>NC_136461.1:188380448-188980448 GCF_902686455.1 Sciurus vulgaris | reverse complement strand
TCTTTGATAATATAGTTAAAGCTCCTTCTTAAATACTTGATAATTATCTATTTATTTGCTATGTTCTCCATCAGTCTATGAAATCAAAAAGGGAGCGACCACACATAAACACAGCTCTAAGACCTTAGTTCTTATCTACTTTCATAGAGGAGCTGTCCACTAATGGGTGGTTCAAAGCTAATCAAAGGCTGTGTTTGAGGGCTCTTTGATCAATACATGTCAGCAAGACACTGTAACCTTCCTTTAGAGATTCTCTAAAAAGAAAATTTGCTATTAAAAATTCTTCATAGAGTTCATATGGTTTCTTCATATTTCTGTTACCAAATCTTCATTTCTGAAAGTCAGTTTCTAAAAAAGAGCTATTGTTACCAACATCTTTGATGTTAGATGGTAACAATTGCTCCTCTCTTAGAATCTTGTTGCTCCCCACAAGTAGAGGCAGAGTCTCTTTGAAGCTATGCCGGCCTCGACCAACACAGGATAACTTCAGTGACAGTTTGTGATTTTCCATGAAAGCATCATGAACTTCTACCTTGCTCTCTTGGGACTTCTGCTCTTAGAACCCAGATAGTCTGCTGTGAGGAAGCCCACATCAACCTGTGGAGGCATTCACATGGTAATGAACTTATGTCCCAGTATGAACTTCCAGCTGATGATCAGCACATATGAGAGAGTCATTTTGCAACTGGATCCTCCATCCTCCAGCAGAGACTCCCCAACTGATGCCACACGGACCAGAGATGAGCCCACACCACAATCTGTCAAAACTTCAGATTCTTGAGCAAAATAAATGATTACAGCTGTTCAAACCTCTCAACTTTAGAGTGATTTACTGTAACAGTAATAGATAACCAATAAATATTTTGGTACCTGAAAGTGATGTGTTGCTGTAACAAAAACCTAAAACATAAGACATGAACTTCAAGACCAGGTAGCAGGCATAAGCTTTAAGGGCCTTCAAGGATTGTAGGCAAAAGCCTGAGGCTCTTTACTGGAGCAGCAGTGGCCTCAAGGAGAGTGACAGGCAGGGCTTAAGAGAATCTAGAGAGGATGTTATTGGAGGTTGGAGAAAAGGAGACCTTTGTTATGAAGTGACACAAAGTTTGGCAACTCGATAGCCTGTGGCAATTTAGAAAACAGGAAATGAACTCAAAGATGTAACTAATGATTTCCAGGCAGAATTACAGAAAGTGCCACCTGGCTTCATCTCACTGCCTGTGATAAAATATAAGGGGAGAGAAACTAGCTAAAGAATGAGTCATTAAACATGAAGGATCCAGGACCTGGCAAGTTTGAAAATAAAGTTGTTTCTTGTTCCTGGTCTTTCCATACAGCAAATCCTAAATTAGGGAGGGCACTTCAGGTTCAAGAATAAATCTAGGGTGGGACTGTAACACATTTTGATAAAAACTCACTAGAATCTAAAACTGTGTCTCATAGACCCTTTCAGATAGAAAACAGGTTTTTGAGGATCTTAAGGGTATGCTTTACAAATCTTCATCATTAACGAACATCAGGGCTTCTGAGAATCTTCAAGATTCTCTGGTTGGGAGTACTGGGTAGAGAAGAAATGAACTAAAAAAGATTTGAGAACTTGTAGATGTGGACTGATGGATATGACTTTAGTCTAAGGGAATAGGTTTATAAATTAATACAAAATAAACCCACAACAGTTTTTAAAAATTTTTATCAGCTTGGTTTGAAAATAACCTAGAGAGTCTTAAATGAAAAGAAGACTTTGATCCCAAAATTTCTATGTACAGGAAACTGGCAGAGGGAACTACAGGCAAAACAAAAGCAGTTTTTTTTTTTGTTGTTTTTTTTTGTTTGTTTGTTTGTTTTTTAATAGAACCAAAAATAAGACTCAAAGGCAAATACAGACATTCCAGAAGGTATAGACAGAGGTATGGTGAATAATTCCTGAAGGTAGGACTGAGTGTCAAAGAATTGGCAACTTACACTTGGCTGGATGCTACAGTTGTGGGGAGCCATGTCTGCAGGCTGCCTCTTGTCTTCACAGTTCAGATGGAAATGTCTATACCCTAACTACCAGGTGTTGAGCATAGAAAGAGCAGATAAATCGTCTCTTTAGTTTGTAGGTCTTTGTACTGAGAATAACAATACTTAAGGAGCTGTACCCAGGCTGAGCCTGAGGAGCTTCTTCCGCACCTGGATTTGATTTACCTGGGGAGGCCCTGAATCTCTTGTCTGAGCCTGATCCCCAAATAAGAAAAGACTTTGGTAGATTCTTAGTGGAAGAGGCGAATGTGGGAAAGTTGTGAATTGGAGACATTTGGAGGATTGTGGCATGTTGTGTCTTCCATAGAAGGTCATATCTCTTGACATACATGGTACTTTAGACTTATATTACTTCATCATCAAAGGTGAGCCTATGTCGCCTCCCTTTGAATATGGTCAAGCCATTATGATTCACTTGACCAATGAAGTAAAGAAATTTACCCAAAGCAACTTCTGAGAGTAAATGATAAAATGCCATGCTTCTTGGGATGCTCACTCTGGATATGACCACAGTGCTGTGCATAAACCCATATAGCCTATGGGATTAATGGATCTTCCAGATGCCTCCCTAGCTAATGCCATGTGGAGTAAAAACAAGTTGATTCCACTAAGCTCTACTCATATTGCAGGTTTGTGAGCAAAATAAATAAAATAAGTAAATTAATTAATTAATTAATTTTTTTGTTTTAAGTCACTGAATTTTGGGATGGTTTGTAATGCAACAAATGAAAACTAATAGACCATATTACAATTCTGGAAAAATCTGAGTTTCCAAATTCTCCACAGCAAAACGTTTACTGAGGGGGTTTCTGCCACATCCCACGTGGATAAGAAAAGGGTTACCTGCCAGAGGACAATGTTGGTTATAAATCAGTCAGTTACCCATAAACTTATCTAATCAATAAACACACAAGAGACAAGAAGCCTTTTAAATGAGAAGGGGCGTGACAGGTCTGACCATACCAGTTCTGGCCTCTAACAACATGGAGTAGCCCAACTCTCCTTTATTTATAATCACACAAGTAAAGGGGGCCAAGACCAGGAGGAACTTCTGTGATAAACAGGATGGGGTGGAGTTAGGGAAGCCATTTTTTCAGGGAAACTATCACTAAAACCAGACAGGGAACCACTCCCACACAGCGCCACATACTTCCCAGCAATCTGGGACATTCCTCCGTGGTAGCCAGTTCCTAAAAACCAGACCTCTGTGTCCCATGGCTCAACCTAGTCTGATTTTGCTAAATAAGGATGGCTCCCCACAATTTACCAATCATCTCTTAGAATGAGGCCAATTTGCATTTGGAAAATGGTATATATTCATTTTCAAATTCTTTTTAACATTTATATAAAGAACTACACATGAAAATTTGTTAAAGTCAAACAATTCCAAAAGACTTTTCATATAAACATTTCTGCCCTTTTCCTCCCATCTCCTTTAACTCCTTGGTTCAATTCTTTCACTTCTTTGAGTTTTTAAATAATATTCATAAACCACTATTTTTTGATTCATCTAGCTTAGACATTAATAATTTTCATCCTCTTATTGTTAGTTTGGACTTTACCTGACATCATCTACCTCTCTTCCCATCCAGTATCCTTCCAAAAAAATTATATAAGAATTTGGCTATAATACATATTCAATGTATGTATCAGTTACAACTTGATAAATATTATCTGATGTCAAGCCAATTAGAGTACAATTATTTCATTGTTTTATCTTGAATTGAATTGGTAATTGCTTCTATTTTAATTTACTGAATCTTTTTTAATATCTGACAAAATCTTTTCCTACATATTCCAGTAAATCTGTTAAATACTTCTCAGTACAGGTATTCACAATTTATAGGCTACATATGTGTGTGTTTTGTTTTTTGTTTTTTTTTTTTAAGATATAATTTTTGCAGTCCTAGTGTTACTCAAGTAAGTTAGGTAACAAGGAGGAATATAGGCCAGGAAGAAAATTTATACACAAGAGTGGAAGCAGATATGTCACCTCTGTTGGCCATTCCCTTCCTAGATAACACAGCCTAACAATCAGGGCCAGATGTCAGACTTCCAGAGAGAGAAACTTGTCTCTGAGCTTAAGGCTTAGAGGAAACACAATCAGGGAAAGATCCAGTAGTGCCCCTACTATGATCAGATGTGGAGGTCCAAGACTTGTGGATGCAGTCATGTGACATGGTGAACTCATGCTTCCAGCTGTCTCTGCCATCTCTGAAATCTATTAGATTAGTATTTGGCCATTGACAATTTTCATACAGCATGTTTCGGTATCCAAATGCTCCTGCTTTGCAGGATGCCAACTACCTCACTTGGGGATCCACTTGCAGAAATCTGTCTTGACAGTATAACCTTTATTTCTGCCCTTGAAACTTCTCTCCCAGTATGAAATGCTTGTACTTGGGTCTGCTGCACAGTTCACTCTCTAGGACTTGCCTCTGATATTTTCTTGGTAATGAACCTATGTACTCTCCTGAGGTGGGGTCATTGTTTTGTGGGTCCCATGTCTCTCTCTTGGATAACTCCCTTGGTAGCTATTGCCCAATAAAATTTACATGAAAGAAAAAATATTTTGATCCTTTGTACATTTTAACTTGTCACTTTCTGCCCCTTGCCTGATGGACTGACTAGCTAAAGCATTTTAGATTGAACAATATCTCATTAGAAGTTTTTAAGCAGTATGATATTCCATTTGCCAATACTACCCTTGAAAGGGTTGATACTGATTTGATTCTCTAGTCTGTGTTAAATGATTAGATGTTTTGTCACTGAAATGATTAGGATATCTATCTATCTATCTATATTTTATGTCTGATACTTTTAAGACTTTATTATGATGCACCATTGTTTCTCTTGCTTATTAGTTTGGATGTTCAGTAGGAGGGTTATGTTATTCAATTTCAATAATTTTACTTACATTACTATTTTGAAATTTCCATCTCCTCTCCACCATGTCTGCAAACTTGAGCTCCCAATTGTCAGATATTGGCTTTCCTGAATGGATCTTGTAATTTATCTATTTTCTCTTGTTCACTTTTTGTTTCATTGTTCTACCTCCGAGAGAGTTTTTGATTTAATGTTCAATCACTTGCTGAATTGCTAATTTTGACTGTCATATTGTTTAACTTTCAAATATTACTTCTTTTTTTACAGTTGTCTCATTTATATGCCCTAATGTTCTTATTTCCTTGACATATATTTTTTTTTCTCTCTTGAAGATCGTTTGACATATATTTTCTTTTTTCTCTCTTGAAGATCGTTTATCCTCTAATCCTTGAATTTTCTTCCCTTACATTTTCTTTTTTTCTGTGGTCACCTGAGTTTTATGTTATTTGTCTTGGTGTTGATGAAAGACACTTTTTCAAATATCTGATCATCCTTGACTACCCATTCATAGCTAAAATTGGACACTTAAAAACTAATTGAAAACACTGCTGGTTTGTAGTAATCAGGTAACCAGAGATTTTTCTGTTGGCGATTTCTTGCTGGAGTAGTTAGTCTAATCAGAAGGGAAGCTACCATCTTCTCTCTACAGTATGTGAAGCTGCTGCTTTCCTGGAGGTGGAGATTTTCAGTTAAGTACTTAATTCCCTTGTTTTCAGTATTGAATTTAAATTACAATCCTGTGCCTGGCTAATGAGGCTAGAGCTTTTCTGGTTCATTTTCTCTAGAACATTAGCATGCATCTGAAACAAACATTAGCATGCATCAGAATTAAACATTAGCATGTGTCAAAATCACCTGAAAAGTTTGCCAAGACACAGATGAGCAGGTCTTCCCTTCAGAATTTGCGAGTAGGTCTAGGATGGGGACAGAGAATGTGCGTTCCTAACAAAGTCCTAGACCTGGGACCTGCGGACCACATTTTGAGAAACACTGCTCTGGAATGCAGGCCCCTGGTTTTGTGTGAGGATTTGGGCTGGGAATGTGAGTGAAAGACCTCTGAGTGCAAACAGAGTAGTAGAGCTTGTAACTTAGACAATTCCTGTTTCACCATCTCCAAACTTTCCTGCTGATTTCAGGATTCTAATTCCTGAGACTTTCTGAGATTCCAGATTTGCTTAGGGGTAAATAAGCAAAATTTTTTTGCCCAGTTTCCTCTTCCTCTTTCCAAATCTCTTTGAAGAAGTACTAGATTGATTTGCAACTTCTCTGTTGGGTCATTTGTCATTTCTCTTCCCTCTTGCCCTTTCTCATCTTTATATTCTGAATAAAGGTTACCAATGAGCTCATCTCATTTTCATTGATGGAGGCGTTTTTCTATTCTCCTCCTCCTTCCCCCTCCTCCTCCTTCTTTTTAAATTTTGGGATGCTATTTTAAGGAAAATAAAAAGAAACTTTACTTGAATTATTTTGATGGGGTATTTTGAGTAGAATAACAAGAAAAGTCCTTATTCCCATCATTTTCAGACAGATGAACAAGCCCACAATATTTTAATTCTTGCTAGTTTTACTTTTAGAGGGTGTTTTTGTGAGAATCACATTTAATGGAGTCATATCATTTGAAAACTGGAAACTCATGGTTTATGGTAACTTTCAATTGATCAAAATGGTCTATCAACCAGAACAGTGTATTTATAATTGTCTGAGAAATAACTCGTACTAAGAGATTCAAATTCTGCACTAAGAATTATAGCTAAAGTAATACTGTTGCTTTTCTTTTTTCTTATATCAGTTTGATCTCATCTTTCTTAAATGTTTATTTGGTTAATTCTCATTAATTCTGAATCTCAAAGATGTGAAATATTGTCTTAGATATCGAAAGCTGTATCATCTAGTGCAGTTGCCATTTGTCACGTATGGCTAGTTAAGTTTAAATTACTTAAAATTAAGATTTAGCTTTTCAGTCACACTAACCTCGTTTCTGTTAATCACACATGGCTAGTGGCTACTGTAAACAACAGTTCGGATATAGGATATTTCTATCATTGTAGAAAATTTGATTGTATTATACAGGTATAAAATCTCCTTTATTTACAAAAGGAAAAAAAGAAAAAAGAAAAAAAAAGAAAGAAAGAGAAAAGGAAAAGAATGACTGACTTCGAATGAGATCGGTCTTGTCAATCTAGCTTAAAAATATCATTGTCTTCAATGTGTGTCTCCACTGGTCAAACACATTTTTTGCTTGATAGTGGTAATGTGGAAGATGGAAATGATTTACTCTAAAATGCAGGGTGGATTTGTATTAAATCATTTTCATGCTGTTAAGGTGGAGTTATGCTCATGGGACTGCAGGCTATCCTCCCCCTACAGTCCACCCCACCCATTTCCCCCTCTGGTTAGTGTCAGGAGGCATGTTGAAAAGCTGAGCCACTGCAGGTGTGCCCTGTCAACTGGGACTCCAACACAGACTCTCAGATCGGCACAGTGTGTGGCTTACGTGCAAAGCGTCTGCATTCGGTCGGAAAGTATGTGAGCGTCAAGGCTAAACTTCTGGTTCCAAGGCACAGCCACACACTCATGGATTCTGGCTGCATGTTTGTTGACCTTCAGATTCTGATTTAATTGTTTATTGATCAAATAAACATTAGAGGCTATTTATTGGGTCCCAATGGGGAGCTGTTATCCCAGTCAAAGGATGATAAATATGTTTGTATTTCTGTGGATAATTTTTTAAATGTTACAGAAAGTCTACTTAAACCTGTCAATAAAAATGAAACATTGCTAATAATTATTCCCTCCTAAACACTATGCTCATTGAAACAAACTTCCTTATTACAATATTATAAAAATATTCTTTGGAAATCAGTAGGACAGAAAGAATAGAAAAAGGTAGCTAAGTAGATAAATGATTAGCAGATGATAGGTATAAATATTGATTTAGGTGTCAATTACAATAATTATTTTCTTAATTACAATAATTAATGATGTTTTGACAAAAATTAAATTTTTCTCTCTCCTAATATTTGAAAAGATGGTCCAAAATATTTTCTTTAAAATAGTTTACAACTATTTTTCCTATTTTAAATTATGTAAAACATCCTTGCTGCTTAAATTGTTTCTCCATGCTACTGAGTTAGCTGAAAAACTCATAATATTTATCTAGGTTTGTGGATGCCTGGTCTTAACCTAAGGCTAGATTGCATGTTACTCTGATGAGTAACATTTACTCAAAATCAACTCAAATTTTATAATTATAGTTGCAGGTAAACTACAAACTGGTCAGGTAGCATCATGATAGAATTACTTCTTTATTTTAGTAATAATTTGTCTGTCTATTTCTAGGGCATATGGTAGTGGGCAAATAACAGTAACATAACAGGCATAATAAGCTTAATGGTCATTATTGAATACTTGATATACCCCAGGCACAGTGTCAGGTGCTGTGTACATAATACATTAATTACACTTACAACTTCCAATGGCTCCACTGGATAAAGATTTTTTTTCCCATTTACAGAGAACTTCACTGAAGTTTATTATCAGCACCTGACCAACATGCCATCTAGTAAACCATGCTATTCAGGATCCTAGTTAACTGGGTTCTGCAACTGATCTCATAATCAGTGTGCCAGGCATTCAAAAATGATGGAATAGAATTTAGGAGTGTCAGATTATGGAAGCATGAAATACTGTGTGGAACAATTTTGAACGGCTTTAAAGATGATTTTTTTTAAATTCTCAAGAAATACAAATTTTCTAGAAATACGATCAATCCCTGTAGGTGTATCTGAGCACCTACAATAGTGCCTGGCACATAGTGGGTCATCAACAAATATAATGGTTTAGGGTCCCTAAGTAACTTTAATTACTTGGGCATGCTGAGATATCTCTAAGCTGTATATGAGTATTTTTATTTGCATGCAACACATATCCTGGTCTATGTAATTGCTAAACTAATTAGAGACTATGTTCACATACATTTAAATCTCTTCCCCCATTGTATTACATTGGTGACTTCAGAAGCTTGTTGTAAAACAATACATATTACGTTAAAAGACAATCCTAATTTGTGGGGACTACAGAATTTAGGGTCTTGTGGTGATGAATAAAAGCAAGTTAATTTCATTCTGAAAAATGGTATTTTACTTTGCCTCAGTCTTCCAATGTTATTGAAGTGAAGCGCCCTCTAACATAAAATGAATTGATTTCCAAGAGAGAGAATAACATTCTTTACATTGTGGCTATGTTGTTTTCCAGAGCCTCCAGAGGGAGATTTCATTTTCTTGTGTTTTTTGGTTTATTGAGGCTTCCCATTCCTTGTCCCATGGCCCCTTTCCATCTTCAAAAGGAGCCAGGGACAACAAAGTCTTTGTAATTTTGTATCACTGACACTCAGTCTTCTGTCTCATTCATCCACATTTAAGGACTCTTGTGATGATATTGGGCCTGAATAATCCAAGGTAGCTCTCCAGTTTAGTTGCTGGTTGAAAAACTACCATCTGCGACCTTAACTTCCCTTTGCCATGCAATGCAATCTATTCATGTTGGCCCTCTTTGGAGGGCCAGTGTTCCACCTGCCACAGGTAAAAGCGAGTATGGAGGCATTAAATAACATACTTGCATATGGATCCCAACTCTCCATCAGTTGTTTGATCTTGGACACGTTTCTTCACCTCCTGAGCTATTCAGATGGAAAAGCTGAGTTAATAATCACTACCAACCAGAGCTGCCATGAAGCTGCTGTTAGCATCAGAGAGAGGAGTCTTGAACCTCTGAAGAATTCTCTTGTTTAGTTTGTCCTCCTATTAACTCTGGGAAAAAAAAAAAAAAATACCCAACTTCTCAAAAGTATATTGTAGGTTGTAGCATTCTCAGATAACATTTATTCTTTTCAAGTGAAAGGAGTGAAATTCATCCATTTTAATACTTTCTTTACAGTGCCTTGCCTAGTCCTGTCGTTAAAGAAAAAAAAAAAAAAAGACAATTGATTAAGGACCTATTATCTGTCTTTTCATCAGTTCGCCATGAACATCCTCCATTATGGCATAGTCCTTGAAAAGACAAGATTAATGAACTTGCAACAATTAGAGAAAAATTGATGGATAAATTGTGCTGACCAGCACTACAATTAAAGTTCAAGAAAGAGATAGGTCTGTAAAGAAAGATCTAATTACTTAAAGCTTTATTGCAACATGGACAGTATTGAAAGAGACTTTGAAATAAAAGGAACAAAATTAGCAAACGTGAGAAGTAATGGGTGAGAGACTGAAGACGGTGTTTCCGGGGAAAGGAAAAGACCTACCTGGCAGAATAGAAGCTGTGCTGTCGAAGTCACAGGAAATGCTGTTTACTTAGAATAAGGAACTGTGTCACAACCAGACTCAAAAGTTTAGATGGAAAAGGATAACTCTGAAGATTATTGATCAGGACGTAATAAAGCTATGGGAGGTAAATTTGGAAAAGAAATGAGCTGGTAGACACTGGAGATAAATATGGAACTTGAGTCATGATCCTCTCCCCTTCCCAAATATAACAAAACTTGATATTAGCCAATGCATGAATTACCAGAGTTGGGTCTCTCGCTCGCTCTCTCTTGCTCAAGCCTTTCTGCTAACATTAAAACTTTTAGTGAAAGAAACTTTGATCAGCTGATGGACTAAGAGGTGTCCTGAGAGATGGTAACCTTTGCTACAAATCATTATGAGGGAGTGTGAGAAGAGAGGGGAGACATTTATTAAACACAACAAAGCAAAACTCTGCCCTTGAGATGAATTTGTTCTTTGCCATGTCATATGGTATATATTTGTGAGTTTTAATTCAATGCTCATTTCAGGAAAGAGTACAAGTTTTTGGAATTTATTTGTTTACTCTCTGATGACCTTTGTAAAAGTGAAAAAAAACTTCTGAGAACCTTGAATTTCTTCATCTTCCATATTGGACTCATACTGCTTACCTAATAGGGATTCTGTGAGGACTAATATCCATAACCACCTACATCAGTGAGACTACTTCCTAAACAATTTCTTGGCAGCCTAAGCTAAAAAGAAACTCATTGGAAGGATTTGAAGCAACTCACATGATTGAAAGGAAAGTGAATGAAGGAAAATCCAGAGATCTGGGTAGAATCAACAGGCCATGACTTGAAGAGGCTACCATTGAAATAGGCCAGCATTACATGATTTCTGACTTTAAGTCCCTCGGTTCAAGACTCAAAATCCTAGGGAAAATAGTGCCTAATATCAAAGCAAAAATTTCACTGGACAAACTAACAGGTAATGAAGACTATTCTATTCAAGGCTACCCACAGTAGGGGAGACAGGAAACCAGTCTGAACCCAACTCTGCAGAAACCAGAACGATTGGGCTTTTAAGAGCTAAGATGAGGGGGGAATTGTAGACCATCTTTGTTTACTAATGGCTCTACCCACAAGAGAAGTAAACTCTCCTATTTTCATGGCAGGAGGTAATTTTACAACTTGGAGCAAGGCACCCACCTGAGTTTGACACCTGCCCTCACAAAGAAACAGAAGAGAGTACTCTCTCCCTTAACGATTACATTAGAAAGGGGTGGCTTCCAGGTCCTTGAGGGGTCAGCCTGAGTTATAAACCTGGTAGGAGGACTGTGAAATATTTACTTATCAAAGGGACAAAGATTGCTTTAAGAAAAAGAACAAGTAAAGCTATCTTGGTCATCGAGGTAGGGATACTGCAAGGTACCTCCATCTGTAGTCACTGAGATTAGGGTATGGGGTAGAGTCATTAAGATCTGTCTCTCTCTCTCTCTCTCTCTCTCTCTCTCTCTCTCTCTCTCTCTCTCTCTCTCTCTCTCTCACACACACACACACACACACACACACACACACACACACACAAACACAATTTTAAATGAAGTGGGAAAGGAATGGTGGGCAGGGCATTATGGATAATTAAAATATGCCTGGGACTGTGTTACAAGTTAGAAGTGTGACACGTGAGTGATTTAAAACTTATTTGGTGTGAAAAGATCCACTCAAAATAATTAGCAAACCATTTCCAGGCAATGCAGAAGCAAGAACTAATCCCAGAAAATCTCACCATCCCATGAGCAATCCTGAGCACAGTATTACATTCAGAGGAAATCAAATCGTACCTCCAACGTGAAATTGGAGACCATTTAAATCTTGACTGCCGTCCCTTAAACTTGCCAAACACAAGATTATATTGCATGATGCACAACAGCAGATCTTAAAAATCCTTCCAACTCATCAATCTCCCTCAGGGAGCCACTCTCCATCCCAAAGTTTTCCAAAAGGCTTTCCCTAAAACCCAGCTTTTGTTGTGCTATCTTTCCCCCTCTCCTTTCCCCATTTTCAGTCTTCCTCTACCTTCTCCTCTTCTCTCTTTCCAGATTCGTTTCTCTTCAAAGTGTTTTCTGCTGCAGACATGTCTGTGCTTCCTGCCTTCGCAGGTTGTTTTTTACTTTTTTAATCTAGTGGGCAGGCAATGGTGCTTTTGCCATTGCTCCCTTCCCACCTACCTGAGAGGTGGTCCTTCAGAGGCTGCCTGAGGACCACCAGAGGCTGTGTGCTGAGGGGAGTCAAGCCAGGAGGCACCTCTTGCTCACCCTCTCTTCAGCTCTGCTGAGCACAGGATCTGGCACAGGGCTAGTAGACATTAGTGTTGCTTTTCTAATTGTTGAGAAACAGATGTGGCCAAGGTATTAAGCAATCAGTGGTTCTTCAGCAGGCACAGGTCAGTCCATAAATGTGGTGGCAGCTGGAAATCTGTGACAAAATGTTGCAGAAAGTTCTCCAAACTAGCAATGGAGAAAGACCGGAATGATTTGAGTATCTCCAGTGGTCCTCTTTCTTATAGTGTCCTTACCTGAATGGAATATTTGAAATTTGACAGGAGACGGGGAAGAGAGAGAAATGAATACAAAGGAAAGGAAGAGGAAGACAGGGATCTTGGACATGGCTGCCACCACCATGGGTCTAGATTTCCTGCACAGCTTAGTCGCCAAACCATGTCGCTGGATTTTCAGACAGTCTGGGTAAAGACCGGATGTGCAGAAGCATGTGCTAATATGGTCCCTTTCCCTTATTTATGTATCTATAAAAGTGCTATTATAGAAATAATAATACCATCTTATTTCAAACAACTATCAAGCGGTTTAGCTAACGAAGTTTATATGGCGATCTAATTATAGTGCTTCTTTTCAGTAAAACTCTATTAACATGTTTTTCAAGAGACCAGATACTAAAACCCTTTCATCAGGCTACAAGAAAATTCTTATAATGGGAAATGAAGAAACACAAAGAGCACACATAAAATATAAAGGATTTGCAAAAGAAAAATTTCTGGAGAACTGCTCAAGATATTTTTGTGCTGCATCATTATAGATCATCCTCAGATGTGCATGCAGTATGAAACCATGATAACTAAGAGTTGAGAAGCAAGATTTTTTTTTTCTAGAATACTGCAAATACCACTCAAAGCAGAAGAACTGAAAGATCAATGTGGAACACTTTATGGTGGTGGTAATGCAAAAAGCAAAACAAAACAAAAAGTCAAAACAAAACAACGAAATGCGTGGTTAGAAGCCACTGTTTCACTTTTCTAGAAGTTGGAAGCTTTCATGTGTTCTGCTCTTTGCATCAAAAGCCTGAAATTCATGGGCCGTAATGGTAGATTTACACAGAGTCAAAGGATAGCCAAATACAACAGGGTGCTCAGATTGCTAATAACGCAGCTAATTTAATACACTGAAAGACAATATCAAGGTTATAAGTATATAAGGCCTAGACGGAGCTAGAGCACCAGGGCTAGTTAATACAGTTTCAGTTTTGTGCACATTCAGGCTCAGGAAATTGTGCTTCATCCATTTGAAAACATCACCTTGGAAACGTTAAATAAAAGGCAGGAAACCACATACCAGCTGGAGAAAAGAGCCAATTCCAGCCCAGGATCTACACAAAGGTGATGATGCCTGCTTCTAGCCACACACTCGCTCACCAGAGAAAGGGTCTGATAACCTGCAAACTAACCTGACAAGGTTCATAAGAGACTGGGTTTCCAGCCCATGCCACAGTTTGGGATGATTCGACTCTTGCATACATTAATCACAGAACTCTAATAATTTCCTGCTAGGGCTCCAAATTTAGAACCTGGTTCCGCCTTCAAGTCTGTATTACGGATCTTTATAATGCAAGTCAAGTATGTGAAGGAGCTGACAGCACTAACCTCAACCCCAGACGTTTGTTTGATCTGCTGCTTGTCTCCCGTCCACTTAAAAGCGTTGCTCTGTGATTCTCTCTCTCCCGCTTAGTGGTAGATCTCCCCAAAGATGTATAGTTTGGGTGACTTTGGCAAAATGCTTTTATGCGCTCCTCCTTACATAATAGCTTGAAATTGTTAGATCTGGATTCAGTTTAAAGGGCCGAAGCTACACACACACACAAAAGTGCAAAACCAAACAAAAACAAAAAAGTCAGAAGGGATTTATTTTGATTCCTTCAAACTTCATCATACACATCAATAGACATATAAGGAAGAAGAGACTATTTTTTGATCATTTTTCTAAATAAATGCAAAAGAAAAATATCAGTTTTAAGCAAGGAACTTGTTTCTTGCTAGCTATTTCTGAAGACATTGAGCCTGCATTCTAAATAAAAATCATTTATAATGCCTCAGATTTCTCTCTGACAGAATCAAGGCCCATTCATTCATTTTGTCAAATATCTCTCGACCTGTTCTCTACATGCCTGATGTAGCAGATTTGGTTTAGGGTTTTGTTTTGGTTTTTTGTTTGCTTTGTTTGGTGTTATTTTGTTTACTAGGGCTGTACCTTTAGATTTTCATGGATTGCCTTGTCTGTGTGTGGTTGGCTTCTGAGACTGGTGTTTTCCGTGGGACTTCTAGAGCGCATTGTTCACAGCAAGAATTGAATCCTATCACCCTTGCTGGAGACTTTCCAGTGAAGTCCACATTCTGGATACTTAGTGTGGCACACAGTTTATTATGATGGCCTCGTTCCTAGCATCATGCCTACAAGCATGGGACTATTGGTGGCTCTCCCAGGATGCTGTGTGCCTGAAACACCTATGATTAAAATATCATCTTGCCAGATTTCCGCAGTGCGAACATGTCCTTCAAGACCAATTTCAGCATCACCTGGTGGTCATGGTCATTGAAACAAAACAACCACCATAACAAAAATAAAACCCATGGTGATGAATAGACGGTGAATATTCTGGAGAGTGATAATATGGCATTGGCCTCTTTTCTATTGAGCTGTTATTTCATTCTCCTTTTACTCTAAGCTTAATGGAAAAGGCTAATTTTTTGTGTTATTTTAGACAGATAAGTGGGGTGGAATGGAGCAAAACTATAACAGAAAATGCAGAAATGGAGACAAAGGGCCAAATCAAAGAAATAACGAGGAGAGTTACAATCCATGAAGAATTTTCAGAGATTTGGTTGTTGCCCTGGGCAAGTTGGCAGCGCAGCGGGAGGAAATGTAGACCACCTTGCTGTTCAAGGAGTGAAGGCCTTGCTGCTCAATGCCTCCTAACTGTAGAAGGGGTCTAAACACACCCGCAGGAGGCAAGACCCTTCCCAGGCAAGGCACTGACACACCCGTCTGTCCAATAACTCACCTGCTGCCTCTCAGTGGGCTCTCATTATCATTATTTGATATTGGGGATCTGTGGAAAGTTTAGTTTTTTCTCCTGCTTGTTAGTAGTTGCTGAAAAGAGCAGTCTATCATTGTCTCAGGTGACATCTAAAGTCCCCATATGCACTCCAAAGAGAGTCCTCAACACCACCCCTACAAACTCCTACCTTACTGGGATATTTGCTTCTAAACTTTTATTCTCAGTTAGCTAAAACCAGACCAATCTGAGAAATGTTCCATGCAATTTTCTTGTAAAAGAAAGCTATGACTTTAAACAATATTTTTTGGCTGCCATTAATATTTGATTTTTAATACTGTTAATCAGTGTCGACCAGGGAACTAAGAAAAGGACAAACTCAGACACAGTTGTTTGGGGGGATGAATCAGTACACCAATTTCTGAAGAAAATTTAAATCTGCCACAGAGCTTCACTTTTGTTGAATTTATCTTCATCACTAATTAAGAATGTCCACGATGTCCTTATCTTGTAAAATCTTTCTTTGCATGTTGATTTTAATGCTGAGAACTACAAATAACCTAAATGTTAAAATGGGGGATTGGCTTAATAAAGTTTGACATATTTATACAACAAAATTTTTATTTTCGAATGATGTTAAATGACTGAAAATTCTGAAATGATTTATGCTTTCAAAGAATATTAAATTATGTCTTGCTCATCAATATTTAGTTATTTGGTGAGTCAGTTACTTAGTTAATTATATTGTGTTTATTTTTAATGTTTTCCAAGAGGACCTATATTAGCTGTCTAAAAATTTTTTTTCAATTTGCATGAGAGATCAAGAAGAAGGAAAATGCATAGTGGAGCTGTTAAGAACTGAAAAAAAAAAAAATACACCTTGGAATAGAAGAAAGGGTTGATTTTTGTTTTCCTGCTAATTTTTTCAGCTGCATTTATATTCACCAGACATGACACCATTAGGCCAGATTTATACAACACAACGTGAAGTGGAAAGTAAGCAAGGAACTAATTACCATGTTCTATAAAGACAGAGAAGAGAGGAAGTGGTTTACCGGAGCCCCTTCAGTGCTGATAGGTCTTCATGAGCACTGTGCTAAGCTGTGAGTTTTGTTCTGCTTTCTGTTCTTTATACATGAGATTTTTTTGTTGTTGTTACCAAATTAAGGATTTGTCATCTTTTGCCTATGCTTGACTTGTGGAAATTTTGTTAAGATATATATCAATTAACTTATATAATTATAGAAAATTAATAACACTTAAGAGTTAGGGGCTTTTTGAAGCTCGGTCAACTTAATTTTGAGTTTAAAGCAATCATAAGCATTTCACTGTAATAGATGAATGTGATAGATGGCAAATTAAAAATACATGGCAAACTAAACATTTGATTGCCGTCTGCAAATTTACTATCTGCTCTCATGTTAAAATGTCTAAGAAGCTGCAAAAAAAAAAAAAAAAAAAAATTCCAATGAAAGAATAGTCTGTGTATATCCCATGAGATGACCATGAAAAATAATATTGAACAGTATATGGCTATAAGAAAAGAAAAAAGAAACATGGATGAAGCTATAATTAGATCATTTTTTAGCACCTATTAGAAGCTGTGCTTTAGAAGCCACTTTGTTAAAAAGAAAATTTGGAGTTTGTGAATCTTAATGACAGCTTTCCTCTGAGAGATTGAAAATGGAAACATTCTTTTAAGATGGATAATCAGTGACAGTAGCTTGGATTGTTAGTACCTATGGGTAAATTTTGGTCATGAAACACCAAAAATTCATGCAATGATGGCATGTACTCCAGTCCTCTTCAAGTTGCATAAGTTTGGTGTCAGAAACCAGGAAATGAACCTATAAATAGATAAGAATACATACACAGAGAGAGAGAGCTAAGCTCTGTGTATGAGATTTTGACAGAGTACAGATAGAGCAAGCTTTGGTGTCAAGTTTGCACTTAACCTCCGTTTATTTATTTAAGCAAATATGGTAAAAGATTCAAGCATATAATGTCTTGGCAAAACTTATAAGGGAATATCTGGGTGAAAATCTCATAACCATATTTCAACTGATTTCACACCCATAAAACATTAGTTCAGAAACCACGCACAGCAGTAGAGATCAGCTGTACCTCGGAGATAAGTTTTCAGCAGTTGCTAATAAAGGAACCTGTGATCCCCTGGTTTGCAGTATGTTTCCTGGAAAAACTTTCAGAGCACAAAGAGAAAAGGTATTGTCCACTTCTGTTTCGTTAGTGCTCTGAACACATTTCACTGTCTTTTTTCTCCCCTTTTCTCATTCTCGGAGATTTACAAGAAAAGTTCTCTTATTTCCTGAGCCTTGAGTTTATTACCTTGGCTAAGAGAGGAGAAGTGGGGGCGGGGAGCACTATTTGAAAAGAATTCTATTTTTTTTTTTTTTTTGAGAATGAGTGACTTTTTTTGGAACTTTTAAGATCAACTATAACAATTGATTAAATTAGTCAAATAACAATGTAAAGTCAGGCATGCTTTGCTACTCAAGAAGGACTTTTTTTTTTCTTTTTCACTGGTATATAATCTTGAACACAGTGGCTTGCAAAAACATAAAATAAAATAAAGATTGCAATACTGCAATTGGATAAGCATTTGTGAGAATTAGCATCTTTGTATTAAATCATTATCCATGAATCTTATAGTACGAAGACAAAGAGCCCCATATTAAATAAAAAACAACTTTAAAATGCTATCAAAAAGTGAGACTAATATAAATTTAATATAAAATGTTCATATATTTCACAGCATTCAAATAATTGGCAGAATGTGTTTTTCTTCTTACAAAGCCTTACAAAATAATAGAAATTGATATATACCAAAACCGATGCAACTGTTATTTATCCCAGCCTTGCCACTCTGAGATTTAGCATCCTGACTCCTTGCTCTTTCTACCACAGATCAGTGCAAGCAAACTTACATTTAAACCAGGGAAGTGAATATTTCTGTTTCTGCACTTGGGAAAGGAGAAACATTTGCTGTTTCAATTCCCTTGCTCTCAGTTTTGTTCCACAGGAATTTTTTCAGCCTAGGCAAGGGCATGAGTGGGTTAAGTCAGGGGAATCACTTAGAAATGAGGCATCTGGTTGCTCTAAGATCAAAACCAAATCTTTTGGTCTCACGTGAAGTACTGAGCAGTTTGGGACTCGCTGTTCTTAATTCAATTACAGTCCCCTTTTTATTTATTTTTCCTTAAATGGAAGGCAGAACACCACACAAGACAAGGGGAAAGAATAACAAAGGGAAGATCATACCCTGTGGGCTCTCAGGACGTTCTCCCTCCGTTTCAAGTCAAGACCTTCTACTTACAAACAGTTAAGGTCCTTTCCACCATTCACGGGGAACGGGATGCTTTGTTGGTGGGAACTGTATCTCCAGCTGCTAAATCTGATGTGTACAAGCATACTCCACTTACTTTAAATCTTCAAATGCTCCTGTACTTCACCAAAATAATGTTCCTAGATATAATATGGGCAGAACCTAAGCCCTGGTTTAGTTTCATCCTTTGATTTTTTTCTCCCTCCCAAGTGCCTAAAAGTTTTTATGTTCTGTTAACCACTTGATTCTATTTGGGTTGATCATAGGTACTTCCCTCAGTAGCATGCCCTTTATACCTTTCTAACGCTGTCTGCAAAAGAACATGCTTAACTTGTATCTGTTAAATAGTTTTCACTGTATTTTTAAAGACAATACTTCAAAATATACATACATGCCAGAGTCTTGGTATATTTCCTCTATTTTCTTTTGCTGGGAGCAGTACCTATTTTAATACTACTTGTACCCATACACAGTGGATTTTATTCCAAAAGACTGGATATTTACTATGCTCTGAACCCAGGGTTTCCAAATTCTTTTGAATGCCAACTCCAGAAGTAAACATTTTAGTATCCTCTAGTGTTGAAATGTCATTTATAATATTTATACATAAATGTTTATCATCATGTTATATATATGTATTTTAAATAAATCACAAAAATAGAAACTGAAAAATCTTAAAAATGTATAAAACAATTATATATAACATGTTTAATGTAATTTAATCTTTTTGTCTACACAGTCATGTTGTTTGCTTATTTGTACATCACCATTAGACAAGGACACACCACTTTGGATACCAATGCTCTAGTCTAGCATGTTTCAAACTCCAATACTTAGAAGTCTTTGTACACGGATTCCTAAGCATCCCACAGAGCTTCTGACTCAGTGGATCAGACCAGCACCAATCAGTTTTTATAAAACTGGCAGACAGTGAGCCACCTTTGCATAATACAGCTCTAATGTCTATGTTTGGTTTCAGGTATCCAGTTTCAGATTCAGTTTTAATGTAATTTTTCTGGGGAGCTAAAATATAGGACTTGCATCTGTTTGACCAAGATTGTCTATATAAGCTGACCACGATGGTTTTTTTTTTTTTTTTTTTACTTCCTTTGAGAATTATATTCATGCACCTAAATATGTACTAAAACTTCCCTAATTCAGTCCAAACAACTGGAGAAAAGGCCATCTGAGTTCAGTGAAAGGTACTTCTTGAAATGCAACTCTACTGCTCTTGACTGCATAAAATAACTAGAAGCAACTGTTATGAAGAGTTATCTGGAAAAACCTACAGATTCATGAATCAGATTAAAGTGGAATGAATTGCGTAGTATTTAAATCCAATTTGATGCCTTCCAAGTATTTTGAATAGATTTTGGCCTTAGTAAGTTGAACATTCTCTAAATATTGTTTACATTTCCTGGAAACTTGCTCACACAATTAATTTGCTCAGCAAACTTTCAGGTCAAGGACAACGCAAAGAAAAGTTAAAGCACCACAGGTGTGCCAAGATTCCAACTGTGTCCAGGGCTAGTGAAATTCTAAAGCTTTTGAAATAAAGTGAACGCAGTCCAAATTTTATATGCCTTGAAATTTGGTAGAAGAGTTTTCTTGAGATAAAATATAACCTGCCTGATAATCTACTCATTTTTAACTCCATAAATAATATTTTGTGCCTCTTATATGCCAAGCACTATACTGTACATCTCTGAGTGACAGCTATGTCAAATAATTCTGCAAATACGTATGTATACAATATTAACCATTAAACAAGCTAAAAAGGGAGTTATGTGATGCTATCAAAGTGCAACAGAGGGAAATGACTTAATTATTCCAGTGGAAAATGTGCAATTTCTTTCTAACCTAGTAGCTCGTTCTTAAGTATTGCTTTTATGGGTATCTTAAAAGGTTATCAAAACACGAACAAAGTTCATCATGAGACAGATCATCAGATTCAACAAAGTCTCAACTGAAGTCCACAAGTCCTAATGGTTGCAGGTCAGCCAGAACGAATAAATTTATATGGGGATGGGAGAGGCTGAGAGAATACCTTGGGACTTTGGGCCAGCAATTGGCCAGTAGTATTCAGTTTAATTATTAAATACGATAGCTAAAGAATAGGGTTTAATAACTTCCTTGCCAGGTAGATCCTGAGTCTCATGGCAGTTATTGCCAGATCTCTACAGCCTGGCCAAGTTTCTCTCTGGGTGACTTGTGTCCTGCCAATTTCACAATAAAAGAACTGTTCTTGCCATTTCGAAAGATCAGTTATTCTCAGCATCCCTCTCCTAGTCTATGTACCAATGAGGTCCTCATTCGATACACAAAAAGCCTAAAGGATCCTTCAGGGTTTAGCTAGCTACATGCACAGAGGCATTATTACTTTTAATTTAATAAGAGTAACATTTTCATACTAATCAGAGACTTGCTGGTTTTAATTACTACACATTATTCCAGGGGAAGGAAAAACCACTCCAACAAATTTTAAAATAAGATGTTAGCATGAATGTGATAAGTGCTTTACTCTTAGCTGCTGGTCTGCCAATAAAATAGGTTTGCCCTGGGTTTCTTGATGATATTTTCATCTGTATTTTAAACCAGACCTCAGCCAAGAATTTTCTTGTTGTAATAAATATTCATTGACCCTGATTTTCTTCCTCCATCTTCTTGTAGGCAGAAATGTATATATATCAATGTCGTCTTTTCTTTAAATACCTTTTAAAAAACTATTTGGGGAATGTGGCTTATCCCTTAAACAGCGTCTCTTTCTGATTTCTAAGCAGAGGTCACTTTCTTAGGATGACTCACCAGGTTTGGTAACATCCATTCCAACAGGGATTAGCAAGTTTACTCAAAACAAAGGAAGTATAATTAAGCCTGATTAATAAATGCACAGACTTCAGTTACCCCCATCTTCCTCCTTTCTTCCCATATAATTTCGAAAAGTAAAAAACCACATCTTCGTGGAAATCTTTCTAGATTAAAAAAATGTAGAAACTTTTGAGGTGTGTGTCTGGTAGTTTCTTCCTTCTGTAACTGCTCTTCTGAAACTGTATGACAACTAATTTTTCTGATATAATTAATTGTGTAAAGAAGAAAACTTCCAGTTGAGAGTTTTTTTTCTTAGGTGATAGATACTTTAGTTGACACAATCTATAAACACTTTTTGGTGAAAATCTAAGTTCCTACAGATATTCATCAATGGAGCTAGGTTTAACATATCTGCTAAATACAGAGGCTCAGGAATCCAGAATCAATTGACTTTGTGGTGCCACAAGATTGTAAAGAAAGAAGAAAAACATGACAACACTTTACAGTTACTGGCTTATCTCCTGTCTTTGGTGGTGGTGGGGGGGATTCCTACACCCTAGTTAATGACTGACCTATTGAAGCTGATTGGCTCAACTTCTCACTATTTACTTCATTCAGTTTCAAACTTGGTAATTCAACTTTCAAAAAGAAAAGGAAAAAAGCCAACAAAGACTTGCTATTTTCTTAGAACTGTGATAAAGTATTTAATAATAATACTAATAATCATCATCATCATAATCAGTGTCATTAAACCATAAACCTACACACTAAAAAAAGCTAAACCTCTCTAGTAATTTGGGGACTAAATATTCAGTTTTACACGGATATGAATAACAACATGACTAAATCCACCTAATGCTTATTATATTCCAAATCCCTTGAAGTCCTCCTGAATATAGGTCAGTAGCCCGGCTTTGCTGATATGTAAGTCATCGTTTAGATTTCACATTTCATTTGGACTTGAGGGTTTCTTGACAGGACATCTGTCCACCCTTTGATTGCTAGCATCAATTTGGCTGACCTGGATGACTAGGCAGATGTTCACTTCCTTTTTTTATAGTTGTGACTTTTCCTTCCTGAGACTGCTTCTTTGCTAAACTTATCTAGGGAAGAAAAAAAAAATTTTTGTTAATCAAGCAAATCAAATAAATACATTCTCTTAATAAAGTATTGCAGGACTCTGAAATTTTGATGACTATGTGCTTTCAGAAAAAGTCTAAATTTTGAGTAAAATATTTACTTTTCCTTATTTCTGAGTTTCTAATGTAGAAAATAAGGCCAAGCAAATACAGTGATTTCAGATGAGTACTGATGAGCTCAGAGGAGCTCCAGATAAGGGGAGTTCTCTTCCCCTTACTGCTAGTTCAGAGCTTCCAGTTAGCCCAAATCCAATCACCTTACTAACTCAGGGTACAATGTGCTAAGTAGAGGGACCAGGACAGAGGCTGCAATTATAGGGTGGACTGTGACATGGAAACTCTTTATCTACCATAACAGATGGAAGAACAAGGGAGCGAAAAAAAACTCCACACCACAGTAACTGCACGAGAGGAACCCTTTGTAATCTAAGTATGTTTATGAAAATATACATTCCTCAAAAATAAATAACAATTACACAGTTGTTTATGACAGAGTGAAGCTGGACTTAGATCTCTCAGCTCAGCAAGACTTGGTTTATGTCTTCATGGCACTAGCCATCCAGATGATTGACTTGATTTTTTTTTTTTTCTTTTTTTTTTTTTTTTAGTTTTAATTCCGTTTTGGCATCTTCTGACTATAAATTGTCTTAACATATGCTACAGAAAAGCAATTATAGAACCATTTAGTGAAAGATCATTTCTGGTCAGACTTTCTCTACAAATACTGACAAAAAGCACCTTAGAAGAGGATGCTTTTTGTGCTTCTCGGCATATTAAAGAAACAAACTCTTGGCGGGAAGCTCGACTGGAAGATTTTGTTCATATGACTTCATAGGCATATAGAAACAGACACAGCCTAGGCCTCCTAATGACATTTGTGTATACAAAACAGAGGTTCATCTGCTGATGTACAGCTGTTGATCATTTCACACGTGACAATGAAGCAGGGAAAATCAATGTTGTATTTTCTACTGAAAAGCTCATGCAATCCTCTCTCTCAATGTCTGGTCAACCTTACTTTCTGCACTGAATTCTTAACACTTAAGCTTTGGGAACTTTTCTAACTTTGGGTTAATCGTATAATTTTTCTTACAGTAGAGGAAAAATTTCAATTTTCTCTTCAATGATTTTGATTTCAGTTCTATGTACCCATTAAGTTTACATATTGAAATACAAAGTACATTTAAATCCTTCAAGAACTATAGCAGGATGGCTATTCAGGTTTGTGACCTCAAAAATCAATCTCAATATTTATGATGAGCTTGATTGATTTGGGCTTAAATGAAAGTCCATTTGAAAGTGATCAAAACAGCCAACCTTGATAAAACTAAATTATTCCTTGTGGGGAACTCAAGTGCAATTATGGCAAATAGAGTATATTTTTAAAGATATTTCATCGAGTTTTAATCAGAGATACATAGAAGAATGGAGGTCACTATCTCTAAATTTTTTAGTTAAATCCTCGAATTTGCTATTTCAAAATGTGTCCCGGACATTTAACTAGTCATTTGTATAATTCACCTTGCTAGTCCAGTGAGGTTTAAGGAGACACCCATTCAGTCTACTCAAAGTATAGCCAGAGTCCAATTCAGCTTATAACTCTTAAGTCCCAATTTAAATAATGTCAAATTTAATTTATTGCAATTGTGTTCTAAGGCTCACACATATTCCACTACAAAGTGACAATGATGTGTGTAACACATTTATTGAGGAGTCTACTTATTGGGCCATAAATATGAAATGGATTAATTACCTTCTTAGACCTTTCTGGATAAAAGACATCTAGAAAAACTTAGTCCAATTCAAACTTCTCTCTGTCATTTATGGGACAGTCTCATCTAGCAATTAATCCTGTTGTTTTGCTTTTCCAATATTGGAGGCAGGGGGAAAGGATAAAAGTGGTAGAAGTCATTGCACATTAATGTCTTCATCATGGTGAGAGGAAAATGTCCCCTTCTTCTGATCAACATTGAGATGATCTCTAGAGAGTGTGCATGTAGGTGGTGCATATATTTTTCTTGTTTAGTTCAACTCATCCCTTCCAACATCTTCCTCCAAAGGATAGCTATGTGTACCTGTAAGCTATATGGTTCTACTGGTACATATCCTGGTATTTTCTTCATGTTGGACATCCCCCAAACTGTCTGGGCCTGAGTAATTCCACAACTCCTTCCCTCTCAAGTACCTTTTCAAGTAGTTGCACTAGAACATATGTGTGCCTTTCTCATTTCCTCTGAGAGCCACAGAGTGCTGAGATGGGGTCAACTTTCCCTATCTTATCTTATGCTACACTTTAGTTCTTTCAAATTTAGCTGGAAGGATCTCATCAACAGGCTTAGGCAGGAAGTAGGTTGGGTTTTTATGATCAAGTGTGCCTCACAACTTCAGGGGACATAAGTGATGAAGCATCTCAATTTTCCTTTGTGGGTTTACAAGCTTTGAAAACAATTATGTGTGGTACTCCTAATCCCTTAGCACACTTTCAAGAACTGTCTCTCCATGTTCTTTCAGGGCTTCACAGAATAAACCAGGTTGTTTAGTCAAGGAAGAGCTCACAGGTTCCCCTCTTTGCAGGAAACTCTGTTGTTTATGAGTGGCTCTTTCCAAGCCACTCTCTCATATGACCTCCACAAAACTCACTCCTGTCCCAGTCCTCCAAGGGCTCATGATATATTGATTTGGGCAGGAAAGGATGGACATGTCCTAGAAGTCAGGGGCCCTAACTATCCCTCTGAATTTAAAATGTGGGATATGTAGAGTCTTTTTCTTAGGTTTGACATTTAACTATAGTTGCTGGACAGTACAAAAATCTTAACCAATACCTGTTTATAGACGTTCCTATGAGGTAAGCATAAAAAGGAAAATGGATTGCTTATATTCAGAGAATAATAGCAATTTAAGGTGACTCACATCCAATCGATCAACTGTTAAAATTAGTTCCAAGAAAAGCAAAAGAAATCTATTTATTTTGTAGATGTGTAAGTTTGTCACTGAAATCACTGTGGAGTATAATAAAATCAAAAATTTAATTAATTGTACTACCCAAAAGCCAGAATTCAGTAGCAATTATTTTCCAAAACCAAGATCTTAAACTCAATGCAGTAACTAAAATGTTGATAAAGTACTCTTGTTACATGAAAGAACTCCCTTTGATAAAGAACGTCCAAAAACTGAAAAGAGAAAATTTGTAAGTGCTAAGAAAAAAATAAAATTTTAATTATTGATTTCTATAACAAAGATATCAGCCTCCTGGAGAGTGGCTTCACAGATTGGAGTCTGTGAAGAAGACTGGCAGGGCCACCCAATCCAAGGTGGTCAGGAAAGAATCATTTGAAGAGATGGATGGGGTGTTTGAGCCAAATCCTAAGTGATTACAAAAAAAAAAAAAAAAAAAAAAAAAAAAAAAAAAAAAAAAAGAGCAACCTCATGAAGCTCTTTTTGAAGCTTTTCAGATGGAAGGGAGGGAATAAAGGCCTCAAGTGGGAAACAAAAGGAGGCTTTAAGTGCATGAAGGTTGGTGTGTCCATCCCCTAGCTATCAACAAGAAGGATTCAATGAGCTCTGAGAAGCAAAGACAGTCCAGATCACTCCAGATCTTATAGGCAGTGGGCAGGAATTTGAATTTTAAAGAGAATGGAAGCAGAAAATATTTTCATTGTTATTACTAATCCCAAATAAGAGAATATAGACCCACTGTGTTTAGCACAGTGGGCCTTTGCCCAGGCACTGTGGATAAACACCTTTGGGATTTGGTGATATCATTTGAAGCCCCCTGAGTTGAATATTCCCATGAGAAGAGACACTAACTACCTGTAATTTGTAGATTTAGAATTCCTGAAATACTTTTATAGGTGTACTTTTCTTTTTTCTTTATTTCTGAGGGATTGGTGTTGATATTATCAACAACTTATAACTGAGAAAAGCAAGAAAGAAGTTGAAGAAATTTTATTAGATTTACTAATTTACTCAACATGTATTTATTGAGCATCTACCACGTGGCACTAGCACAATTTTAAGCAAAATAAACAAGTTCCTACCCTCATGGGACTTACATTTAAGCAGGGAAAAGAGATAAATGCACATGTAATGAAATGGCACATTGTGGTAGATACTCGGGAAGAATAGAGCAAGGTAAGGGAGAGAAGTGGTGGGAAGAGGGGTCATTTCAGGGGTCTGCAAGTCCTCTTTGAGGAGATGCTGTTTTGAATGAAGTAGGGTAGAGGGGAGGAGGACATCCTAGGATATCCAGAACTTGAATCCAACTCTTTAAAATCTAAACCCTATACTTGTGGCAAAAGTACCTACTGGTTATCGGTGTCAAAAATTTCCCTAGGAGGTTTATAGATATTTTAAATAAAAGTTACAACTTAAGCAGGTAAAAATACAATTTCTTTAGCCTCTAATTCTTTGAGATAATTCAATCACTTCTGTTTTCATTGCACCCCTTCAAGGTTAACGCAGTCCTTCAGAGGTGAGTAGTTTTCCAGCTTTGCTCTTCACCTCCTCCTCCTCCTCCTCCCACTTTGTGCAGGTAGCACCAGGATCTGGCCAGGCTTGCAGTAAGGGCTACTGTGGAGCACTCAATGGCCTCCGGTTCTCCAGATTCTCCAGATTCTCTGCTGACTTGGTCTTTGACTTTGTCTTTCCACTGCTAATGGCCAAGTCTGTACTCTGGGCATCAGTGATGCAGGCCAGGTGCTCCCTGGGAGCCAGGCCTCTCTTCCTGCTGACAAAGGGTCCTGAAGATTGTGTTCACTTCAGTCTGGAATATTCCATTCTTTTTCCCTTTGCTACATAGTCCCTTGGCTTCCAGGGCCTTGGGGAGTCCCAGTCAGCATTCTTTACTCACATCTCAGCTCTCTACAGGGAAAATAGGTGCTTTTGGGTTTCCCCATCCACATGGCAGCTGAAGCAGACATCATCTTGGACAGGGGCAAGGCTGGGAGTCCATTTCTTAATCCCCAGCTCTTATTCATCCAACTGTACCAACATGTCTTTTTATATTTTTAAGTGAGAAATCATTGTTAATATTATATAGGGCTATCCTGATTTTTTGTTTGTTTGTTTTATTTTTAAATACTTATAAGAGGTAAAACAACTCTTCTTCATTCAGGGTGGCAGAATGAGAGATAAACAGTTTTGCTTTGAACTCCAACAGAGATTTGACTGAGAAGATGAGTAGCCCAAACTTGGAGGACTCAAGACACAAAATGCACCATAAACAAGGGTACTACAAACCTGTTAAACAGGAATCCCTCTCAGGGTGCCCTGTGAGAGTCTCAAGGAGGCCATGGGAGAGTGGGAATGTTTCTTTAATGGAAGGGGAAGCCATTTATCTTGGGCACCCATCCCTCTTAATGGACGAGGAAACTAGAGCATTATAAATCAGTGTGGATAGAAAGATTATTAACCATGATGTAGAAATTCCATAAGTAGATAGGATGGTATTTTGTTTTGTTGTTTTTTAATACAACATGGTAGACACACCTATTTACTTTGGCTTTCAGTAATTCTGGCCTTTTTGTTCTGGGACAGATTTTGGGAGGGTGCTTATCATGATGTGCCAGTAAGTGTTAGGAAGTAGAAATTTAATTGAAGGGTGTAGGAATCCCTCTAGATCAAAGTTGCTTAGGGCCTCACTAAGATGCTGAAACACATGTTCAATTTTGTAAGAAACTGTCTCATCCTTTCTCTAAAGTGGCTGTTTTCCATTGGCAACAGCAATGTGTCCTCACTCAGTTTCACATTATCATCACCAATAGTTGGTGTTTATCACTATTTTTTATTTTAACCTTTTGAATAAATGTATAGTGATTTCTTACCATGCTTTTAATTTGCATTTCTCCAGTGGCTAATAAAATTGAATGTATTTTCATGTACTTATTTGCCATCTATATATCTTCTTTAGTGAAATGTATTTTCATGTTATTATTCCATTTTCTAATGGGATTTTATTTTTTTACTGTTGAGTTTTAAGGGTTCTTTATGTATTTCTTCATCAAAAATCTATTATGCAAATATCTTTGATCAAGTCATAGCTTTCTTTTTGTCTACTTCACATATTTTTCCCAAACAAAATATTGTAATTGTGTTGAGGTCCAAAATTAATTTTTTCTTTTGTGGAGGAAAGTTCTTGGGGTGTCAAGTCTAAAATCTCTATCTAGTTGTAGGTCCTGAGGATGCTTTCCTTGTTCATTTCTAAGAGCTTTTTACATTTTGTATTTGAGTTCATGATCCATTTTGAGTCAGTTTTTGTTTTAGGTAAGAGATTTAGATTAATGATCTTTTCTATCCCTATGGGCATCTAGTTGTTCCAGCAACATTGTTGAAAATCTGTCCTTTTATCCTTGAAGAACTTTGGTACTTTCATCAAGAATATCATGACCAATCAATGACTGAATAAATATGAATAAAGAAAATATATGTATATATGTATGTATGTGTGTGTGTGTGTATATATATATATATGTGTGTGTGTGTGTGTGTGTGTGTGTGTGTGTATATATATATATATATATATATATGAGTTCTATTCAGTTATAAAGAAAAATGAATGGAAATACAGACCATTATGTTAAGCAAAATAAGCCAAACTCAGAAGGTCAAGGGTCCTATGGTTTCTGTCATATGTGGAAGCTAGAGAGGAAAAAGGTGGGAGGGGTATCTCATGAATATCAAAGTGAGATTAGTAGAGGAAAGGAAGAAGGGGTGAGGGATGGGTAGGAAGGGGGAAGTACTGGGGAGTAATATTGGCTAAATTATATTGTTATAGGACATGCATGTTCGGATATATAACAACAATTCCGTCACTATGTACAATAATAATGCACCAAAGGGGAAATGTCTTGGTCATGCTTCTAGAGATCCTACCACTGTGCTCTGCTGTTTTCCTTGTTCGTGTGCCCACCTTCTCTCAGTTGTCTTGCCTATCGCGGCATCACAGGCAGCATTTCCATCAAGGAGAATGATTCCTTCCATTGTTTCCTTGTTTCTACAAACTGTTTTCAGCTATTATCGATTATTCACTTTCCCATATAAATTAGAATTAACTTGCAAATGTCTGAAAAAATCTTACTGGAATCATTGTGCTTTTATGTTACACATAGACCAGTAGTAGACTATGTGCTGTGTTGGAAATCACACATCCAGCAAGTGGCTGAACTAGAGTTTGGATTAGTTCAATCCGACCCACAGCTCAGCAACTCTCAGCAACTCTCTCCATACCAAATTTTCCCACAAGTCAAGTTTACGCCGAGAACCTTGACTAAAGAGTCAGATACTGGGATACAGCTGGGTGGGGGCAAGGCCTTTGTTAATTAGCTAGATTTAACCGTTCTGCCTTACATATGCTTCAGTACAGTATGTTGTACATGATAAAAACATTCAGTGTCATCTTTTGACTTAAATATATAAAAACATATAAATAAATATATAAATATATAAAAAATAAATGAGGCACCAATAATTTGAAATTATGATAGAACAAATACATATTTTCTTGGTACAAATACCAAGAAAAATTTTGTCCATGCCAATTACAGGACACATTTTAATCCATTCAAAATTTAGGTTTAAGCAATGACCACTTACAGGAATCCAAATTCTTGAAATTAAAAGGAGCATGTTAAGCTACGTTGTCTTGGGGTGAACTTGGGCTTGAACTCATGATTGGTAGTGAGTGGTTACCGGTGTCTTAGGGGACAATTTCAATTTATAGTAGTCACTGGCTCCATTGCTCAGTATGTCACCACCAAAACTGAAGGACATATTTTTCTATTAATACTTAATTTCATATTTTCCCCAAAGCTAATGCCTCTAAACCTTTCTTTCCATGCCTTACTGCTCAGAAACTTCTATGAGTTTGTAGCTTGCAGCAGAAGGACTTGGTAATGGCTTGTGGTCTGGAGCACAAGTACCAGGATACAGCCAGCCTAGAGTCAGCAGGGATTCCACTGAAGAATTCAGAGTTACCATCCAATTGCCCATTTCACTGGGTTGAGGGAAGCAGTGCTAAAGTAGGAGCCAGCAGCACCACACACACTTGGTAGAGATGGAGTGTGAATGTGTGTGAAAATGATCTAGTAGTTAGGACTTGTTCAAGTTTGAAACTTCACACACTGTGGTAAATACAGTAGAACTTAATTCAACTTTCCACAAATGCAACTCCTTGAATGCTTTTTGGTACAGTATTTCTATGCAGGTATCAGACAAAGAAAGTTTGAATTCTATTCAGAGGGGTTGGACTACCTTGGGATAGTGGCTGAACTTTACTTTCCGTATCAGGATGTTTTATTTTATTTTGTTTTTTCCAGATTTTCAAAAGTTTATTTTAAGTTCAAAGCTAAACAAGGTCATACTGATTTTACAGCATCCTACATGATTTAAGTATATATACAAAGAAAAAACCACATTGGAATATTACATAGCTTGAAGTTTGCAAAGGTTGCTTGTGTCTTGGTTATTTCTGTTCTTTCTGATACATAGCAGTCAGAATTCAGTATTATATTTCATAATTTGTTAGGTAGCAAAGATACAATCATCAATACCCTAGATCTTCAAAATTCACACCAACCCTATGAAGTCATTCAGAAAGAGAAAATCAATCCTAAAATTGTAGTTGGTGACTACAATAAACACTTTTGAGTTTCAAAAATTATAAAATTAGCACATTGCAGTTATTTCGGATAATGAAGAGTAGGTGATTGTTTTTGTTTTCTGCTTATGAGATTCTACTTGTTTTAGAATTAAAATATATTTGCTTTACAATGATGTCATGTTTCAAGCCCACCATTTGACTCCAGTAATGCTTTCTGTCTATCATTTGATTCTGTAGCTTTGACCTGTGTTGGTTAGGCAAACTATAGGTGTTGCAACAAGTTAATGCTCAAATTTCAATGTTTAGTGCCATAAGATGCAGTTCTTCATATAAAGAATCCCAAGTGTGTGTTCCTGGTGGGGCACCTTGCCTTCAGCAATAATTTAGAGACCCAGGATCCTTTCTTCTTGCATTTCTGCCACTTGAAACACATGGCTCTTGACAATGCCCTGAGACTGTCTTCATGCCAGACAGGCAGATGGAGAAAAGGGCCAGAAGCTCATGTGAGGAAATCAAAACTGAGAGCAATGTAATTGTGTTTCCTCATATTTCATTAAGATATACTAGTTACTTGTGCACAGAAAACTATAAAGGGGTCAGGGAAATATAATAAAGACATACACTGAAGTGACAGAGAAGATAGGTTTGATGGAATCATCATTCAGGACCTCTACAGAGCTGAGGTTGCTTAAACCTGCTATGCACCAAGATTCTGCACTTCTGTCTGCAGATGCTGTTTGCTCCATTGCTGGTAGTTAGTGTATAACACAAAAAGAGAAGACATGAAATGGGGTATATACTTTGCTGAAAATTCAGTAATCCTTGCTTCCTCCATGTATTAAATCTGTTTGTTGTTTGTACTCAGAAAACAAAAGAACAAACCCCTTTATTGAAGTTTCACATTGTCCCAGGCCAGCAGAATTCTGAGAGCAAAGCTTCCCATATTCTACATCAACAAAAAATCTATTGGATCCACTCTGAAAGAGATTAAGAGCACACAGATAAGGTCATCTCTACAGTAGGAGATTAAAGAAAAACTGCTTGAACTAAATAAAAATAATTTATAACAGTTCAGAAATTTCGACAATAGGATGAGTCTGTTATACCTGACAACTATTTATTATAGATTTTCTTATGCATTAGTTAAAAATAAGGATAAACATAATTATGTTTTCAACTTATAATCAATATTATATAAAAATAATTAACATAGAATGAAACTGACAATAGTAAAAAACTTTTTCACTAGAAAATTTGCTGTTGACTAAAACTTGACTGACAAATCTTGTTGATAAAATATAAAATATGTCTGCAAAATTTGACCTTGAAAATAATTAACATCATCACATCATCAAAGCAATGGTCACAAAACAAACTTTAACGTAACTAAAAATGTGACCAGAAAACTGATTCAGGCAAAACGAAATGATTAAACAATTGAAATGTCTTTTAAAAAGTAACAATAGAATATTGCATTCATCCCAGTGAGGCTAATTTCAGTTAAATCAATTATAAAAGGCTTAGATATAATGTAGAAAAAAATCATTAGGAAGTTAAACTTGTTTAGTAGTTTGCTGCAGAAAATACTGTCCTGATGAAACTTTGCCTGTTATGTTATAATTTGGATTTAAAAAAATTTGTGACCATAAATGTGGAGACAGACTGTTATAAGGTCAAACTATTGATTGGGGAGGAAAATGGAGTTGAAGAGGTTTTTTTTGTTGTTGTTTCTTTTGTTGTTGCTTTAAGTTGAGAGGACTCTTGTAGCATGCTTGCTACAGTAAGGAGACAGAAAATGAGAGAGGCTAGAGGTTCACAGCAGCAAGGACTGCATGCAGGGGAGGAAAATGGATACACAGGAGGACACACAGCTTCAAGTAGATGAATCAACATGGCACCCACTAACCAGAAACGCCTGGAGAGTCTGTTTCTTCTGTCTCACTTACCACATTATATTGATTCCTAAGTTCTGTCAGTTTTTTCCTCCTTCCCTTTCTCTGCATCTCCCTGTTCTAGCTAAGTGGGCTCTCATAGCCTCTCACCTACATATCTGCAGTGGTTTCCCACATGGTCCTGCCTGCAGGCCTGCCCCTTTTCCATCCATTCTCCATTCTCCATGCCACTAGACACCTTCCTAAGGTACAAATCTGAGCATTTCTGCCTCCTGCCCCAAATCCTTCATCCACACACAAAATCTTACAGGATCTATGTCCTACCTACATGTCTGGTTTCTTCTCTCCTTTACAACCGTGTAATTATAAACTTCATGCGGTTCATCTACACATACCACCCATAGCACACCTCAGTCTGCGTTTTTTAAAAAAATCCTTTTTCTCAAAACACTTATCTTCCACTTGCTTATCTGGCCAATTCCTGTTTATCTTTTCATACCTCAGCTGACAGGCATGATGTTCCCTGTTAGCTAAATGAATGAAGTTATGATTGAATGTGTAATAGGTGTTGATTATAGCAACCAGACCAAATGCTCCATTTTCTGTGGTCAAACCACATTTTCCAATTTGGAGTTTGAAAAATGTGTCACAGAGAATGGTAGATGATTAGCTCATGCCAAAGCATGAATTAGACTTTACCTTATCAGGATCCTTTTTCGTTTTCTCTAAGGAGTTGCAATGTAAGTACGAAATTGTTTTGAGGTGTGCTCACTCAATTTAAGATTCTTACAAGTGGTAAAATCCATGGACTCAGGAAGTCCTAGAGAACGTCCATTATTTTTCCAAGTCTGTCTGAAATTACTTTCTGAGTGAAGGAGAACATGGTCACTAGAGGGAATGGGGATGTAATAACACCATGAAACCTTTGAAATGGAGTATAGATTGTGCTCTAATTTCTACTAGTGACTTTTTAAGGTAAGTGCTGAATAGGGAAAGTTATTCTTATTCCTTCCTGCCCCCACCCCCACCCCCACCACCTCAGTAACTGTGCAGAGTGAGATATAAAAAAGTGCCCAGCACAGAAACTGCCATGACAAAAAGTGCTATATGGCCTCAAGGAGCAACATCGGAATAACTATTGAGCTCCTTTTTGTTCCAGTGATTCCCAGTACCAGACTTGCAAGGGTCTTGGGGTTGGGGCATACTTGGGACAACTGTCCCAAAGATGCTTGATAATGGAATTGCAAGCAGTACAGGCCTGGGGGTAGCAGAATCAGAAGAACATGAGAAAGGTGAAGAAATCAAGACAGAAGAAGAGGTGCGTTGGAAAAGCACCCAGACCATTACAAAAACTCCCCGACTGCCACCAAGAGTGACAAATCTAATATGAAAACTTGTAAATATCACAGGGGGAAGCACTTATGATTTATTTGAAAGCCAAACACTAACATTTCAAGCAGAGGTTATGAAGCAACCTCTGTAATGATTGCACTTTCCTGCAATATTTTGTTAAGTTTTCAAGTTCATTTATTGAGCTTATGTGCCTTTTTAAAGGTTTGCTGTGACTGCCACTTTAAGAAATGTTTTTGCTCTTACTGCTCCATTTTAATCTTTCACTTTGTATTAACAAAATCAAAACCAGCACAATTAGATACCTCCTGATTCTGATTTGTTTTAATACTAAGAGAATGTTTGCAAAGGCGCAGGCGGTGGGGGAAATACTTGAAGCTCTGGTGGCTGCAGCATTGTCGTTGGAGGGGTAAACATCAAAAGATAGCTTGAAAGGAAGACCAAAACCATCTAAACCAATAATTCTTTACATTTGTGTTTTCATTTTATTGTAGTCTTCACAATGAAAGCAAGAGCATCATGTAGAGGGAAAAAGATGTTTGTGAGCTCATTTCTATCGTGCCATTTAAAATGAAATCAAAAAGACTTTCTCTTTGGCTTTTAACGTGGACAATCAAGCCCTGTATGTATAACTCAAAAAAAAATCAGTGACTCAAATACACAGGCAACGCTCAGCACCCGACTGTCTCATTTTATTAGAATAAATGAAAGAGAAAATGAGCAAGACTCAGAAAACAGGATTATAATTAAGCTACATTGATCCAAACACCCACTTCTTCTGTTTATGCATTGGGCATCCTGAACAAGATTGAACTGCTAGAAACGAAACCAAGGAGGGATCTGCAAGTGATAGTAATTTGGCCACAGAGGGAGATAAATGAAATGAATAAATGGGTCTTTGAAACATCACAGCGGTCAGAATCAACGAGAAGTGTCTACAATTGTCCACATGTGGATAGCAGTCTCAGAATTATGAAATAGTCAGCGGCTTGATTACTCACTCCTTTTATTAGCACTATTATTATTTTTAAGTCTCCTAGCAAAAACATTTTGGAGCTTGTAAATGTTACCTTTGTTCTGACTCTATTTTAAGCCTGGCTATTCAGTAGGAATTTTGTGTTTCCCAACCCTAGTGCCTTCAATGTAGGTTTTTTTTTTTTTTTTTTTTTTCTATGTGAAACTTGGATGGCTGAGGTTTATTAGCTTTTGCTCTTGCCATTCATTTAGGAAGATTTTCTGTTCATTGAAACACAGTAAATGTTTGATTTTCTGGAAGAGGTTTTTATTTTTCTTCTATTAACAAAAAAAGAATTTTTCGTTAGCCATTGGGCATGCTGGGAAATTTTTGAATACTGTTCTCTGAGTGACATGATAGTGAATCAAATGGATATAGTCCCTCTGCTTCCCTCTTCGGTATCTCAAGCTGTCAGTCTGTGTCTTCCACCCCTTCTCACCTTTTGTAATAGGGGGACAACAGGATTGGGGAAAGGGGAGACAGAGAAAGAGATTTTAAAAGTGTGAAGTCCATTGGAAGACCCCCTGCTATTGACTTCACTGAGGTCCTGGAAATAGTGTTCTTTACTGAAGGATACTTTCACTTATATGGTACACACCACAGACAGACAGACAGACCTACTAAGAACTGCCCTGCCAAACCTCCTTCTCTTTATTCTGTCGAGCTATCAGAGTTCAAGGAGGGACCCAAATTTCCACAAATGTAACAGGACCCCACGGGCCCCCTCTGCTAACCTCACTCCTCAGCCCCAGCCTCTATCCTCCAACCAATATCTGAACAAGGCAGCTGAAAACTTTCCGAGTGAAAGGAATAATTTTTCTGCTTCATGTTATTAAATCCAGAACCTTTTCATTTGAGTTTCATTTAAAAGCAGGAGTGAGCAATGCCTTTAAAAGGTTCCAGAATGGGCCAGTTTGAATGTCAAAACCTTTCTCTGCTTATCAAGCATTTAACCATGATAAATAAAGGATCAGCTTTTAAGTCTCTGGGCCAGCATACCTCAGTGACAGCAGAAACTTCAAATGGCAAGAAAATAATCTTCCAGTTCACTGAAACAATGTCTACAAAAGAGAGTGTGGGATTATAATCACTTCTGATGGGGGCTCTGGGGAGCCGGAGAGGGAGAGAAACGAGAGGACTGCAGGACAATGACGAACCCTCACTCTTTCTACTGAGGAAAGGACCAGCTAGAAGGTGTCCAGTCCCAGAACTTCCAAATGTTAACTTACTGTGGCGCCTTTTCTCTCCTGGGGCTATATGAATTTTGATATATTGTTCAAGAGAACTTTCTGTCATTAATCGTAGCCCGATCATACAGTTTAGGGGTGGGTGGTGTCAACTTAGGGACACAGAGGGAGTTCAAATCAATCATGCTATTAAAATGATTCCCTCAAAATGCACACATATCACCTTTCATACAGTGTGTTTGTGAAAACGATTATTGTCAAGGAAAGCATTTGATTGCTAACCAAGCAAAGCAAGATGTATAAAACTTAGCAGCCACAGAAATTACATAATGCTGGAGTTTCACAGACTAGGGAATTTAAATACTTTGGGGAAAAAAAAAAAAACAGCTTTTCTTCTAAAATGTCATGCCTTCTCAGCTTTAGAATGAAATATAGAGAAACCTTAAAAGTCAGCATTACATTATTATCTGGCGATATGCTTTTGTGTCAATGTTGACTCGTCTCATTTACAAAGACCAGAGTAGCACAAGCTGCAGTCACTTACTGGTGCTGCTTCCTCTATGTCAAGCTCGGTGTGCTTTGCCCTAAATACCCTAAAAGCAACTGCACTGAGTAAACACTCCTATACCCATAATACAGACAAGAAACTAAGATTTGCAAAGTTGCAGCTTGTCTAGCCTAGGTGATTCTGAATTAAACACAGATTCAATTCTGCAAAAATTGATTTTCTTACAAAAACCTGTTTCACTCATTTTGGAGCTAAGAGATTCACCTCCAGGGATCCCTGAGAAAACTTTGTTTCCCCTCCCCCAGCCCCTCCATTTGCCTTGATTTGCTTAGCCATGAAGAGCTGGGACAGTTACGCCAAGAAAGCAATGTCTAGGTCATTTATTTGCAGCTATGGTTTTTGGTTTACTGCTTCCTGCTACTCACCCTTTAGCGTCTCCAAAGACAGCCAGTGGGCTGGCACTCGCCCTTCTTTCCAAGTCCCTGGGATGCTCTTGTAGCTGGGATTGAAACTATAACTCCATGGTGACCAGGAAAAACAAACGGGCCCCAGAGCCCATACCAGCCCTCGGAGCACTTGCCGAACAGATTTTCAAAAGAAGTGAACTCAGTACAGCTCCAGAATTCCATCTGGAAATTGGCACTGATAGTATCGTTAGCAGTATGTCCCACTTGCCTTTTGAATACCCAAGAATTCTGCTGTACCAGGTCAATGTTCAAAGACTCCAGACCTCTTCCAGAAACACATGAGGCATTTGGGTAGTATGATGATGCTTACTTTATGGATGGAAACTCACAAACTCACAAATAGAGGTTAGTGTGCACAAATTCCCATTTCAGGATCAGTCAAGTACAAAGCAGAATTCTTAGGGCATTCTTGCTTCACAAATCTGTCCAGCTAAGGAGAGTGTCTTATGGCTCTAAGAATCAAGAGTTGACTTAAGAGAATTGGAATGCCTCAGCTCAGAGGATGAGACATATGAAAGCTTGTTTAGAATATTATATTAACTGGGAACATTGTTTAACTGAGCAAAGTGATGTCGGAGGATAAAAAATACCATTGTATTTTATTTTCATTGAACAATAAAATAATCCTGGGGGTGCATCAACACCAAATGCATAGTACTTTGCAAAACCTTACCAGCTTTCTTAGAGAGAATGAATAATTAAATTACTCTGGAGTTACTATTGACAGTGAGCCTGGGTGTTCTCTCTAGATATAGAACATTCATTCAGTTGATGGATTGGTAGGTAAAGATTTCTAAGAATAACAAGCAGTTTTGAAACATCAAGAGACCCAACAACATACCATCCTGGTACAATTTTACAAAGGTAATTTTTGTATTTCAGCGCCATTTCCTTAACTTGCTTAAAGATGAGTTTGGGCTTTGTGATCCCCAACTCTCCCAGGCTCTGGAAAGCTTACCAATAGGCTGGCAGGACATGGAAAGAAAGACAAAATGTACTATGACACCTTCAGGGACTAGACCCAGAGGAAGCAGGGAAGGCAAGTAGTAAATGCTATGCTTTTTGAGTATTTACTGTTTAATAATAGGTTGAATAAAATCAAATGGATATGAGTAATTACTTTTCTTTTACGTGGGAATAAAATACTCCTATGTTCATATTTATTTCCAGATTCGACTGAAACTCTTTCCCTCTGCCTGTGGTTAAGTGAGAGAACCTGAAATTGCAAGAGACTCACTTTACTTGACTGGGGCAGTTGCCAAATACGTTTTGTTAAAGTGTTGCATTTTTAAAAGTTTTTTTTTTCTCAAGACCACATCCGTAACAGTTCAGCATTTAAAATAAATAAATAATGTGAACTAAGAATAATAGAAAAATTAAAGGAAGAGGTGACGAGCATTTTAAAAGTTGTGTTTTTCCACTCATCCATGTGCACTGATGACGGCAGTGGCAGTCTGCTGCTGATCCACTCTTTCTCTTGCCTGTGCCTCCTCATTCTGTCTTCTTGTGTCACTGTGGCAGGGCGGGAGCTCAGAGAGAGACAGGGATGCCGGCTCTGCCATTTTCCCGGGACTTTCTTGAAATGGCGCATTTCCAGTACCAAATTCCACTCGGAGTTGCCTTTGAAGAACTGTTTTCAAGCCACTTGCTTATTTTGTGACTTGTTTTTGAAGATGAAGTAATTCGGTACATAAATCATCGCGGTACACCATGGGCAAACAGGGGGGACTGCAGTGTCAACCTCTCCATACTTCTGCTCCAGTCTGTCTCAGGAGACAGAGGTCCTTCTTTCTACCAGGGGGATGAGCCGGAGGTACGGGCAGCAAGAACTTCAGTCCACACTTGTAGTATTAGAAAAGCTAACTTCTTTTTTCTTTTTTAAGTTTTTATGTGTGCACACCTATACGCACATTGATGTAAGGTCATCTATTTTCATCCCACATTAAATGACCAAAAACCCCACACTAACTCTGAACTGTAGATATTCTACCTCTTGTTGGAGACCACTCCCCCCCAAAGTAGTAGTAGTAATTAATGTCATTAGTTAATAATGACATTACAGGTCTTGCTTATAAAAATAACTTATTTAATGAGCACTTACTAAGTGCCAAACACTGAACTCGGCAATTTCATACATCTTTATCCCAGGCAGTGGTTTTATGACATTTTACAAAGGCAGAAATTGAAGCTTATTAGGAGACAAATTAGGCCCAGAGTGTTGAGTAATCTACCCAGGGTCACACAGCATGTAGTGTCAAAGCAAGACCAAAATATCCAAGGAGACTACAATCTTTCTGAGTCAATGAGAATTTAGCCGAGAATATGTGTTTTTCCTGTCTAGAATTTTCTTCAAGAGTGCTCAGTGTTGTGTGGTGTCTGAGTCAGGAATCCTGATCCTTCTAAATCTGCCCCATCCACTTGTTTTTATTGGTAGTCATTTAACAGAAATTAGCCTTTTATTTTCACAATGAAATAAGCAGAAACATCCAGACTGACTCACGTGCATTAGCATGTAAATGAGCAGAAAGATCTGGATCTCTACATACAGTCTATGGCGATTTCCCACTTAAGGAACCTCAAGCCAGCTCTAGAGCAAGGGTGAATTTTATGGCCTTTCTTATCTGTCTTCTTTTCCTGTGCTTTTTGTCTCTCTGTGGAGACCACCAGGTCACCCTGGACTTTTGACTCGGCCATTTCCTTTATCAATAGACCGGCAGCCTGCAGGGTCTGTGGTTCTGCAGTTTCTTCCCTGGTTTTCCGTCAGTTTTCCTCATCCTGTTTTTTTCTCCCTGTCATCTGCCCACCGGAAGGGTTGTACTAATTTTAGATTCAAATTAATTTACATTTCCCACAAACCTGATATTTGTCTTACTCCTCTTATAAATGATTTACACTGGAAAGGTTGAATCATGAAACTGAAGCTAAAAATAATGTTATTTTCACGTATTGGTTTTCGGATGGATGCATAGATCATATTTTACCCCCAACTTTTCTTTCCCTTTTGGGTTGCTTTTACCCATCTGACTCTGTGTGGGTCAGACTCTGTGTGACTCTGTGTGACCATAAAGGGGTGGCATTCTTTTTTCTTTACATCCACCTGTCATCTCTTAATTCAACAATTAGTCATTACGTAGCCTACTATGCACAGTGACTGGGGAACTCAGTGGGGCAGGTGAAGAAGAACCAGACTCTGCATTCTAGAGATTTTCCAGAGGGAAAGATGGACCAGCCCATCACTGTGAAGCAGAGTTTATTGAATCCAGTAGGAGAGGAACCAAGTGCCTGGATTCCAGGAAGGGAGCAGTCACACACTCTGGGGACACTGGATGGAAGTGGGATGCAGACACTCAATGTCCCTCTTGACACTGTTGTTTAGCACCTCAAGTCTCCCCAAAATCACAAATGGCCACCAGTCTCTGCATGGTGATCGGGCCCTTGTCTTAGGAAGCTGGTCCAAAGGAGGATACCTGATCCAAACCAGAGCCATCAGCGTGACTTCTTCTGCATTTTGGCATTTTGAGCTAAGCACCAGAAACCGGGTGGTGTTTGGAGGACCGCCACATCAGGTAGCAGTTGGTGATTCTTGTATTGGGCTCTCATGCTCTTCAGCACCTCATTCTGCTACTTAACTTCCCAATGAAATCTAGGAAAACGTATCTAATCTCTTGATCTTTAGGGTGTTTTTTTTTTTTTTTTTTTTTTTTTTTAATTTGGAACACAGGAGACTGTAATGTGGACTTTCTCAAAGATTTGCTATGGAGTATATAAATGAAGTAATCCATTAGAAGTGTGACATGTTCTGTATTAAAGTAAATGTTTGCTTTAAAATTATTCTAACTGCCATTGTCGTTATCAAGGAAACGTCTTATCAACACCACCGCTGAGTCTCTTGGGCCCCTTTTCCATCAGGATTAGTTAATCAACTCCTTTTGGGGTCTTTCAGCATCTTTCTTCAAGAAGAATAAACAATAGCAATTTTTTTCCTGAAGTTATTCTGGTTTGACTTTGGTTATTTGAAACTAAAAAAAAAAAAAAATAGACCTAATAAGGAAGTGGAGTATAACTAAAATTTTCCTTCTCCTTCCTTATTTCCCTCTGCCTGACACTATTATTGTTATTCCTTGTGGTCATTTTGAGGAAAATTTTATAAAAATTCAATTCAACCTTCCCCACATTTTGGTTGGTGATGTATATGTATTAACAAAAGTTGTTGACTCTATAAACTTTGTGACACAGATGGCAAAATAATTTTAAAACAAAAACAAAGAAACAAAAAACCCAGATGGAAACTAATAGAGTTTGCATTACAGATTTAAATACTATAATTATTATACCTATTACATATGATAATTTTATATAATATATATGTAATTTGTGAATATATTCTATACATTATTTGGAATGAGAAGCTTCCATATGCTGTAATGCCACAGAAGCATGATATTATTTAGAAAGGGAAGTACATCAAACATTCAGAGTGATCCAAATATGACTGCTTTTGAAAGGTCTGGGCAGGTATACATGATGAAATGATTTATGTGATGAAAAATGGCAGATTAAAAAATCAATTCATACATACATACATATATACCTGCACATACACAAAAGCTATCAGTCTTATGTCTCTTCTAAGGTATTGTATTGAAATTAGTGGTTATTACACCTCCTCAGGATTTTCAGTCTAGAAAACACTCTTCAGTAGTTTCTCAGACTCAGATACCAAGAAACCGTGCTCCGTTTGAATGTATGAGAGGTAACTGAACCAACCACTTTTTAAAATTGTAATAATATTAAAATTCTGTCTGTTTATCAAATAAGCCAAGAAGCAAGTTTAACAATTAGCAATAGTGTGAGGACTCTGTGGGTGAAGGAAAGAAACAAAATTAAGGTACTTTAAATACAAATGGTATTTGTGCATCTGAAACCTAGATGGCTGCCCGGAGTTCCCAGGGAGACCTGTGGTCAAATTCAGGCACCAGGGCAGTGGTCTCATCTCTCTTCTTCCTTCCTACCTGGCGGAGTCACCGCGACTCCACTAAGATATTCTGTTTTTCCAGGTTCTGCTGCAAGGACCACCATGAGATGTCGGGTGATGGGAGGCTGCAGGGAGAGGCAGACCAAGGGACAACATGTGTGACAGAGATAAATTACTCGTACCTTAGGTTTCCTTTTTCGGCTCTATAAATATGTGGAGATCATGTAATAAAAACAGCTGCCATTTGTCAAATGTCTTACTCAGCCCCCAGCATGAGGCTAGGTCTGTGGGGCACTGATGGGGGTTCATAAAAATTAAAAGAGGATCCTGGCCATATGAAGAATTCCAGGCAGGGAAGCAGCAGGGCAGATGCCTCCCCTGAACCTGGAGGGTGAGTGAAGATCACCCAGGTTTCAGGGCTGTCCGCGTTTCTATCACACTGTCTCCAGATCTCTGTGTCTTTTCTCCTCCCCTTTTACTCAGGAAACTCAAGCTGTATCTTCCTTGATGGAGCCATAGTTTCTATAGGATATCTGATACAGGACATATTAAATAAAATAGCAAGAATATCACATTCATGTTTTAAATTCCCCTCTAAAAAAGGGAAAGTTGATGGCAATATATGGAAACAATGTCATATTTGTCTTTAGACCACACAACTTCTTATTACTCTGCAGTTATCATATTTCACATTTTGCTTTCCAATAAGTATAGAATATATTTCTCAAAACAAATTTATTTCTAATCAGTTAAACACTGAACTAGTTACAAAGTTCCACACGATACGTATAACTCTAAAAGGAGACAAATCCTTCCATAACGCATTTCAAATTGAATGTTAGAATAATTTCAACAAATATAAAGCAGCATGTTTTTTGCTAGAACTTAAAAATATTTTTACTCTGTAAGGATGTGGTTATCCTGTAATACACAAATATCTTGTCTTAGATGATAACTTACTCATGGAGAAAATGGAGAGGGAGATCTTTTCCTCCATGGGAAAAATATCCAGGTTTAAATTACTTCAACCAAAGGAAGTTTGTTCAAGTTACCAAGCTCAAAGCATTTGGATCATAAGACAGTTCATTTTCTGCAGGAAACTATTTTTCCTTTTGTGGGATTCCTTTTGCAAATGCAGCCAGGGCTTTAAAGAACCAATTTTGACTATATGAATTGATCAGTATCATTTTCTCTTTGTTATTGTAGTTTCATGCTGGAAAAATAAATTAACTCTCTCCTTGAAAAGAAATTTTGACTGTACTAAAATTTAAAATTTAAAAAATTCTTGATTTAAGACTGTCAGCCTTTTTTTTTTTTTTTTTTTTTTTAATGATAAAGCTGTCCAATACTTCTCACCTTAAAATAGCAATGTGCCATGTGAGACTGTGGAAAGCAGAGCCAGGGTAACCGTGCCCACAGACACTAACATATCAGCCACCATTACTCGGTGCGATCTGTTTGTGGGTACCCCGCCCACTTTGTGTAATTTAGGACCACTCTTTTTTTTTTTTTTTTTTTTGCCTTGAAGGATCTAGTATTCTTTTTTTAAATTTTTTTTTTTTTTTTTTTTTTTTTTACAGACTGTATTTTGATTCATTGTACACAAATGGGGTACATCTTTTCGTTTCTATGGTTGTGCACGATGTAGATTCACACCATTCGTGTAATCATACATGTACATAGGGTGGTGATGTCTGTCTCATTCCACCATCTTTCATAAGAGAAGAGTGGAAGACCGTTCTTTTCAGCCTCTCCTACTGAGCTACACAGTTACAGAGGGAAGTTGTGGAAGACTGTTTTCTCTGCAAGGAGGTGTGGATTCTCAGAGGTACAAAAATATTGTACAGTCAGAAGGCCTGTGAGGCCACAGAAGACAAGTCATGTTCTAACCTAATAGTATTAAAGACGGTGTGTTTGAAGATGTGGATAATCATGAATTTCACACGTTTCTTGGTCATAAAATTTCAAGTGCTCGGTCATCCGAGTGGTTCTATGTGTAACCTCTTTTTGTTTTGTTTGTTTTGCTTCTGTTGGAGCATTATAGTTATACGTATATATGAACATGCTTGGAGTTTCATTTACTCCATTTGATTTACCCCAGTGCCCTGCCCCCTCTCCCTGCTCCACTTTCCTCTGTTCTACTGATCTTCCTTTCACTCACTTATTTATTTGTTTACTTTTATTTTTATTTTTTACAGACTGCATTTTGATTCACTATACACAAAAGGGGTACAACTTTTCATTTCTATATTTGAGGAAAATGAAAGGGGGTAGGGACCGAGTATGAAAGATGCTGGAATGAGACAGACATCGTTACCCTGTGTGTAACTTCTTTTGACTCCATTCCTTCCTTTCTTTCATGCCCCTGACACTCCAGCAAAGTGACCCCAGGAAGGGCTTGGAATTACTGCAAATGTAATACTGGTCAAATATGTGAGCAAGATAGACAAATATGTCATCAGCTACTAGTTGGTCTTCCTTTATTACAACTCTACAATGCTGATGTATCAGATTAACTTATATTAACTTATATCCAATGGAAATTATTCAAGTACACTCTGACTTGCTTCTTTGGGTAATTGTTAACTGCTGGAAACTTTAGGAAATTAGAAGATATAAATATGACCTTAAAACTATTAATTGACTGAATATTCCTATTTAAAACCATTGGGATATAAGTTCCCATAGGAGAGGAACTTTTGTCTACTTTGTTACTGCCATATCCTCAAAACTGAGCAGAGCCAGAACAAAGTAAGTGTCCAATAAACCTAGATTGTGTGCATGTATGAATGAATGAGCTACATTTACAAATAGTTTTCTTCCAGCAAGATTCACATGGAGAAGAATTCTGAGAAGATTCCCTGTAAGTACCTTCCTTAATGTCAACTACAGAAGAAGTTAAATTGATGATGAAACATTAATTTCATTTTATTTGATTAATAGTGACTCTCTTGGATACCACATTGAGAAGACTTATGTGATGCATCCAAACTCACTGGAAATGTTTCTTAATAAGTTTGACCCATACAGCAAATGTTTGCTCTTCTTGAGATAGTATTCCAACTCACTGGGTATATACTATCCAGATTTTGCCATTCTTAGGAGAGTGTCTCATCAGGTTGAATGAATGCTTTCCAATAAGATATATATTGATCTTAAGATTTATGGGGAAATTATTCAGTTTCCTCTTCCCTATAAGTTTCTAACATGTTGACATATCACCAGAACAACAAATCTCTAAGAAAGCTTATAGAAACTGTGCCGTGCTAGAGAACACAAGGGCACATGAGATCCTGTTCTGTGGAAACACAGGAAAATATTAGCATAACACTCTTTCAACTCTAACCCAGTTCTAGGCCTCCAACCTCATTTCAGCCTAAGTCTAACGTTCCAGGCTGGTTGTCCAAGACTGTTGAAACCTGCCTTTTTACAATGAATTTTCTCTACTTTATATTTTATTTTTTGTACTTGCCAGAAACTGATTTTCGTCAGCTGTTAAATGGAGCAAGATGTTGGGGGCTGGTGGGGGGGGACTTTTCCATACTTTCAATTCTTGTAACAAAAACAAACATTTAGGCCATTGTATTTCTGCTCTGGGAGAGGTTTATGTTTCCAATATTGCATAGTGCACTCATATCTAAGCAGATTGGAAGCAGTGCCATAGTGAGCAGGCAGGTTGGCAATTGTGCTTAATTCAGAAGCAGCCAATAAGCTTTTGGCACCTTGGGAATAACAGCCTTAAAATCCCAAGTCCTTCGGTGTGGCCCCCTCTTAGGTGGTATTGAGTGATTCTAACACTAACAGACTTTCTGGACATTTCCAGATGAACTTGGGATGTGCTGTTGTTAAACTCCCAGGTCATGTTTGTGGGTGTGTGACACAGATCTGGCCATGTATTCCACTGCGAGCTGCCTCTGCTGAAGTACCTTAACTTTGACCCACTAAGTGATTTGTACTATTGATTTTGTTGCAGGGCTGAGTCTCCTTTAAGTTAAAAAAACTACCACTTAGTCAAAATATGGCAGATCACAGAGTGGTTTATAACCATCTTAGCCTGTAAATTCAAACCAATATTTTCTCTATCAGAATTAGATCATTCCTGCCAGCTCACCTCACCCTTAGCAAATGTTATTTCTATGACACTCTAAGTGTTTTTATTTCCACCGAAATTGACTCAGACTGCATAAAGCTACAGTACATCTGCATGCTTTTGATATGAAGAGTATTTTCCCTCTGGTTTGATGACCTGCATTTAATTTGTGTTTTAATTATGTCATGTGTAAATATGGCTTTGCTCCTTCCGTCTACCACCCCAGGAAATATAGGCTCCCCAGATCTAGCCAGTCAGGTATGTTGACTGTGAAGCTCATGTTTTTTACTATTCTAAGAAGGCAGCCCAGACACTAGGCCTTGTGGCATGTGAGCAAATACTTCTTATGGGTTGAGACCTGAATTGAAGTGCTCTTCTATGGGCAGTGGGAGGTGGGTCCTCCTTCTGCTGTGCTCACGTGGATGAAAGCAGCACCCATCTGGCCTTCCCAGTCGTAACTAATCAGGCTACTACATTTGGAATCATCTGGGGGTACTTCTTGATTCTTACCACACTCCAGTGCTAATAGGTAATAATTGCTGCCTTCAACATAGGTGCTTGGTTCTTAATATCAAAAGCCCAAAGAGAAACCACTCCCCTGCCTGCTACCTCACCTGCTATGAACCAATACCTGACCTCGTTTTATGTCAGGAGTGACAATGAGCCTGCACATCTTAAGTTGTTAAATTATCAAAATACCTTCCAGTCTAGTTATTAGGAAAAAACAAAAACAAAAACCACTGCCACCAAGGCCTCTGGGTGCCCTATTTCCACATCAGCCTAAGCTTTCTGGAACCTGGAACACTTCAGGCTTCCACCCTCCCTGCGACTCACTACCTACAGGCTTAAGACTAGGCACAGAATTTCCCTTTTAACTCTTCAATTGTCTCACTGGGTCATTTCTGAGCAGATTTTATTCTTGTGACTAGAATAATCCAATCTCTGGTTAATCATGTATTCCATATTCTAATCATGTCTTCTGATTTCTGATGCCAAATATCTAACTTTCTCGGTTGGCATTTGATTGGCATCACCATAACTACCTAAAGCAACCCTGGGTCAAACAAATTCATCATCTTTCTGCCTAACTTCAGCTCTTTCACCTCTGTCCTGACTGATGATTCTTATTCATTCTGTCACCCTTTGCCCAGCATGACACTGAGTCATTCCTGACTCCTTGCTCTCTCTATCCAGTTAGTCATCCAATTAGATGACTTTATCCTAATTTATCTTGCATCCATCATTTATTTTCCATTCCCACCACTACCACTGCACCGCTGACTTGTTACCTCACTTTAAGATCAACAATAATTTCCTACAAATTTCACTTCATCTTTTCTCTGATTTTTTTCCCACATGCCACCTCCAGATGAACCCTCTTAAAATATTTGGAACATGTCAAGGGCCAACAGTAACATTGATTGATTTTCAAATATGGAACCAACCTTGCATTCCTGGAATGGATGCTACTTGATTGAGGTCATTCATACTATTCAACCTATTACAATTAGTTTTAATGGCAATCAGAAAAAGGTTGAATTATAGTAGTTTATTAAGCCATAGTGGAATCATCCGTGCCTTATCCAGGATGACTTTAAATACCATCCAATAACTGATGACTTCCAAATGAACGTATGCAGTTCATATCTCTCCCTTTCTACTCCAGGCATTTATGTCCAATTATTTGCCTGATGTCTCCAACATCAATGTCTATTAATCATTGCAACATAAACTTGTTTAACACTGAGCCCCTGAGACACCCCCAGTCCTGTAGCCTACTTCTTCTTTCTTTTGATTTCTTTGAAGACATTCTTAACTCCTTTTTTTCAAATGCCACATATAAATCATTAGCAAATCTTTTTGTCTTTACTTTCAAAATATTTGAATATCTTTGTCACACCCTCTCCACTATCACCTTGCCCAAGTAATTGTCAAATGTCCCATGGCCTATGATAATTAGAAATGGACTAACCTCCTGCTCATAAAAGTTTGTTGAATTAATGTATCACCATCCATAGATACCTATGATAGTTGCACAATATTCAATTGCTAGAACTTACCTTATAATGTGGACCTGTAAATGACCAGAGAGGTGAACATTGTTTTTAGCTAATTGGATCTATGGGAATTGACATCCATGAATGTTGCTTAAAATGGGTAGAACTCTGTCCTAGGGCTCATCCTAAGTGATATTCCAAAATTAAAACTTTCTCTAGTAAAAAAAAAATTTCATATAAATCATGCATTGTATTTGTTTTATTTAGAACTGAATCACACCCATAACATGGGAGTGTATGCTAGCCATGAGTGAAACAGCATATTTTAAGTTTCATTATCAAATTTTTTTCAACTCTGTATGGTATATGAGAGGTTCTGGGCTGTTTGATTGACTAGTGATTAGTGATTGATTTATTAATGACTTGATAATATCTACCAATAGTATCAATCAGAAACTCTAAGAATCACTTATAGAATTTGTTAAATTTCACATGCTTATTTACCCACTCTCTCTCTCTCTACCCATACCAACAGATTATCCCCCAGAGAATGTCTCCTAATAACTGGGAGACAGGAAATTTGACAACTTTCTCAAACAATTTTTATATCTGCATAAACCTTCTTTCATTAATCCAACCAAATTGAGTTCTACTGTTGATAATACTGATTCTTTTATGGCCTATTATATTCAACTGCATATTGAATATTATATATTCAACTGCATATATATATATATGCATGTGAAATTATCTTTTTTACATTTAATGGTAGAATCCACAGAAAAAACTATGAAATTATTTATGTGCACAGAGACCACAAATATCAGGAATTTTTGACCCATTATACATGATAGTAATATTCTTCTTATTTATTTATTTATTTGTTTATTTATTTATTTATTTATTTATTTATTTTTGGTAGGGGGATTGAACTCAGGGGCATTTGACCACTGAGCCACATTCCCAGCCCTATTTTGTATATATATTTAGAGACAGGGTCTCACTGAGTCACTCAGTGCCTCACTTTTGCTGAGGTTGGCTTTGAACTCATGATCCTCCTGTTTCAGTCTCCTGAGCCACTGGGATTACAAGCGTGTGCCAATGTGCCCGGCTAAATATTCTTATTCTTTTTTAGGGAAAAAAAAGTTGTTTCACTTTGCCTTTATTTCTTGATCTTCACAAGGGATTGTAAGTTTGTCATGTCTGCACAGGAGGTTTTTCTCCCCATTTATATATTCTATCATTCAAAAATATGTTATTGGCTGGGCCTGGTAGCACATGTCTATAATTCCAGTTACTTGGAAGGGTGAGGCAGGAGGACTACAATTTTGAGGCCAGCTTGGACAATTTAGCAAGACCCTGTCTCAAAATGAAAAAGAAAAAAAAAAAAAAAAAAAGACTGAGAATGTAGCCAATGGCAGAGTCCTTGCCTAGTACCTGTGAGGCTCTGAGTTTAGTGCTCAGCATCACACACACACGCGCGCGCGCACACGTGCACACACACATAATATTATCAAATAATACCTATTACAAATTCTAAAATAAAGGTAATAAAAATAAAAAATAAGGTTAAAAGCTATTTACTTCTACTTCAAGTTATGCAAGTTTTCCTCAGGGTATATTATCTATTATATAAGGTCACTGCTTTAAGTATTTTTATTAAATTGACTGACTTATTTCTTGGTAGGGATCGTGGGTGAGTTGGGGTAATCTACTTACCCTGAAAAGAATTTTAGAGCAAACAAGGAGCCAGGTGTGGTAACTCACGCCTGTAACACTAGTGACCAGGAGGCTGACGCAGGAAGAAAGCAAATTCATGGCCAGCCTGGGCAAGTTAGAGGGGAAAAAGAAGAAATAAGAGGAAACAAGGAATTCAGAAGAAGATTGTGAAATATATTTCATATGGAAGAACACTAATGCACATAGAACTAGGGAGGATTGTACGTAAGTAAGAAGCATTCTCAATTTTAATTTTGAAGGACAAGAGAAAAAAAATCATTTACAAAGCTAATCTAATTTTCTACCTAAAAATAAGAATTACAGAACTTTCAACAAGTATAAATTATATAGTTTATGAGAAAGGAATGTGGTGCCTATGGGGATAAAGAAAAGCCACACTACAAGGATCAGAATCTGGCGTGAGTGGAGAAAGAGTGAATGAAAAGAAGGCATGGAAATCAAAGCCAATGGTATGGAAACAGGGAGAGAGAGAGAGAGAGAGAGAGAGAGAGAGAGAGAGTGAGTTTGAAGGCAAAGGAAAAAGGAAGGAGAGAGGAGCCATCTGCAGCCAGCCTGGGGACTGTCCTCACAGTCCTTCTCAATCCGTCTTGGTACCCACCCTCCCACCACCATTTCCCAGCCAATTTCTTCACTAAATTCTAAACAAATATAATCCAAATCTTTAGGCTGGTCATCTGAGTTTCAGCCAGAAATCTTCAGGATTCAAGTTAGATCTAATTTTGTCCCTTCTTAGAAGCTTGAACATCCCAGTGAGTGGGTTAGTTTAGGGCTTTTGTTGTACTAGATTATCCAACATAAAGAGTGTATTGTCACTAAATCAACAAAGACTTCTTTGAAGTTAGTGAGGGAATTTGATGGGAGACCATAACTCGTCCATTTCTAGGAAGAGATCCATATAATAAAGCTTCTCCTAACATCTATTATATCACCACTTTGTTCTCGTTGCACACATTTCTCATTCCCTTACCACTTAGTTTTTCTAGGCTTAATTTCCTGAAAAACCCATGTGAGAAGCACCAAAGTGCTGTGTTAATAAGTTCCATTCATAAGAGCTCAGTATAGTTGTTTTTGTATTTGTATTTGAATTTGAATTTTCGCACATGGAAATAATATCAGGCCAATATGTATCTTGGGATTGGGATCAAAGATGAACCACCATTTTGGAGTTTCTTTTGATTGTAGAATTGTGGGATCCTCTATTCTAAAACTGGAAAATCATTTTGAAACTTGACATAGATGTAACCCAGATTATAGTAGTTGAATATAATTCGGAAGGGTATTCAGATACAGGGACAAGGTGACTGAAAACAATTCAGTTTAATGCTCTTTATTTAAGGTCAAGTACTTAAAAATTGAATGTGCTATATAGTTTCATTTAAACAGGATGAAATAAATGGTAGATTGTAATCTAGATTGTACATGCTTAAATTTGATGCCTGGTATACCTAAATCAGATAATCAATTTCACACATATAGATATATAGCTTTTTGCATTTCAAAACACTTATTATCTTAGAACTATGCATTAGAGATTACAATGCAGATTTCTGCTTGAATATTTAGAAAACTATGCATATATTAGGAACAGTGGGTGATTTTTAAATTGTTAACTTTGAATGTTTTATGAAGAAAATTTTATTGAAATGAGAATACTTTGGTTAGAGATAATAATGGAGATGAATACTTGTAAATGAATTCCATTAACATTCTAGAGACAAAAATCACAGGATTTCTGGTGTATTTTAAATGGGAGGGGTCAATGGAAAGGTGTCATGAAGAATGACTCCCCAATTTCCAGCATGAATACCCAAATGGATACTGGGGCTATTTAGATAGAAACAACATGGAGGAAAAATATAATACTTGGGAATATTGAAAATGACAATAAAAACTAAAGAAAAGATCAAGAAGTTATCTGTAATAATGTTAGTGATGAGGTCATCAAACACTTGTCATGTACTGTGTGAGACACTTCACATTCATTGACCTTCGCTTATGTCCACAATCCTATAAGCTCAAAGACTTTTTTTTCATAAACCAGGACATCAGGGGATAGAAAGGGAAAATGACTTCCTGAGATGAGGAAAGACAGGAACAGGATTCACATTCAAATTTGGTTGAATTCAAAACTTACGCGCTTCATGAGTAAGCTATGACAAATATCATAATCAAAGAAAGCTAACTATGCACTTATATTATTTTAGCTTACTTATTATGAAGATAAACAAAATTTTATGGAAAAAGAAATTTATTTCTTGACAAAGAAGGATTTTTCATGGCAATTCTGGATAGGGAGGCACCATTAATAACTATTCCAATGCTTAAAGGCTTAAAAGAAATATGATTGATGCCAGTTACAAATCCTGTATTATGACTAATGAAAAAAGAAAAAAGAACCTAAAGTCAAAGGATTATCTTGGCTACCCTTGATTATGCCAATACTCATGGTTGTGCTTTAAGATTATTGACTAGCAACTCACTTTAATTTGTTATTTGACAAAATATGCTATTTCATACTTAAATAACTATTTTGAGTACAATCTGAATAACACTTCAGAAAATAACCATTTCAGATTTCACTGGAATAGAATTATGAAGCCAGATTGACAAATCTCTGGCCAACCGATATGACATTCAGCTCTTTCCTAAAACTAATAAACAAATTTGCTGAAACTAATAAAGCAATATTGAATGTGAGAATCATTTTGATCTGGTGCAATGATAGTCCTGATTTTGCCCCTGAATCTAATAATGACTGGCTATGCGACTTTGGACACACAACTTACCTTTTTTAAGCCTCTGTTAAACACCTTGTAAAGTAGGGAGGGTAGCCGTGTCTTGCAGTACTTGTGAGACTCAGAGCATGTACGGTGAATGGCAATATGATCATAATTAACAATTGTTTTTGAGATGGATGGTCATGATGGCAGGAATGGCAATGATAATGGCAATAATTATTCTATCATAGTAAAGATGTAGTTAGGAGCATGAACTCTGGATTCAGAGAGCTTTTCATTCACAACTCACTTTGGTCATTAGGTCCTCAATAAAGTGATAATTGTAGGCCATCTCTCACAGGATTATTGTAAGGATTGTATAAATTCATTGATAATTAAGTGATTGAAATTGTGTCTAGCATTTAGAAAGTCCTGTATTTAAGTTATTATAGATATTTTATAAGTAGTATAAGAAGTAGGTATAATGTCAACAATAATAAATCTTAATAGAAAATCGTAAGCTCTAGAAAAATTCCTGTTAATGATAAATGGTAAATTTCTTGAAGAAATATCTTAGAATTATCTCTTAGACATACCTCACTAGTCTTGGCGAATCCACCTCAATTTCCACAACAGTCACTAATATTATGTTGATGTTTCTCAGTTTCCACATATTCTTTTATTGCCCTTAATTAAGTTATGTAAAGTAATACATGTGAAAGTGCTTTTAATGACATAAAAGACAAATTAAATATAAATTATAATTAGATGAATGCTATTAATCATGATGTAATATCCCTTTTCTAACTACTACCTACCTATATAGTTACTTATGCGTCTATCCATCATGAATTTCTTATTTTTAAAAACACTTTCATATAGTTTATTTTGTACTTGCAATAATAAAAAATAAATAGGCAATAATTATAATCCTGATGTGACTGATAAAGATGAAACACAAATAGATGAAATATCCAGGCTTATGAAACTTCAATGGAAGAATGTTATCTGCAGATCCAGATGTCTAATGTACTTTTTATTTGAGTGAACCTGCTTTAATTTATATCTTGCACTACTTTGGGCCTTCCAGAATATTCTATTTATTCACTCATTCACTCATCCATTTGTTTAACTCATCTATTCATTCAACAACTATGTGTGAATGCCACTTGATATACACAAACCATTGCAGTGTGGGAAAACTTATCAAGAACAATGGAACAAAAATAAGAAAACCTGGTATAATTTCTGGCTCTACCATCAGCCATCTGTCTGCTCTGAGTCTCCACCATACGGATGGTCAATGGCATCTTGAACAAGATCTGGCTTAAAGACTACCTCCTCCTTTGTGAAACCTTCCAAGAATGTCCCATATAATCAACTATTCTCTGTTTCTGCCTCTGATCTCATTTACTGCCCTGAATAATTTTACTTGTCCTGAGTTAGTTGAATTTTCACAATAGGTAATTAGGGAAGTGAGAGGACACTAGGCAGGAGAAAGAAAAGGTAAAACAGGAAAGAGATCAACCAGATGAATTGAAACCTTATAGATTAGGATATTTTTTAATTACGATAGAAGTCTTACTCAAACTAGTAAAATATCATCTATGTCATTTTGTGTTAGTTAACTTCTGTGATTGCAAAACAGTCACTCAGATTCTCTCAAGTAATACAAAGTTTACTTTTTCGTGGGGGTTTAATAATAGGACGACATTTTATTTTTTACTTGTTGACTTGATCCTTTTGGTTTTGAATATGACAGACCATCTTTTTTTAAAATGTGAAATAATGCGTTTATTTATTGTTTTTAGATTACATAGAGGGAAACAAGAGGGAGGGGATATGAAAAATGGTGGAATGAGACAGACAACATTACCCTATGTACACGTATGATTACACAAATGGTATGAATCTACATCAGGAACAACCATAGAAATGAAATGATATACCCCATTTGTGTACAATGAATCAAAATGCAGTCTGTAAAATTAAAAAAAAAAAATTTAAAAAGACAAAAAAAAAGGAAAAAAAAAACTAAGTACATTCTTAGCAAATACGAGTTTAATACAAATGAAAAAGTTGAAAAAAATAAATACAAAGTTTACTTTAAGACTATAAGTGATATCTTAGGCCCAACAATGGCTCCCACAGGATATTTACTTTCTAAACATCAAACATGAAGGTATGTGTTGATGCACAACAAGCAGGAATAAGACCAGGTCCTTTACTTAGGAGAATTAAATGGAGTTAAGGGAGCTAACCAGCTGACCTTGAGATGGAGAGGCTGCTCTGGATTGCATGCATGGGCCACTGCAATCACAAGGGTCCTTATCAGTGAGAGAGACAGAGGGATAAGAATTAGCGTCAGAGTCAGAGAAGGATCTTAACTTGCTGTATGACTGGTTTTGAGGACATAGGAAGAGTCCATGAGCCAAGGAACGTAAGCTGCCTCTAGAAACTGGAAGATTCCAGGAAATGAACTCTTCCAGAGTTCGTGGAAGGAACATAACCTTGCTAACACATTGATCTTAGTCCACAGAGGCCCAGTTTCTACTTCTGCCTACAGAACTGTAAGGTAATAAATGTATATTCTTTTAAGCCACTTAGTTTTTATGAAGCTGTTACTATACCCAAAGGGAATTTCACAATTTGTGTGGGGAACAGTTTCTTCCAGCATAGCTCTGAATTTGTTTTTCTACAGCCTTTGCTATACTTGCTGTTGCTCTTTATCAATAATACGAATTTGTTTTTCTGGATTTCTGCTTTTCTCTCAATGCTGTGCCAATTCCAGAGTCAGTCCACATCTTCACCCTTTCCTCCAAATACTCGCTCACTGATCATGCTGGCTACTGCCTCCGCCTCCTGTTTTCCTCAGTGTATATTTTAATTTTTGCTCTTCCCTACTGAGAGCTCTTATGCATCATAACTCATCAAATCAGAGAACCTTATTGATTTTATTAAATAATATTGACCACAGAGGGCAGAGCTCTGGTACCAAGTAAACTTGGAAGATGTCAGCCATACTGTATATTGGCTGTTCTTGGATCAGGTATCAATTGTTGGTTGCAATAATTTTGGCAGAAAAAGAAGTGCTGAGTTACAAAACATGGCCATTAATGGGGCTTACCCAATAGTGAGTACAGGTGTGCACAGGTGCATGCACATGCATGTGGGTGTTTAGCACTTACAGGAAAATAGACTGTTTTTCTCTCACAGGGGTAACAATATGGATTCTGGAAAGAAATCTTGGGTTCACATCTTGGCTCAGCTACCTACTACCTGTGAGACTTATGGCAAATTGCTTAACTACTCTGTTTCCTCATTCGTAAAATGGAGATAGCTTTAGCATCTACTTCCTAATTGTTGTGAGGATTAAATGAAATAATCCGATTAAAATGCTGGGCACATTAAAAGTTTGCAGTAAATTGCAGATGCTATTGTTACATTTATGGTCTCATGGTTCCTGTGAGGATTAAGCCAGTTTATATTTTTATTGCTACATGTGAGAAGGCCTTGTCTCCTAGGTAAAGCATACTATTCTTTGAGGTGGAAGATGTTTTATATTATTTTTCAATTGCTCACTGAAACTCAAAGTTGATTTATTACACAGGTGCTTCCCAATTTATTTCCTCATTCAAACAATACTCATTGAGCATCTACTATGTACCCAAATTTGTTACTAGACATAAGAGTACAAAGATTTATAGGATATTGTATCTGGTCTAAAGGCCTCAGGATTCAGAGTGACAGAGGGAAAAAAAGGGAAAAAATGGGAAGGGAAAGGAAGGTGGGAGACAGGCTCCATCAAACAGATCAGTGATCTCTTAAACTGGGAGAAAAGTAAAGGAAGTCACAAAGATCCAGAGACCTTACAGATCACCGAGTCCAACTCTCATTTCATAGATATCAAGTGAGGTTTACATCAAAATGTGTCTTTCCTTTGAGAAACTGTCTGGGCCATTTTACCACAGCAAACCCAGCAGTGTTTAAGGCCCTGGGATTAGTTTAGAAACAGGTGCATTCCCCCCGTTAGAACCTGCCAGAGCCCAGTTCAAGACATGTTTTTAAGTATTTACTTACCTGGAGAGTGCTTGTCAGCGTGGGTTATCTTGCCATTGCTGGAATAGCACTAGGCCAGCATGCCATCATGGCTTTCCTGGGTCTAGAAAAAGTATATTGTAGCACAATCTTCCTTTATTTTGTCTCTGGAGTATTTCTCTACCATACTCCCAACAAGTCCATAGTAGTCCTACGAGTCTTGGGTCAATTGTGTAGTTAATGACTTCATTCAGGCTTTTGTTCATGACCTGCCTGATGTTTACTCAGTTTTCCCGATTCTCGGGTAACACATCAGATTAGAAATATTAAAGGTGTGAGAAATTTTAAAAATGAAGACAAGACATAGAAATAAGTGAACAGCAGCGGCACAGTGGGATGATCCAGCTCTGATGGAGACCAGATCTAACAACAAAATGGAGCCCATGTACTTTATTTATATGGGTAGGAATGCCAGTGGATTCAGTGTAAAGAACTTCCTGAGGAATACAGGATGAAGATGGCAAAGACAACTTGGTTGGGGCTTAGCAGGTTATGCCTACCTCCTCCACCTCGGGGCTGCTGCTTTGAACCCTAGGACTATCTGAACCAATGGACAGGGTGTCAGCATGAACTGAGTAAGTGGTCTTGAATCAGGAGGATTTCACCAAGAGTCCTCAGAAGAGCAGTACCCCTGCTTTGAGATGTGTTTCATAATTCATTCATGGCCCCTGACACTTTTGAAAACATATCTTTCAAAATCAGGGTGTTAATTTTGATGATCATACTCAGGGATATTTTATATTATCAGTTCACTGAAGTTTTCTGAATACTATAAATTTCATCAAAACTTTAGTATTTCTTCCAAGAGCAAATTGCCTTAAGATTTCATGTACCATATGTCTCATAAACCTCACATAAGTCCTGTGCTCCCAGCATCCTACGGATTCTTTTATCTTTATGTTGACAACACTATAACACATGATTTGTCAAGTTCACATTACTTGAGATGCTGTGAATCCTTTGACAATAGAATCAACTTCTCCCTCACCCCACTCTCTCATTTTATATGCATATATACACAAAGAGAAAAATCTTTATATCCCTAGTCCCTAATGATATCTAGCACCTAGCAATAGAATCTCAATAAATGCTTGTTGAATTACATAGAATATCTTACTCTTATTCCATCACTTAATCAACAAATATCTGCTATATACCTTCTATGACTGGCACTGGTCTGTGTGCTGAGGATACAATGACTGATAAGAAATAACCATGTTTGTATGGAACTGAAGTTTACAGACTTACTTTTCACAAAGCCTCATAAGAACAGTGCCATTTACAAATCGTTCTTGTCCTGTGACTGGCTTTGAGTGGCAAGCAAGACATGAATTTATAAAGTTTCTATCAGTGTAAAGTTCCCAGTCAAACCATAGTTATTTTAAAGATAGCTTCCAAATTCTGAAAGGTTAGTCATAGACTTTGGAGCTCTGTGTCTGCTATTTTTAATGGCTTTCTGCCAAAAGCAGCTTAGCCTAATTGGGAAGGGATGTGTCCTTTACTTGATAAGTGAATAACTCTCATGAATGATAATAGGAGTTATGTGTGAACATGAGGAAAAACTCGACTCCTAATACCATGGATTGCCTAATAGCTTTGTACAGACTGCTTCTGTGATTGATTGTCGCTCTCTAACTGGTTTCCATCTATCAATATGATTTGAGGACAGAATTGCTCTTTTATCCTGGATAAGTCTCTCAAAACAAAGACCAGCTAATTATTTAAAAATTCCAAAACACACTTTAGGATAGTGTTATGGAGTGAAAACACTCCCATTTGGATATCCCATAGGAACTGCCATTCATGAATGTTTAAAACAGATGCTTCAGTGAGCAACATATTTAATTAAATCCAAACCTGTTGTTATTATTCCAGAAAATATTATTATTAGCACAAGTTCCAAATGGAACTCACAGCAACTTCTGGTTGGAGTTTGGAGAAGATATTTTAATTTCTAGAGGAATTTATTAAAGTAGAAATCACCACAGTTATCTAACTACATTTTCTTCAACTCAAGGCCATGATAGTTGTAAGAGGTAGTTAATTGCTTAGATCATTGCTACTTTTCAGAGTGACTGAGCCAACCAGCTGGCTGGACAGGCCACATACATCATTTAAAAATGCTGGAATGTGCACATGAAGTAGCCGTCTCTGCTTCTGAAAGAGGAGAAATTAAAAGGAAAAAATGCCTTCAAATTTTATAAGATGGACTTCTAAGATTGGCAGATGTGTCACTAATTACATAATTGCTTTCTTATGTGGTTATAATAAAATTATTTGAGGCCTAAAAAATGTCTAGCAGTGAATTATTTAATTTAATACACAGTTATAACAAAAATAATTAGTATTTACTTTAAACTCTAAATTGTCAACAAAAAACCTCAAGTAATTATTTTCATAGTGCTGCATAATGAAATAAATGTGTAATTAGTGACAGATGGGACTTTTAAAATTTAAAATATAGAAAAAAATCGTATCACCTGTTTTGTTTTTTTTTTTATATGAGTGAAATTAGAAGTTTTGAAAATGAGGTACAGAAAGAATTAAAAGAATTAACTTACATAAATTAATGTGTTGGTCCTTGTGCATTCTTCCCAGGTTCCAACTAACCTTCTTTTAAATGTCTGCTTTTGAAGCATAAGTGTTGGTTTGAACTGCGTTGTCTACTATTTCAAATTGTTTTTAAGTGATTAACTTGAGGGCAAAGACCTCTCAGATCTCATAAGCACCATTTTGTTTCAGGCCAAGTTTCAAAAGTAGGATAAAATTTAAGCTGAAGTTGGCAGAACTTACTTGTTTTGTATAATAATATCTTCATTCTTTCTGAGGCTTTTCCTACACCTATTGAGGACATGTAACCTTCTGTGGTCTATAAAAGGGCCTGGACCATGAATAAAATAGTCAATACGGTCTCATCCTGTCAGTCTACAAAATGAGCAAGATGGTTGCAGTTCTGTTGATTATTAGGTTCTGTGTTGGTACTAAATATGAACATCTGTGCACTTTCACCAACACTCGTTTATGCATACAAGTTACCATGCTTTGTTATCATCTCATTTCTAGTGTTAAGTCGGTTATGACCTACTCTACAAAGAGATCTCATTCACATTTTGTCTGTCCCTATTTAGCCCCCTCTTTTTGGCCATATGACTCTCAGCTTGCCTGAGGGTTTGTCTCCCCACCCTTCTCAAGTCAGTTACCAGAACAACAATCATAATTAAATTAGCCCTGCTCTTTTAAGAAACTCTCTAATAAAGTCAATATTCTTATAAAGTAATGCACTGTGGCACTTTACTTGAAAACTGCAATTGGAAATAAAAACCTATACAGCTGAGCGATTGCCTACTGGAAGACCTGGCTCATGCCTTATTTATTTTATATCTATAAAACCAGAGGGGTGGTGAAATAATAGGTGCTCAGTGAATGTGTATGGAATGTGTGTTAGCCTAGGCCACAGAGCACAGAGTGGGGAGTGGGATGCCTCTTATCTCATGGGAAATTTCCAGTATGTGACAGAATCTGAATGATCCTGTAGGTAACATTTCTTTTCTAGCTGAGTTTGGAATCAATTAGCATAAATATACAGAAAACAGATAGATAATAATATCAATTGCATTATTAAGAAATGCTATAAAAAAGGTTACTTTTGTGGCTAAATATGTGTGTTACCATTCTGTTATGGTGAACACTCCAAGTAGAAGTCTCCTTCTTCAGGGTGGGGCCTTTTTCTGCATGAGGCAGGTGGGACAAAAGTTTTCTTCTCTGCAGGTAATGGGATCCAAAAGACCCAGAACAGGCAACACTTAGTGAGTCCAGCTTGTCTTATCAAATTCACCTTACCAGTGTTCCTTCACTGGTGAATAAGGGTCTAGAGGGAGATCACAAGTAATGTGTAAAAGAAGCATCTCAACTGAGCACAGATTTCAGAAATAAGAATTTCCTTCAATGTTCTCCAACATTTTGGTTTTCTATAGACAGGAATGTGGCTTCCTTATCAAAGTACTCAATTTGTTCAGATTCAGGAGTCAGAACAATGGCAATGAGATAGTATTTTTGGTATGGACCAAAGTCAGCCTACAGATTGTAACTTGTGTTTGTGGTCTGCCAACACTCCCCTAAACCAAACTTTCTCTAAAGCATCAAACTCTGCCATAAAGGCACTGTCTTGCCACCTGGCAGGAATGGAAATGAAAACCACCTTCTCTGAAGTCAGATGAGGACTTAGAAGATGCTGACTCTTTTAGGAGTCAAAGTGCAGCAGGAATACATGAATCACCCACACTCTTAGCTCTAAGGGAAAGAAGGGGTAGAAATTAGCCAGAGGATTTATACCAGCTTATGTTCTGTTACAAGAAAATATGAGGAGAAGGATACAAGAGTTTATAGCAGGAGTGAAAGAAAGGTTTTAATCACACTCACAACTACCTCATAGAAATATCACTCTAAAGGATACATCTAGAACAGGCAGTACTGATGACTGGGAGATGAGCTAACACACAGAGTAACTGAACTCTCAGGCCCAGAGGGGCTGACCTGGGGAGACTCTGTGGAGAAAGAAGTGAGTAACAGAAAAGAGTGGAAGAATCCCCAGGAAATGCAAATGTTTATAGGTTAACTAGAGAAAGAGGAACTCAGGGAAGCTGAGATAAAGCAGCCAAGAGAGCTTGAAGAAACACCAGAGGGAGTTGCATAAAGGAAGGAGTGGCCAACACTGGAAAACTTTGAATGGTCAAGTGAGATAAGGATTGGCAAGTCTCTCCAGGCTTGAGCAACTGTGGAGGGAATTGGGAACATCTGTACTAATAGTGTCACCAGCATAATTGGATCAGAACCCGCATTCTCTTAAGTATGTAGGGGTTGAGGAAGTAGAGGTGGTTTCTAGAAACCTACCTACAAATGACAAAGAAAATGGGATCATTCAATGAGGGCTTCAAGCCCACTGGCCACCCACCTAACCACACTCCCCAGTGGTTTAGTTGTCAAGGTGATTTTTGCATCTTCCCAACTTCTATACCTTTCTCTCAGCTCCAAATTGTGGAGACCATAAGGGAGAATTGCAGTGATATTTATTAGGTAATTCCAAACTCCAAAAAAGTGAAGGGTGAAAGTGGATGGAAATCATGTTTATGTGAGAAAGACTTGAGGAAGGAGAAGAGTCCCATCTAAGGGCAGCTGTCTCTTCTTTAAGTGGGAGTCAGAATCAGTGACTGAGAGGAAAAGAGAGAAGCAGTAGGTTGGTAGCTAAAGGAAAGGGATGAAAAATTCAGAAGAGACTGTATGAAAGGCAAATGGGAACTGACCAAGAACAGATAGGAGAATTTCTGGTGATTGTAGAGGAACCAAAGTTTTGTTGTTTTGTTGATGTTGTATAGCTGTGGATTTTTAGTGGAAACAGTGTACATAAATTGGGAAATGATGCTAAATTCAGTTAACTTTTCAAGAAGTATATAATTTTGCAACTGAGATGCTCAGTTTCTGAAAAGGTGTTTTCTTCCAGTTCTTTTAGCATTATGAACACTCAATCTCTGTCCTCTGCTCCTCCAATCTTAGTCATTGACGTGCCCTAGGGATTTGACCTTATATTGTGCCTGAATGCTCTCCCTTAGTAGATCTCACCCACTTCCATGACCTCAATCTAAATGGGAACACCATTAGAACTTAAACCTAGCATTTGTGACCATACTGGTTAATGTTCCAACACATGAGTTCCTGAAACTCAACAATTTAAATGATGAAACTATCAAAACCCTGTCCTCCCTCAGTTACCCTTGACCTTAAATGTTTTCTGCAATCATGCTAGATTTTTTTAAGACAAGACTAAATAAATAAATAGCAAGTACTTTTGAGCATTCTAAAGCCAAAGATAAATGCACCACAGTTGCACACTGGGTAGATGACCCCTGTCACCACTCTCCTCGTAATTGCTATTTGTCTAGGTCTACACTCCTCAATAGAATAGGAACAGGCCTTTTATGGCTACTGAGCTTCTCAAGTGTAGCTAATAGTCACACAGAGGTGTGCTGGAAGTGTAAAATGCCCACTGAATTCCAAAGACTCAATACTAAAAAATAATGTAAAAAAATCTCATTAATAATTTTCTATGATTAAGTGTGAAAATTAGAATTTTTAAATGTATTGGGTTAACTTATTATGAAAGGTAGTTTTTCTCTCTAATTTTATCTGCTTTTTAATATAGCTGCTAGAAAAATAGAAAATTGTACACATTCTGCACTACTATATATTTTTATTATGAAATGCTGCTCTGGGTATAGTTATTTACTCTCTATTCCCATTGATCCTATTTATATATCCACTATCATACTTAGCATATTTATTGAAATCATACTGGATGAGTAAAACACGTTTTGCCAACTCATTATTCAAACCCTCTTTTTATTTTCAATCTTTTTTTTTTTTTTTTTGATAAATAACTCTTAATTTGAGGCCTCCCTCCAAAGTAAGTGTAAACAAGCAGAGACTCATTTTCTCAGCTTCCTCTAGTGAGAGAAACAGCACTTGATCTAAATAAGCTCGGACAATTTGGTGCATCCTCCCTACATTTGGCGGGGGACCATGAGATCTTTGCTCTGGTATTCGAGGTTTCCATTGTCCACAGCTGATTGCACCACAAGCCACAGTGTCCATTCCTCAGAAAGCCTGCAGTCCAGCTCATTGGACTCATTTCTTACTTAAGTGTTGCTGTTTCTGGATGCTGAATATTTTTTCTTCTTCCTGGTGCTTTTACAACCTACTCTTAGAGATTTCTGTGAGCCACCTGCTATGGTTTGAATGTGATTTGTCCCACCAAAAAAATCATGTTGAAGTTTCATTTTCCAATGCAGCAGAATTGAGGTGGTGGGCCTTTAAGGAAGGTAACTGGGTAAGAAGGGGTACCCTGACTGGAAAGGATTAAAGTAGTTCTAACAGAATTTGGTGCATTCTCTCAAGAGCAGGTTGTTATAAAGCTACCACTCCCCGCCCCCGCCCCCACACACACCACCACACACACACACACACACACACACACACACACACACACACGCACACACACTTAGCCCCTACTGCACAGGTCATTTCCCTTTCTGCTTCTCTTCCATGTTGTGACAAAACCAGGGAAGTTGCTCCAGTTGCCAGCACTGTGCTGTTTGAATTTTTCAGTCACCCAAAATATGAGTTAAATAAACCCCTTTTCCTTATAAGTTAATCATCTTGGTTATTTTTTTATAGCAATACAAAATAGACTAAATCCTAACCAAAACTTGTCCTATAAATCCCATTTCCTGTATAATCCAGAATGGATTCCTATTCTCTGTAATTTAAAAAAATGCTGATCTATTCTGATCACTATGTTCTTGAATATGAGGAAGAGATGAGCTAAGGAAAGAAGACAGGGAAGATATTCCTGGAAGAATTCTTTATACACAGACCCAGAGTCAAGAAATGCCATGTGTGCATGAGGAACTACAGGAGCTTGCAGTGAACAACGTGGCATGTACGAGGAAACGAACAGAGGTAGAGAAGCAGAGCTATCAAGGGTGGATCATAGAAGTTGCATCCTATGCCAGGACTTTATTCTGTGTATGATGAACCATTGGTTTACATTAAACATAAATGTGACAAGTTCATATTTGCAATAAAGAGGTATTGCTCATCAGATAGGAATGAGTTGGTTGCAGATAAATAGATTAATAGAAATTTAAGCCTTAAGGTACAGGTTGCATTGTTAACAAAAAGTCTAAATCCAATTGGTTTAAGGTGGTACTGCCAATCGAAGATGTCATCAAAGTCCAGACTCTTGGCAGTCTAATTCTCTTCATCCTGTGTGTACTGACTTTAACCTCAGACTGATGCTTCATGGTCACGGGTTGGTCCTTCCATTCACCCTACTTCCCCAAACATGTAAACTGTGAAAGGAGGATGGAGAAGTGTTATCTTCAAGCTACTATGTCTTTAAATCTGGGAGTAGTCTTTCCTTAAACTCCTTAGCTGATACCCCCTTATGTTTCAATCGGAAGAATCAGGTCACCTAACCATTCCTTGCTGAAAGGGAGGTCAAGAAAACAAATATCTGTCAAAAAACAAGCAAACAAAAACAAAACAAAACCCACTATGCATTGGGCAGAAAGAAGCGGCACACTCAAAATAAATAAGGAGAATTTAACAAATCAAGTATTTACAAAGATCTGATTGTGGTACAGGGAAACCACAGGGCTAGAGAATTCACTAAGAGCTAGTAAGAGTAATGGCTTCCATTCTCACTTCCCTGAAGGGACAAATGGAGGAAGCAGCTACTGAAACTGAAGACAAAGAGAGATGTGTGTGGAAGTAGAACTGATGGCAGTTTCAGTCTCTGGTCACATAAGGTAGCCACCCACAGAGATTCCACAAGGAGGGAACCAGGAAAGAAAAGACTCCAACTGCTCTCTCTTAACTACCAGCTTGTGGGCTGAGTCCAGCTCAAAACCAGATGACAAAGGAGTCCATTGATGTTATCCACAGAAGTCAACCTCATGGTGGAGAAGAGATGGAGAGGAAGCAAGGAGAACGGATTTGGATAGGTAAACAAAATCTATCTGCACAGATGGACACACCAATTTTAATCTTTTGGTGTTGGACACTTTGTTACCAGAACAAATGCTATGCTGATAGATGGAAGAAGGGAAGCATCTGTGGTTCAGGAAATCATTTTTACCCTTGAGACAGTTTGTAGATGGATTGAAGATGAGAGATTTATCACAACAATCCCATGGAAGAGATGATGTGAGATAGTAACAATTACTTGACATAATTTTGTATATGATGTTATAAATCTGATTTTTTTTCGTTCTTTCTTTTTCTACCAGTGACTGAACCCAAGGGAGCTTAACCACTCAGTCCTTTTTATTTTTTTTTATTTTGAGACCAGGTCTCACTGAGTTGCTTAGGGCCTCCTTAAATTGATAAGGCTGGTTTTGAACTCACGATTCTTCTGCAGAACCACTAGGATTACAGGTATATGCCACGAGGCCCAGCCAATTATTTCTTGATTTGTTAGATTTAAAGAGTTCGGTTGTCTTAAGAGGAGTACATTTTGGCTAGTTTTAAATAAAATCTGTTGCTTTCTATTTTAAACATTTTTTTAAAAGTTACATTAAAATTTGAAAATGCTTCCTATTGTATTAGACCCCACTCAATCATATGAACTGTGTTCACCAGCAGAAAGGAAAGTAAATTAGAGATAAAGTTAACTGGGTATTAGGGTTAATTTAGAGATAATTTAGTTGATTTAACAGAGGCAAGAAACTGAATAGTACCTTTGTCATTTTTGAGGTTTTGGACTCTGACCTCCTTGCCCATCTTTATACCCTTATCTTCTAATTTAATACCTACGTATAATCACATCCCCCTTCCTCTTATTCCCCCACCTATAGCCTTTCTCCCTACAACTACCAATCTGTGGTATTTCAAAAATATTATATAAATGGAATCAAATAGTAATAACTTTATAACTGTTCTTTTTGTTTGTTTGTTTGTTTGTTTTTACTTAGCATGATACCCTGGAAAACATTCAATTTATTGTATGTAACAATTTTTATCCCTGAGTAGGGTTCCACACTGTGTACTTTTCTCATTTACACTGCTCTTTAATCAGCTGATCATTTGCTTAGGTGAATTACCATATGGTCACCTAAATCCTTGCTATTCAAAGTGTGGTGGGCAGACCAGCAGCGTGAATATTATGTAGAGCTTGTTACTATATGGAATCTCAGGTCTCAGACTAACACCCTGAATTAAAATCTGCATTTGAATAAGACTCTCCAGTGATTCATAGAGCAATAAGGTTTGAGAAGCACTCATGTAAATCACACTGAGAACATTAAAATACTTGCAGAAGTTACTTGAGGGTAGTTCCCCTCTAGATTTTTAGAAAAACTTGGGTCTCTACTGTGCCTCTTGAAAGTAATTTAATGTATTTTTCTCTGAACTTTCAGACTATCATTCACTCTTAAAAAAGTTAACTGGATTAATTTCCCCCAAGTTTCATCAGACATGTTACCAGTCTGTATGAAAATATTTTCTCCCTTAGCCAATCTGGCAAATCCACTGGAGAAAACTGGGAACTGGCTTGTGGCCATTCTATGTTCAGAGTGCCACCATTTTCACTACAGAAAGCCTCATTGTCTAGAAATAACAGTGAGGTTTTGCCCACAGCAGAAATCTGCATTCAATCCTGCTATCCCAGGAGTGGAATTTCGCTTAGAGCCAAATTCTCAAGTCTTCTTAATTTTGGTGAAGATATGTGTTTTTGCAAGTGCAAATTCATGAAATTAAAGTTGAATTTTTCCTAGCTTTCCTCTATCCAGTGTTTTATGACAGGAAGGCCCTCTGAGTATTTTCTCAAAATAGCAAGTGCCAGCAAAGCTAAGCCAGGTTTGCTGTTAAGCTCACCACCCAAGTCTTTGTGAAAGGTTGGCTGGGAAACATAAGAGTATCACATAAGAAGATTGTGGATTCTGCCAATCTTGCAGTGAGCTCCCGTCAGGTGCAGCCAGGGGTCCAAAGGAACGTTACCTGGAGAGAGCTCTGCACCTGATGGGCCAGTGGGATCCCTCCTCTCTCTGCTCCTCTCAGTAATATGCTGGTACATAATGGCCTTTAAGATAAAAAAAAAAAAATGAGCCCAGAGGACTGTGAAGACTACCAAGTAGTGTGATTTTATAAAAAGATTTCTATTAAAGATGTGTAAAATGGATTCACTGAGAAAAACACTGTTGAAATGATTGAAAATATATACAAGTGGTATGTACTTACTACCATCTCATTATTGCAAGCAGCAATTCAATTGAAAATGGTACTTTGACTATTGTTTTAGTTGGAATGATGTTTGTTTTCCTATTCCCAGTTGCTAAATGCAGACAGTCAGAATTTCTAACAATAGCCACAGTATGTGGCCTGACATAGGTGGTGTCAAAATAATTGCGATCCTGAAGGTAATTATGCTCTTCTACCTTGCTCACTGTGTTTAATGCTCTCATGGAATTTATGCAGTCAAGACAAAGTGCATTTCACTATGCTGTATTATTTAAACAGGAAGTACATTTTTAAACTGTGCATTGTTGGATGGGTAATGAGTTTTTAGTGAAGAAAAGAGAAATGACTTTTTGTCTTGAAAACCTTTAGTTTGACAGATTTGTTACATCAAAGATATTTTATAAGTTTATAAATTAGAGCAACCGAAGCTAAATAATTACTTTTAACATAGAGTGAAGAAAATGCCCTTTCCTGACTAAAGGGAAAAAACAACTTAAATGAATCAAAAAGTTATATATTTTAGGATTAAGCAGTCATCTTTGTATAGTATAAGAATTTCAAGATAGAGATTTTGTATATCTAGGATTCATTTCCAGTGTACTCATTTTCTTTATTGCCTCAAAAGATGTTTCTTCAAGTCATTGAAGTTGGTGAAGGAAACATACATTTAAATATTTTAAATTTTTAACAAAAACTTTACCTTTTGCTTGAGTGGATTTTGTTTGATGTTTACAGTATTAATCCAGTGTTTGAGTGTTTTTCCATCCTGATTCTTGAATCCCCATATTCTAGAATGATCTGGAGAGCTTCTTGGCTTTCTTCTAAATCACATGTTGGAGAAATTACATGTTTATTGTACAAATCCTCATTCCATTTATGTATTTTAAATTTTTAACTAAAACTTTACCTTTTGTGTGGCTGAATTTTGTTGGGTGTGGTCAGTGTTACTGCTGGTCTCTTACTCTAGTCACAGGTATGAGAAGAAAACAACAGAGTGGCAGCTGAAGGTAGATAATGAGCAATTAGCTAAACCCATTTACAGCATATCTCAAATTATCTCACATTGTAGAGCTTCCAAATTTCTCCTAGATAGTAAATAATATGAATGTTGAAGACACAGAATCCCAATAGTTTACCTATTTTCTAAAACTAAAAATCTTAAAGTGAACTTTTATTTTTCAGTTGTTGGCTATTTATCTCATTGTGACTTTGCTCTACCATATTTAAGGTACCTTTAGAGTTCTTTTCCATGAATGTTTTTCTTTATAAGTCCATAGTTACCAAGAGGGCTTCAATCTTACAGTTAATTTCTTTGGCCATTTCTATAAATTTGAAGATAAATTATTCTGTCAAACTTCTAAAACTAAAAAAAAACCCTTCTCCACCTTGCTGATATATAGACTACTGGGTATAATTCTCATTCCAGATTATTCTACATTGCATAGCTATTGAGGCAGCTGATTCCTCTCCTTTGTGATCTATGGATTTGACCACAGGGATCTCCAGCAACTGCAGCTTCACTTCTTGTTTTGCTGCTCACTTTAATGACAGCATAGTTGCATGGGCCTTGACCCCTGCCATAGAATAAGGCTCAAGATGGAAGATAGACCAGAAGGACTTCCTCCCAAGTAAGAGAATGGGGAGAACATAACATAGAGGAGATGGATTATGAAGATAATGGAGGACCATGGGGAAAATAGAGGATGAAACAATCTAGAGATTAACAACATCTGAAAGCCACTAAAATTCCTTGAGCTGAGGCAAGAAAGGGAAGAAAGGCATTATCCACATCTTAACAGCATCTGGATCACCAAGATGCAAATTCAAAAAAGAAAGTCAGAAAATAAATATTCTGTTCCTTTCACCATCCATGCCTTCTAAATTTCCACCAGTGTTTAGGAATAAGGAATGTGCTATCAAGAAGGAGTTGTATCTATATGATGTCCAGAAAAAAATAATAAGACTTTTGTCAGTAGACTTTAAGCACTGTTCAGAGAAGAGGGCATGTTGACCAAGTATTTTATTCATAATATTTGACATCTAAAATTGTCAAATAATTTCATGTGTTTATTATGAGGCAATCACTCTGATTCTGGTCAAGTCTGGATATAATAACCAAGGCCAACATATCAAACTCATTTGATATGTTGCAAAAAAACAGATTTGTTTCAATCAGATATCCCTGTCTTTGTCACTTTTTTTTGTTTGTTTGTTTACTTGGGAACCTGGAAGAATTCCTTAATCTGATGAAACTTCAGCTTCTACATCTGCAAAATAAAAAGAATAATTGACTACGTATAAGGGTCCTTTGAACTACATGTAGATTAATGTCAGTTCTTGTTGCCTCTGTGACTGGTCTTTAGTGGAAATGGATTCATAGGATTATCATAACTTTTGATGATGACTAAGAAAATGATCTTCCAATTCCTTGATGACTATTTTCTGTCTTCATGTAGATACAAAAACATATGTTTACTCTTGTACCTCACTATGTTGAAATTATAGAAGTTTTTGGTCATTATTTATGTTGCATGGAATCAGACTTTTTTCTTATGTTTAAGAGATGTAGACATCTTAAAGGAACCAGTGCCCACTTTCCTATAGGAGCTGAAAGTGCCACATGTTAGTTTGGCTAGACTCCTTTGGAGGAGGTGCAGGAAGGATACCTAGACTCCCCCAGTTAGTTATACTAGTATGAGAGTTGCAGGGGCCACAAGAAACTCTGTCAGTATTATGGTTAGAAAACATCTTAAACTCCTGGAGCAATAACAGCAGAAAAATGGTGGTAGGGAGACAGTAGGTACTGTAGTCTGCAAAGGGTAGTGGTTACTGTAAGAGACTATTGTGCTGGTGTCCTCACCAGGCTGATTCTTCTATATGATTTGGGTCATTTTTCTTTCTTATTATGATTCTAACACTAATTCCTAACAATTTCTCAAACAAATCATTATAGTTTTGGTGAACTCATATTTTGGATGAAAAAAAAAGTTACAGTAAATTTCAGTTACTTGCATCTAATAACTCTGGTTAATATAAAATATGTTTATATTTCTGTTCCCACTCAATGGATCTTCCTGTGTATAGAGTCATGTCTTATTCATCTTCATATATCTAGTGTTCAGCAATGTTTGGAATATAGTAGAGCCAAAGTTGGACTTAACTGAACCTCACTTGCTCTTTTCCCAAGCTTGTTAAGTAACCTTCTTGAATAATTTAACTCTTCTTGCAAACTTGCCTCCAGTGGGGAGAAATATACTGAGCAGCTGACAAAACCACTAAGCAGACCTGAAAACTCATATTTCTCTTTGTAACAAATTCAATGACTTTCTGGTTAGTAGCCAATGGCTGTGCTTAGCATCAATCAGTCCCCAGAAGTCTATTTCTTTGGAGAGGCACTGACAAAATCACATTTCTGGGGCTGCAGAACTGAGGTTAGCCTTGGCCTCTGGAACTACCACCCTGTTAGGTATCACTGAAGTGACCCGCCAACCTATTTTAATGAAATTTCCAAATTAGCAAAGTTCTAACTTGAGCAATACCATCTGTATCTGTTACACATCTCATTATTTCTCACCATTTTCCCAAAAATATTTTGCTTTTCACTTTTACCACTCTTTGGCAGAAATAAAGCTGAATAGTTGGAAAGATAAAGCCATATTTGTCTTTCAGTTGCATAACAAAACACTGCACTGTTGCAAACACTTGAACTGTCCCATTGCTTTGACTGGAGCAGGATTTGACTGCTAGCAAAATTTTAAAGAGACAGGCAAAACCATGAAGGCAGTCACTGACCCTACTCTAAAATATCACATTAAAAAATAATAATGAATCTGTGTGAGCATCCATCCATATGTGGACGTGTTAGAAGGATGGATTATTTAAAACTACTGTTTGGGGTTGGCACTGATTTAAAATCTCTGATTGGGACTGAGGACTTTTTGTTTGTAATCCATTAGTTGAGATTTTGTATGTTGATTATAAGTTGCACAGATTTTTAAGGTCACTAAATCATACTTTATAGTTTACAAAAAAAAAAAAAGAAAGAAAGAAAGAAAACAACTTGTGTTTGCATATACTCATGTGAGCTTCACAGCAGTCCCATGTAATAACCAAATTTGGTAGGCAGCCCTACAAGGCATGGAAATATTTTAATCTTTCTCCTTAACCCTTTATTCTCAAGGTAACTCAGTGATATCCACAGGAGTCATTAGAACATCCATTCACAGTCTTCCATTTCCTGTATCCATTTGAAAATATTTTTAAGTTTTTCAAGTGGAAATGAATTTTTTGGTTTATGCACATATTCTGTAGCATTTTCAAGATATGGCTGTCCATTTTGGAGGGTGATTTGTAATTATTTTTAAATGTGAGGCTACCATTACATTTCACGAAAGTCACATGGGTTCTGTTCTTTTCTCTGTTTTTAATATTTTCCAGGACAGAGAGCAACTAACATGAGCATTTAACAATAGCCAGTATCTAAGTCTTAAACCACAGAGAAAAATTCTCTTCAGGTTTAATAAAGCATGGATGATTTATCTATCTTACTGTCAGGAAAGGGACTGAGTTGAAAATTACTGTGTAATAATTAAATAATATGGTAGAAAATGTGATGAAATGTCTTAAATTCAACAGGTGCAGTTGTGTAAATAGCATCTATTTTAATGAAACTGAACTTGAGTTATAAAATCTGGACACTTTAGTTATATAATTGGGTAATTACTTTCTTACAATATGAAGACAGGAGATAATAACTATTATGTATTGCAAGAATCTCTTGCAATTTGACATTGTGATGGATGTTTTACACCTTTTATTAAAATTATTCCTTATTCCAACAGTCATAGTAAATATGAGATGAGAAAATCAAAATGGTTAGTCACATGCCAAGTACCAGGCAGTCAGGAAGTGGCCATTATAATAAGGAGCAGAGGGTATTTAAAATGATATTTGGTAAAGTGATGTTTCTGGTCAGGGGAGATTCCCTCATCCAAAAAAAGGTGTATTTCCTAATTGAATAAATGCAAATAATTGCAAAATTTGTGTCAACACCTCTGTAACATACCCTACTAAAATGCTATAACAGGTACACATAAGCCATGACCTTAACTCCTCATTCATGATCTTGTTACCTCTACTTTGGGCAAAAACTAGGGTTATTGCTTTGGCCTTTTCCCACCTCACTAAAAAGGTGAGAAAGTAGGGTTGTAAATGAGCAACAACAACAACCCCCGCAAAAGAAACAAAACAAAACTAAACTAAACTAAACTAAAGACCTGTTAGGTCTGTGGCATAGATATTAACTTAGAAAAGAGAATCAGATTTACTATTATTTGATTTTGGGAGGTCTGGGATTGATGATGATAAACCAACTAACTTGATTTTAAACTAAATTTCAGTCTTTGCAGCTTCAAGGATCCCAAACCTTACAAAGCTGATGAAACGAAGAAAGTCTAGTAGCATATGGACACCTCAAAGAAATTCAGTTTGGAATAAAACTCAGTTGGGCATACAGCAAAGAGAAGTAAAGCTCAAATATTAAAATATCAAATAATTAATATTTAAGAAAACTTTGTAGGCAAAGTTCACTTGTGGTTAATTAAAAGTATAGTAATTTTTCTAAGAATGTACACATGTTTTGTACAAGTTGTGGCCAATAGAGAAACTCAAATATTTTATCTATGAATAGAACTTTATTCACATCCAACAATAATTTATAAAATTGAGGTCTAATATCTTTATTACATATGATAACTAGCAGATATATTAAATGAGCCTATTATGTTCACTATAAAATAGGAGTTTTGTGTAATTAAAATATTTCATATGTAAATCATTAAAATGAAGACAGTAAAATACTGAAATCACTGGCATAAAAATATAAATGGAAATTTGACCATTTATTAACCTTCTGTTCATACAGACCCATCTCTTGTGTCTCTTTCTGGAGTTCAAACATGATATAGTCAGCATTAGGAAGGAAGGTAAATGTACATCTGTTTTGACAGTTGAAGCAGAAGGATAGAGAAGGAGGGAATTAACTACCTGTGGGGAGGAAAAGAGGGAGGACAGTAAGATACCTCTTAAATATTGGTCTTCTGATCTACTCTATGAGTTCTAGCCTTAACTTATGGGAAGGAAAAGAGCTATCTCCATGAAGGTCCCCATGAGACACTATAGTGAGAAATAATATTCCTCTGTAGCCCAAAAGGAGATTCTTCCTTTCACTCTGAAGTGTCACAACACAAGGACATGGTAGAGGGTTACCTCTAAGGACTCCTGGAAATTAATGGGTGCACATTCATGTGAAGCTATAAACTGTACATTGACAGAAGAGTGAGAGGAATAGCTTGCCCTTTTTAGCCCCCATAAAATCAGGACACTGGGAGAGATAGATAGATAAATAAATAAATAAATAAATAAATAAATAAATAAATAAATAAATAAATAAATAAATCAGAAAACTTAAAATGAAATTCTGTCTTTAAAAATATTATCACTCACCAAGTGTTATGATTCATGTATGAGATGTCTCTCAAACACTCAATTAGGAAACAATGCAAGTATATTCAGAGGTGAAAAGATTCCATTTTGAGAGCTGTAATCTAATCTGTAGAGTAGTTCACTGATAGGGAATAACTGGGTGGTAACTATAGGCAGGTACAGGCAGTAGGGTGTGACTGGAGGAGGTAGGTCACCAAGGATGTGCCTTAGGGTTTATATTTTGTCCCTGGTGAGGAGAGCTCTCTCTGCTTCCTGATGGCCATGTCTTGAGTTGTTTTTCTCCTCCACACATTTCTACCATGATGCTCTGCCTCACCTCTGGCCCAGAGTTATGAAGTTGGCTCTTTGTGGGCTAAGACCCCTGTAACCATGAGCCAGATAAACTTTCCCTCCTTTAATTGTTTGGTCAGAGCAATGAAAAACAGACTAAAACACCAAGAGAAGACAAATATAAAAGCATGAGAATAAGTTTGATCCATCTTCTAATTAATAAAACTATGTTTTAAATATTTGTTATCATTACCAAGTAGGCAAGTATAAATAAGATGGTTGCACTTAAAATGAAATGTAAAATTCATCTTTGGGGATACTCCAGGGATGCATCGCAGAAGAGGTGAATTTTGTATGTATGGATTTGAAACAAAATTACTTCATAGATGGGCAACTTTTTGAACCTATGCACAAAGACAAACAATAGTGGTAAATGTTCCAAACAATAAGTGATGGAACCAATAAAATATGAAAACCTTAAAATTTCTTATATACCAGCAATTTTCAAATCTGGCTGTGCAGCAGGATCATTGGAAGAGTTTATAGGAATGAAAGTCCCAAGTTCCACCATTGGATAATTTAACTCATCAAGTCTGGTGGAGCTTAAGTATTTTTGTAAAAATTCCTTAAGATGATTTTAATATCTCTCCAGCTTTGGCAATTTTTGGTATAGGGTATAAACAATACATGAGAAATCAAGGAAAGGAAAAATCAGTAGTGGTTAGAACCTTCAGATAATTCTCCACCAAAGAACTGAGGCTTGGACATAGTATAACAGAAAGGATTAGATGTGAGCCATGCACAAAATCCTAAACTATGTGAAAAGGACGGTGCATTGTGTTAGCACTATCAACTATTGAAAGGAACCCCCGATTAAAATGGTTTGAGGTAATAGGAGTGTATTTTTCACCAAGCAACAAAACACTGAAGGCATTTCTAGTAGGCTGACAGTTCATCACATGGCAGTTCAGGGTGGTCCAGGGACATTTATATTATATTTCCAACATCACTTAGGCTTTATCGTCTTTTGTATGGTTTCAATGAATGGAAGGACCAACAGCTTCTTAAAATCTTTGACTTGGAAAAGATTCATTTTACATCTGCCCATTTGTGCTGCTGACAACTGGTGACAAGACCAGTTCTAGGTGCAAGTTGGCTGAGAATGTGAGGGGAACAGGAGGCTGCACATTATAGTCCCTGTCTAGACAGTTACCTCTTAGTAATAGCAGCATAGCATAAATTTTGAGTGCACAGCAGACTACTTCCAAGACAGTGGGTGACATGTTCTAAGTAAAAATGATTTTTTTTAGTGTTATTCTGCTACAGATATTAACCTTGGTTATGTACATCTCATATTTTGTGTTGATGTGTATTCTGCATAAACACCTCTTCTCATTTTCTACTTTCATTAGTTGCATGAGCTGGAGCTTGTAATATATTGATGTGCTTATAAACATCCTTTGACTTCATCAGACCCAAGGTTTGAATGACTCCTGGAAGTTATCAACCAATAGGTACAATGCCATCCTGGGTCATCCTATCCCTAGAGGAAGGGACTGAGTGTCCAAAGTAAGTGAGGTTACTGGCTGAGCACTTTTTATTCTTTTTCTTTTCCTTTTCTTTCTTTTTCTTTTTTGGTTATTTTCTGTTATAAACAAAAAAGAGACATTAGAACTGGAAGGAATTCAACTAAGGAAATGTTCAGTGCTTGTATGACCAATTTACTTGAGAATGGAGTGACATTTATTGTAATGACCAAATGAGGGTCCTTCCAAAAGGAAAAGATCTGAGAAACAGTCTTCGAACTTAGCGTGCCAAGGAAAAGGGGGAATATAACTGGAAGTTCAAGCCCCTGAAGATATAAATTTTGTGAGATAAGTAGGTGTGTGAAGAAGCTAAAAGTAATTTTATTTCTTTTGTTACACATTTGATTTGTGTTAAGAACAATTGGTACTTTTACATAATTAAAGCAGTTCTGACATTTTGGTGTGTTTCATTGTTGGGCTATGCACAGAATGTTCCTACTGTCTTTGTTAATGTATTTTGAATAAAGATGGGTTTTATATTCATTCTGACCTTGTGATACTACCTTGAGCTGAGCTGCACAGTACTGTACAAAAAGATAAAGGAACTTTACAATGATCAATCTTGGTATTAATGAAAAATTGCTTATTGCCAAAAGGGAAGTGCATTTTGCAGTACTCTAAATTGAGTGACAGTTTGCCCTGTTAAAATTATTTTTGTAGGGGCAATGTGGTCTCAGGAAAAATTTGTTATCTTGTAGTTCCTGTGACTATGAGCACATTACTCATGATTTGATAATATTTGGGGGAAATAAAATTAGTGACTTTTGTCAATATTCCTACTCTCTAAAGAATAGAAATATAAAAATATGATTTTAAGAAAAAGAACATTTAAATTTTTTTAAAGTATTTATTTGATTTTGGAAGGTATTATATATTTTTCCTTTTTAAAATAGTTCTTGTATCATGTGTGTTTTGTTTGAGGTTATATTAAGTATTCACTATTTATAGCATATCAGTTTGGCAGCTTCACACACAACTTCCAGAACAGGATCAAGAAAATTTTCAAGGCATATGGGTCTCATAAAGTCCATACACAGTGTTCAGGTACTACTTCATCAGAGACCGTCGTAGTTCCAAGATTAAGGTGTATTTAAGTCTGATTTCTCAGGTGTTACACTTATTTTGAAAAAAGAGGGAGTTGATTAAACAAAGCCAAGTGGCTTCCAAAACATTTTCAGAAACACAGAAATTTACTCTAGAACATTCAAGTCTCATTTATTCAATAGTCCCTTGCTAGGCATTTTGTCATGGGCGTGGGTTTAGAAGAGGAAAAGAGAAAAGCATAGTACCTGCCTTTGTTGAACTTCATTCAAAGGGAATGCAGAAGGTAAACGAGTAAACAAATAAGCATTGTAAATCCAGTGGCAACAAGTGCTATAAAAGTAAATCAAGACAAAGGACTCTACAGCTACTAGTGGACATTATTTCATAGAAAGTCATGGAGACATGTCTTACTCATAAGCGGTATTTGGATAGGGACCATGCCACATAGTTATGTAAGGGAGATGTTCAGAGAAGAAACGAAATGAAACATGCAGTCACCAGTGATGTCCCTCCAGTGTCAATGGGGATCAAGAGCTATCAAACCTTCCACAGTGGTATCCCAGGAAGTCTGAGTAACTTGATGTTAATCTAGATCACTTGGCTGAGGTAGTATTTTCCAATGTAATTTCCCCATTACAATGTTTTGTTTCACTTCGATTTTTCAGTGTTGGGTATTGAACCCAGGGCTTTTTGTGTGTGCTAAATGAGTGCTCTCCCACTGAGCTACATCCCCAGCCCTGCAAACTTAGTCCTCTTGGGATTGAAGGCACTGTGTACAGCCAACCCTTAGGGAGTGGGGTCACATTCTACCTTCTTAGGGCAGGGTGTCTACATAAATTATTTGGAATTCTTCTGCAAGGTATATTTGTCTATTCTTTCTCCTATTTATTTAGTTACATATTAATAGGAATTTATAGGTATTTATTTTATACTTTGAGCTATAATCCCATTTTATTTATATTGTTGCTCATATTTCACTATTGGGAACTCTTTGAAAAGACTCCTATCTTTTTGATACAGCTCCAATTTTTTTGTTTTTGTTTTTGTTTATTTGTTTGTTTGTTTTGTTTTGTTTTTTCAGCATGTCTTGAGTTTTTGGTAGTACGAAATGCTCCAGGCTTCTCTTGCCTATTTCCTATCCCAGTCCCAGAAGTAGCTGTCTCTCCAAGAAGCCCTAATTTCTTTTATTTGGGAATAATAGAAACCAGGATCTGGACAATAGGTGCACTTCTTGAGTACAATTATTCTAAGTAGAAGGCACTCTTGACTGATATATCGAGGATACATATGTGCATATATTAACCTAGGGCTATACACATATCTATAGGTGTATAATACAAAAATATTCCACATGTAGCCATCTGTATATTTATTGAGCTACATGTGTTATATTGATATCTTCAGCTCTAATCTATTGCCAAATGGGACATTTTAGCCTCATCTCCTTGCTCATCTGTAACTTGCCATTCCAACAATAAGAAACCTGAAATGTGTCCCCTACCATTTGCCATTCATTTACTTATATTTCAGTTCTAGTACGCACAAGTTATGTTTTCAGAATTTTTAATGCATGTCCCACTGGGACACAACTTTATCAACTAGAGTAGATTGATAACATATAGTGCATTTTACTTTTAGTCTTAAGTATTCTACTCACTTCTAATTTTGTTATGTCAGGACCTTTTCCTGTCACCCCCCCCCCCCTTAGTGAAGTCATTTCATACATCTATAATTCAATTAGATTATTTTGTCACATTCCACATTCTGTTCTTGAATCCCTCAATCTCCTCAGAGATATTTTTAAATTTTCATATATTAAGGTTCACTCCTTGTGCTTGACAACTCTATGGGTTTTGACAAGTGCATACAACATCATACAAAATGGTTTTGCTGCCCTGAAAAATCTCTTGTGTTTCACTTATTCAACTCTCTCCCCTTTTGCTGAATGCCTGGCATCCCCTGGTCCTTTTACTTTATCTATAATTTTGCCTATTTCAGAATGTTAAATAAAATCATGTAGTACATAGCATTTTCAGACTGGCTTCTTTCATTTAGCAATATATATTTGAGATTTATGCATATTTTTGAGAGGCTTGGTAGCTCATTCCTCTTCTATCATGGAATAATATCCCATTGTCCAGTTATACCCATTTGTTCATCTATCCACCTCAAGGACATCTTGAGTATTTCAATTTTTGGCAATTACGAATAAAGATGCTTTATACATTCATTTGCATGTTTTTGTGTAACTTTAAGTTTCGAGATCTATTGGGTAAATGCCCAGGATTGCCATCATCCAATTGTATGGTGAAGGTTTACCATATTGGTATTCATTTATTCATATTCAGCTTTGTGGGACTGCCTGCTTCCCAAAGTGCCTGTACCTTTTAGCATTCCATACAACAGTGAATGAGTCTGCTTTGTAACATTCTTAGCAGCAATTGGGAAAGTTGCTTATTTTTAGATTTCAGATATTCTAGTAAGTGTATAATGATATCTCATTGTTTAAATTCAAAATTCTAATGAAAACATTGAACATCTTTTCATATGCTTATTTGCCATCTGTGTAACATTTTTGGTGAAGTGTCTGTTCAAGTTTTTTTGCCCAGTTTTTTACACTTGGCTGGATGTTTGCTTATTGTTGAATTGTGAGTGTTCTTTGTATATTGTGTATACAAGGGTTTTTCGGCAAATTTTTCTGCAGAATATAGATTGATTTTTTTTATTCTCTTAGTAGTGAATTTTATAGTTCATAAGTTTTTAGTTTTAATAAACTCTAACTTATCCATTTTTCCTTCCATGGATTATGCTTTTGGTGTTATACCTAAAACCTTATTGCCAAATATACATATATTTTCTCCTATGCTTTTTTCCTAGAAGTTTTAAAGGTTTTAATTTTATATGATGTCCATGCTTCATTTGGAATTCATTTTTATATAAGGCATAAAATCTATGTCTAGATTCAACTTTTGTAGTGATGTTATTTCATATATTTATAATACAAGTAGATTATTTTGTTTTATCTCCAATTTTTTTTTCTTTTTACTTACCAGGGTTTTAATTTTTTCCACACTTAATGATAGGAGTCATTGTTACATATTCTTACATGCACATGATACAACAACATAATTTGGCCAATATCACTCCTCAGCACTTCACCCATCCTGCCCTGTCTCCCACTCCTTGGTCCCTTTCCTCTGCTGATCTCCTTTTGATTTCCATGAGCTCCAACCCCACCTTTCTTTTCCTTTTTCCTCTGTAGTCCACATACAAGAGAAACCATAGTACCCTTGACCTTCTGAGTTTGGCTTATTTCACTTAACATAATGGTCTTTAGTTCCATCCATTTCCTGTAATTTCGTTTTTCTTTATGGCTGAATAAAATTCCATTGTGTATATAAAACACATTTTCTTTAACTAGTCATCTATTAGATGGTCTGGTTCCATAGTTTGGCTATTGTGAAAGGCACTGCTATAAACATGGGTATTATGTATGATGACTTTAATGCTTTAGGATAAAAATTGAGGAGTGGTATATCTGGGTCAGATGGTGGATCCATATCTACTCTTTTGAGGATCCTCCATACTATTTCCATAGTAGTTGTACTAATTTACAGTCCCACCAATAGTGTAAAAGTGTTTCTTTTTCTTTACATCCTATCTAGCATTTATTATTATTTGTATTCTTGATTTGCCATTCTATCTGGTACAAGATGAAATCTCAGTGTAGTTTTAATTTGCATTTCTCTTACTGCTTATGATGTTGAACATTTTTTCATATATTTGTTGGTCATTTGTATTTCTTTTGAAAATTGTCTGTTTAGTTCATTTGTGCATTTATTAATTGGATTATTTGATTTTTTGGTATAAAGTTTTTTTTTAGTTCTTCATATATTCTAGATATTAATCCTCTGTCAGAATAGTAGTTAGTAAAGATTTTTTCCCATTCTGTGACTTCTTTCTTCACATTTGTTTCCTTTGCTGTGCAGAAGCTTTATAATGCAATGCCATCTCATTTATTAACTCTTGGCATTATTTCTTAAGCTTTAGGGTTTCTATTGATAAAGTCATTATCTGTGCCTATGTCCAGCACCATTTTATTGTCCCAGTACCATTTGTTGAAAAGTTGATTCTTTCTTCATTGACTTACCTTTGTGACTTGGTCAAAAATCAATTGACTATGTTTGTGTAGGTCTGTTACTGGGATCTCTGTTCTATTCTTTCATCAATATTATCTTGATCATCGTGGCTTTGGAATAAGTTTTAAAGTCAGGTAGTTAGAGTCTACTGACTTTGCTCTTCTTTAATACTATGTTGACAAATCTAGGTATTTGCCTTTCCATATAAATGCTAGATTCAGTTTGTTGATACATGAAAAAAAGCATGCTGAGATTTTCATTGAGGTTGCATTGTATCCATAGATCAAGTTAAGTGTTGATCTTTTAACAACATGGAGTCTTCCAATCCATGAATGCAGCATATGTCTTCTTTAATTTTTTCACAGTGTTTTATGTTGTTCTATATCCAAATCTTGCGACATATTTTGTTAGATTTAAACAATTTATACCTGTCTTTTTTTTTTTTTTTTAGGATTGGGGAAGTTGTTCAGAGGTAGAACACTTACCTAGCATGTATGAGAACCTGAGTTCAATTCCCAGTACCAAAAATAAAAAATAAAAATAAAAAGTGAAGTCTTTCTTTTTAATATTTTAAAATTTTTGCTGTGCTATTATAAATGGTATTGTTTAAAATTTCAAATTTAATGAGTTCATTGATTGTATGTATGAAAGCAATTGACCTTGAATATTGTTAGACCTGTTTATTATTTCCAGAATAATTTTATAGATTCTTTGTAGTTTTTCACATGGAAAATAATGTTTTCTGTGATTGAAGCCAACTGAGTTTCCTTCCTTATGTTATATAAGTTATATATAACACACATATGTACACACACACACCTATATATACACATATATATTCTTTTATTATGTGCTAGCTAAGACTCTTCTTGTGTTCTTCAACAGGTGTAGTGAGAGAGGACATTCCTGCTTTTTTCCCGTTCTTGGTAGAGGGAAGTGATCTGTCTCTCACCAGTAAATCTGAAGTTAGTGGTAAGCTTTTTGTTCTTTAGCAAATGGAGGTAGTTCTCTTCTATTTTAGTTTGCTAAGAGTGCTATTTATCATGCATGAGTGTTAGATTTTGTTAGACTTTTCTCTATATTGATTGATATGAGTATGTGATTTATTTTATTTAGCCTGTTGATATAAGTGATTACATTAATAGAGTTTTGAATGTTGAACCAGCCTTGGAGACTGCAGTGAATCCCACCTGGTCAGTGTGTGCAACTTTTTTCAAAGACCATTTCTGTCTCTTTTGACTTTTGAGATCCCTCAGATACCCCTGTTTATAAAGAACCTGGGTCTTGAAGCTTTTTCAGCTATAATTCATTGTTGTTGTATTAGATGTCTGTTGGTGAGGTGGTAAAGTATGGCGGAGGGGCAAATTCTGTGATCTTCCTGTTACATCTACTCTTTGGGTGGGCCTATGTCTATGGCCTGTGACTGTCTCTATGGCAGTATAACTTTGCTCAGTGCTCTTTTCTTTCTTGGCTGTACAATTACTAGTCTATTTTCTTAAACTACTGACTCGTTCTGACAATGTTTATGCCCATCTTCCATCTTTGATGCAACAGGAAGGATGTGGGAGGCTTGAGAGGATGGAATCCCCACTCCCATCCCTAAGTGAGATGAAGCTCTGGTGAAATCTTTTCCACTGGAAAGTACACCTCTCTTATGGAGAAGGCTCTGGACATACTTTACAAAGATTACATTTTCCTTCTCCCTGCCAGAAATAAATCTCATGAAAGTAGCTACTGCCCCTCAAAATATCCCACAGCCCTAGGAGTTTGTGTTTCTTATGCTAGTCCACACTCAGCCTCTAGCAATCCATCAAAATTACAATTTAAGTGTTTTTACCAGTTTATGGCTCCAGCAGCTTCTGCTCACCATAAGCACATCTCAGCTGAGACCCTTAGGTGAACCTGTCACTCCATGTTTTGAGGTAGCAGTTGGCTCTGTAACATCAGTTCTCTTTTTGAGTTCAAGGAAGATCATCAGTGTTATTTTATCTAGCTTGTTGCAAGAATGGGAATGAAGACATCTCAGGAAAACACTTCCAGAAATTTATAAGACTATCTAGTTCCAAGTGGCACAACCACTCTACTCCTTAAGGTTTTTAAGGGACAGTATTAGTTTTAGCAAAGCATGCACAAAGGAATACATCTTAACCATGCAATTTAATTTAAGTGAATGCCCTTTTTTCTTGTGTGTTCATAAATGTACAACGTATTTTAATATGGTGTGAAATAATGTAAGCTATATCTAGTAAATTTATCAAACCAAGAAAATATTTAGAAACATAATCTGGTTAGTATGACCATCACTGAAAGAAATATTGATCTGTACAAGTTTTCTAGTAAGTCTTATTTTCTTAGGTTGTACGCATATACACTTGCATGTTTTGGATGGTGGATATTATCTTATCTGCAACAAACCTCAGATTTTCCTCTTTTAAGAAATTTATAATACATATTTTGATACCAAAATCAGGAAGGCAAACACACTATTTGATTAAAAAGCACAAAGGCTAATGTGTAGAGTTGACTGATCTTCATGGAACAACTACACAATGAGATCAATACATAAAATTACAGATAGCCACCTAATCTATTTTTTATTCATCTGCCATTTGAATGTTAAGCTTTGAGGTAACTAAAAACTCTACCTGACACCTAAAAGATGCCCTAGCAGATTACATCACATGAATTTGCATCTACCCTTCACCCCATTTGATCTCCCTAGCTTTTTTCACACATTTCCTTGACACTTTTCATCTGAGAATAGTCAAGTGGTATCATTTATAGAATTACCACAAATTGATTGTAAAAGATTAGAAATTTCAAATTTACTGTTTTCTTACACTCTCATAGAAACAGACTCAGTGACACAGAAATTTGTGACCTATTGAAATAAAAAATATGGAACATGAATGAGTTTTCCTAGTAATTATGTATTGATAAGTTCCTCTCTGTATGATGAAAAGGGTTTTGTTTCTGTCGGTTTCATTTTCTTGAAGGTGGCATGTGAGGTTGACATGCTGTGTTTCTGGGTTCTGACCATTTTTTTAATCAGTTAGTGTGTTCATTCAGGAAGTAAAAGCCACTGTCTCACTCAAGCCCATTATACAAATTAGAAACCTTTGTTCTTTCCACGTTTTGTTGGTAGGCATTAACATGGATGCTGTGAACCTATTGGAGCTGGAAGTAATGGAGTGAAATTGCTCACACCATTACTTTAAATTGAAATGCAGGCAGCTCATCTGCACAGAAGTCCTGAGACTCTTTACCTGGAAGATTAAAACACTATCAAATTTCCAAGTAACAACAAAACAAAACCAAAACACCCCAGTCCATTTAAAAGCAGCTCTCCCTAACCCCCACCCCCCAGAACCTGTAACTGAGTAATAACTTTTGGAGTTCCTTATATTTATCTTTAGTGCTTCAGTCCTTAATTGAATCCTCTGTCTAGAAAACCAACATTTTAGAACATAGGGTGTATCTCATGGGACAGACGTTGTATTCTTTCTAGCTGTCAAATCACAATGATAAATTTTAGACTCATTATTGAAAGGAAAAAAGGTATACATCATTAGTTAAAACATAATTTTACATTAGGGTTGGAAACTTGAACTGACCAAAATCATACCATCAAACTAAATTTTTTATAGAATACTCATGACCTTATATAGGTGCATATTTCCAATAACCATTTCTTAATACCATCAAAGTTTTTTGTCAGCTTCAGTTTAAGAGAACGTTAGAATATGGCATTTTACAACACTAGCTTTTTTAAAGCAGATGGGCACTGTCAGTCTCCAAGACAGTTTCAGCACTCATTCTTATAGAAACCATACATGTGCCAGGAAGTAAGGAAGTGTCACTGCAGCAAAATATAATGACACTCCGGTTGTGTCTCATTTTCTGAAACTAGGATAATGGTAATGAATGTGCTTCATAAGCTCTCTCCTACTAATCACAAGCGCAGAACTGATAGTCAGTTCTTGAATCTTTTTGAGTGTGTGCTTTTGAAATTATTACCCACTGACAAATCATAGAAGTACACTTCAACACTTTAGATTTACATATGGGGAAATTGAGGCTAAGCTGATGGCCTTGCTTCCTATTTCACTCAGAAACTGAAAGAGTTGTAAAAAGGGGACTTTGGTAAATTCCTCCCACACCTGCTTGCAGCCTGCGCCCCCAGATCTGGCCTTTCTGTGTTATCACCAGAGGTGGAGGATTCATCCTCCTACTTACGTCCACTCATGGAATGTGTGGATTGGTTCTCTCGGTGCCTCTTGCCCACTCAAAGGATGTCCTTTCTGGCATCATTAATCTTTGCTATCTACTGGCCCACCCCCGCCAGTATGCAAACATGCTACTTCTCCCACCTTAGAAAAGGAAGTAAAAGTGGGCCTTCTTTAATATATTTTCTTTGTCTTTTAGCTCACCACGCTCTTTCGGTTCCTTTCCCCTTTGATTATTGTCTTATTGTAGTCACTCTTCCTAGATCATGGTGTGGCTCCCTAGCCACTTAAAATGCTTTCCAAGACGTGGGCATTGATTCTTTCCTCTTTCACACACATGCCTTGGTCCTCTCATTTGGTGGTACAGTTTTAAAAGTCATTGAGATGGTGACAACTCCATAATTTACATCTCCCAGTTAATTTTCTTTGGAAATCTGGTCTTGTAAATTCAACTGTCTACCCATCTTCTCCAACTAGATGTCTAATCGATGTCTTAAATTCAACAGTCCAAAACAATTCTTGGGATCTTTTCTTCTAAAAGCTATTCCATCTTACTTATCTGGCAAATCTATCCTTCTACATTCTCAGGACAAAACTTTAGAATCATTTTCAACTCCAATTTCTCTAACACATCACATCCAATCCATAAGAAAATTCCCTTGCTTCATTTTCAAAATACACCCAGAATTGAAGCATTTCTCACAACTAAATTGATACTACTCTGGTCCATCATCTCTCACCAAGACCTCTGCAATATGCCAGGCATAGGAAATCTATTTTCAGTAGAGGATGCAGGGTGATTCTCATGTCATTCCTCTATTAAAAATTCTTCAATAGCATTCCATTTCTCAGAGTACAATCAGAAGTCTACTTACAGATATATGTAAGTAAAGATATGACTAAATTATAGTACAGCAGGGACTGGGGTTGTGGCTCCATGGCAGAGTACTTGCCTAGCATGTGTGAGGCACTGAGTTTAATTCTCAGCACCACATATAAACAAATGAATAAAAGAAAAGTCTATCAATATCTAAAAAAATATTTTTTAAAAAATTATAGTACAACTTATATGAAAGTTCACAACATTGAAGACTAGGGTGGTCACCTTACTGACTTTTAGAGAATTCCTACATCTTTCTCGGGAAAAAAAAAAAAAAAAAAAGATGCATCTGCTCTTTGTATTGAAAGATGTCTTTCCAGAGAGTGGATGGTGGGGCAGGGAGTCCAAGGAGTCAGCATATGCAGACATTCAACATTTTGAGTTTATACTATTTATCAAGCACAATTTTCAATACACAGTATATATGTATTAATTCTTCTCTCTACATTTCAATAAGGGATGCAATTATCCTTATTTTACAGATGATGATAGTGACTCACAACTGGCTCTTGATAGAACAAGGATTCAAATTCATACACTCTTCAAGGCTCAGTCTCCACACTCCTGAGTTAGAGAGGTTAGTAAGATCCAGGTTCTAGAGCTTCTGACAATCCATGTTGCAGAGGTTAAGCCTCATCCTGAGAATCACAGGGGACTAGGTTTTTGTTTTTTGGTTTTCGTTTTTCTGTTTTGGATGGAATTGTGTGGTAAGAAGAGGAAATTTCACAGCACTACCTCCAGCTTAAATTGCCTACTCTGCATGAATTCCACTCCTTGTTCTCATTTCTAGCCACTTTTCCTTTTCCCCACATTTCCCACCCTTACATCTTACCTGAATTACACTCTGAACATTCTTGAGGATACTCTTCCCAGAAAAGCATTCCCACACACCAATATGATGTACATTTTCCACAGTTCTCGCAGATGACTCCCCATCAGCAGAGGGTGAGTTCAAACTGTAAACACCCATAACAGCTTACTGTTGCCTAATGCACCAGGTCTGATAAGTTGTTTCTTCTTTGTGGTTGCTGTTTATTTCCTTTCCTTAAAAAAAAAAAAAAAAAATAGTTTTTCTCTGTACACAGGAACCAGTTATCAATCACTCAGTTTCCAGTTTAAACATCATAGAATGGGAAATTTCCTCCAAATCTTAACTTTCTTGCCACATTGGTATGGATAAAGGACCATATGCTAACCAGAATGGGCTAGGGTATGCTATACTGTGGAATTCCTAATCGTAAAGCTTCATACGAGAGAAGGTCTCCCCACCCAGGTTCTTATGTAAAGGTCATTGTAAGGCAGGTCTGGTGACTCTGATGATTGGACTACTTTTTTTTTTAATTGGGGAGTAAATCCAGGGGTGCTAACCACTGAGCTAAATCCCCAGCCCTTTTTTGTATTTTATTTAGAGACAGGGGCACACTCACTGAGTTACTTAGAGCCTTGATAAATTGCTGAGGCTGGCTTTGAACTTGAGATCCTCCTGCCTCAGCCTCCCAAGACACTGAGATTACAGGTATGAACCACCATGCCTGGCAGGACTACTTCTTTTATCATTATGCTAAAATCTTAATCTGAGGTTTCCAGTTTCCATAACAGGAAAAGAAAGAGGTTGACAGTAGACCTCCAGTTCAAAAACACTTCTGTTTGAACCAAGCTCATATCACTTCTGTTTTCCCTCCTTTGGCCAAAAAGTGTCACATGGTCTTGACTCACTGAATGGATATAGAGCATAAGTGGGACAACCAATAGTACTTCCACAAGTTTAAATTAGAAAAGGGAGTGATAATCAGTTCATCTCTTTTCTAGTTATCATTTTATATGGTAGTAACATGTTGGTACATCTGTTCCTTCATTAGAACTACAAGCTCTTAGAGGCCGAGACCACCTTTTCTCTTTGTATTTCTCTGAGTTCCTAGTTAAATTAAGTTTGGCTCAGTTAATGTTGTTGAATGGCTTTTATTGAATATTGTTTTGGTGTAGACCAGGTTCCCAGGAAAGAGATGTTGAAATAGAGATTGGCCTTAAGGAAGTTTATCAGAAAGTATGCTTGGAATCAGCAAATATGGGAGAGAGGAGATGGCACTGCTGGTCAGAGGGAGAAGTTGAGCTTAGATGCAATCTCAATGTAAGTCTCAGCTCACCCCACTGAAAGATCCAGAGCTCAGATGGCCTTTGACAGTTCTCCCAATGAAATTATAATGAAAAGTAACATTTAAAAGAGTAAGAAGCTATGAACTTGGAATCAACCACCAGAAGAAAAGCAAGGGTAACACTTGTATCACCAAGGATTAAAAATTGGTATAGAGTTCCGACAACTAATAATGTGTAACATGAACATACACAACTCTTAATGAGAGCTAGTCTGGTTGAGACTAGGGGTCCAATTTTATTCATATTCTATTGGTCAGTCATTGGGTGCAGACTGCCAAAGAAAAGGAGAACATGATCTTGAATAAGGAGATTCTCTTTAGTTCAGGGCAATTCATGGAGAAAAAGTCCTACAGTCCTAAAAACAACATCTAGGCAGTGTAGCACCATGCCCACTACCATTTAACAAAAGGTAAGTACACTTCACTAATAGTGTGTTTGAATGGCCTATCTAAATAAAGATTATATTATCTTATGATACTAATGAAAAGAGATTCATATTTGATAGTCTAATGGACCAGGTTCAAAACTGGAAATTATTCTCCTTAACAATCTGCGACTCAAGAGTTTTGTGGGTTTTATTATACTCACTTTGCTATAAGTCAAATTCTATTATAATTTTTAACCATACATGCAGGACTCAGTATAAAAATTGTCTTTCTAAATGTTACAGACAAATTCAACATTTCCATCTTAACATGTATTTATATCCACAGCTATTTGGTTGTGTGGGTAATTTAAGCTTTTGAGTTGGGAACTGGTTTCATCACTGCTTTTTATCTATTCAAAAGCTAATGTCTAAATAGAATTTACTCAGCAACATAAAAGTACGCTATGCAAATACAGAGCCAGAATAGAGTAATCGTTAGCTTTTTAATAGACTCCAATAAATGAGAATGAATTAGGATTGACTTAACATTAAACTTAATTTTCATTAACTTTAGGAATAGCATGCCAATATTTTTTTTCTGAGACCACATAGTTTAATTATTTTCCTTGTGTCTTAGTCAGGTTAGGCTGCTATAACAAGTACCATAGACTGGGCATCTAATAAACAATAGAAATGTATTTTGTACTACTCTGACAGTTGAAAGTATAAGACCGTAGTGCAGGCATGACTGGGTTCTGGAGAGAGCCCTCTTGTAAGATGCAGACTACTGACTCTTGTATCCTCACATGGTAAAGAGAGCTCTCTGGTGTTCTTTTACATGGGCACACTTCCCATTTGGGCACTGCCCTCATGATCTAGTTACCACCCATAGGCCCCACCTCATGGCGGTTAGGATTTCAACATATGAATTTGTGGGGAGACATAGAAATGTAGTCCATAATACCCATTTTCTTTTTCTATCCTTAAAATGGAGGTTTCAAAATTCCTGAAGTAAAGTATTAGGTGATAGACAGGACATGGGTGCTTCAAAACATTTTAGACTGGATTTGCTTTACAAATATGTCTGATATCCATTGAATATTCTCATAGAAAACAGCTCTATTACAAACTCATAATCATATATACTTTGGGTTAAAATGTGTATCAGTGTGAGGGCAGGTGAAATAAAAGCACCAATGACTATGTCCTTATGATAAAGTTGCTTAGTATTTTAGCAGAGATGGATGTTGGAATAAGAGGTCCCATAATAGATGTAGATTCAAAATAACATGGGAACATATTATAAAGAAAAAAAAAATTCTGCAAGTAGGAGTAAAAATTTGAAGTAGGCAAATTTTTCAAATAAACAATTTCAAAATTTCAGTGGTTTACAACCAATATTAACTTTCACACTCCTAGTTCTGCGAGGAACTTCTTATGTCTGGGCCAAGTTGGACTCTAAGCTTCTCTTTGGGATCAGGTCTGTCCCCTGTGTCTTCATTCCAAGACCTGGCAAAAGGAGCATGATTACTGAGGTGAGCTCTTCTCATGACAAATCACAACCATGCAAGAGGCCAGATCACACAGCATGTGTAAAGACTCTGCTCCTGTCCTATCCACCCACCAACATTCCGTTGACCAAAGCAAGTCTCGAGGCCAAGCTCAACATTGACGAGGTGAGAAAACATCCCACACCCACACTAGTGGCAAGTACTGCAAAGTCACATGGGGAACACATGGGTGAATATCCTATAAAGAATGCATGATTAAAACTGTAGTAGCATCAGTACAATCTACCACACAATTTCAGAGAGTTGATATGTTTAATTTGTGTCTAAGGAGGAATAGAAACTTACCAAAAACACTCCAGACTGAACTCCACCTCTGTTGCCACCTCTGTAACTTTAAAAAAAACGTGAAACTGTGTCACCCTTTCAAATATCCCCACTCCAGATCTACATGAAGCTTCTTTCTACTCAATATTATTGTCAAACTCAATTGTGTAATCTTTGGCATTGGTCAGATTCCAAGTAGACGTTTTGTCATCCAAAACGCTTTAACCAATGTCCACAAAAACTTCTCTTTCTTTTGGGATTGCTTTATCTTTTTTGTAAGTCTACAGCCTTTCTAACTTTCTCTCTCATCATTTGCAAATCTTGGAAAAAACTAGTGTCCCACTATCTGATCTGATTCTTTCTTGGAGAGTCATGATATTTCTTACACTACACTTCTGTCTTTCTTTCGTTACTTATTCCTTCAGTAAGTATACTGTATTTTTGCTTTTCATGTTATACGTATTTGTGCTAATTTATTTTACTTATAGATGACCCAAATATCTCTTCACTCTTCAATATAAATTATTTTGACTCTTCCCGAACCCTCTGAATTGACTTAGAGTTAAAAGTTTTGGTTCAGTGTAACCAGGTTTTGTTTTCCTTCTGTACTCTAAGCTGGTGAGAACATGGAATATGAGGGGTATGAATAATAAAATGATTGTTTTTCATTTGTCTATGTCCCTTAGGTACTATTCCATCAATGGTGGTCACATCTCAATCTCTAGATTATGCAAAGGCCAATAAGAACCATTTCTGGGTCCCTGATTTTCTCTAAGGAAAATGATCTTTATAGGAAACAAGCAGTTAGTACAAAAATCCAACTGTCTTGGAAGTAAGGAGTTAACAGGAACCATAATGAAAAGCAGTGTGAAAAAAGAGAGGAGAGACTGTGGACTTGGGATCAGCAACCAGAAAAGAGCATTGAGATTCATGAATGTAAGAGAAACACGCGCCTTGCCAAGGATTAAAAATTGTTGCTGGGTTCAGACAAACTATTAATGCATGTGTAATGTGAAAGCACAGAAATCCTGGTAAGAACTAGCCTTAGGCAATATTTCATTTTAAAACAGAGAATACTTTATATTATGATTGTACAAATGAATGTTGTCTAAATATTTTTGTTAATTGCAGAATATTTCACGATAATAAGGATCATCAAGTGTTGAAAATGTAGTGATTCATTTGACATTGAAAAAAGGGAAGCACATGCATTTTAAGCATAAAAATTAAGACTCTTTTGGGTTTGAACTATATCCACACCTTGGAAATCAGTAGAAATGAAGGCCCTCAGCTCACAGGGGGTAGGCAGAGTTTTCCTGACTATTTTGCCACACAGCTGGAAGGAAAATGTTTCAATTCTTCCTTCTTCAACTGTGTATACTCAAGTGCTTTACACAAAGCTTTGCATATAAAAGATGCTCAATAAATTGATTTTAAGCAAATAAATATTTATTGAGTAACCATAAAACGTCTCTACGGCGAACAATACAATGGATAAAGAGAAAAATAGAACAAAATTTTATTCATTCAACTAATATTTAGGAAAAAGTTATTATGCACTGTGGACTGTTTAATATGCTGGAATATGATATTATCAACCAGACAGAAAATGTCCCTAATCTTATATAATGGAAATATATTCTCTGTATCTGAAGGTTCTGCATTCACAGATTCAACCAACAGTGGATCAAAAATATTTTTTAAAAAAGACACAAACCCAAATAAATACGATTTTCTCATACTAGACAAAGGCGCCAAAAATATGCAATGGAGAAAAGATAGCCTCTTCAACAAATGGTGCTGGGAAAACTGGAAAACCATATGCAACAGAATGAAATTAAACCCCTATCTCTCACCCTGTACAAAACTCAACTCAAAATGGATCAAGGACCTCAGAATCAGACCATAGACCCTGCATCTTATAGAAGAAAAAGTAGGTCCAAACCTTCAACTTCTTGGCTTAGGATCAGACTTCCTTAACAGGACTCCAATAGCCCAAGAAATAAAAGCAAGAATCAACAACTGGGATAGATTCAAACTGAAAAGCTTTCTCTCAGCAAAGGAAACTATCAGTAATGTGAAGAGAGAGCCTACAGAGTGGGAGAATATCTTTGCCACTCATACTTCAGATAGAGCGCTAATATCCCGAATCTATAAAGAACTCAAAAAACTCTACACCAAGAATACAAATCATCCAATCAACAAATGGGCTAAGGAAATGAACAGACACTTTACAGAAGAAGATGTACAAGCAATCAACAGATATATGAAAAAATGTTCACCATCTTTAGTAATAAGAGAAATGCAAATCAAAACTACCCTAAGATTTCATCTCACCCCAATTAGAATGGCGATTATCAAGAACATAAGCAACAATAGGTGTTGGCGAGGATGTGGGGAAAAAGGTGCACTCATACATTGCTGGTGGGGTTGCAAACTAGTGCAGCCACTCTGGAAAGCAGTATGGAGATTCCTCAGAAAGCTTGGAATGGAACCACCATTTGACCCAGTTCTCCCACTCCTTGGTCTATACCCAAAGGACTTAAAATCAGCATACTACAGAGATACAGCCACATCAATGTTCATAGCTGCTCAATTCACTATAGCCAGATTGTGGAACCAACCTAGATGCCCTTCAGTTGATGAATGGATAAAGAAACTGTGGCATATATATACAATGGAATATTACTCCGCCATGAAGAATGATAAAATTATGGCATTTGCAGGCAAATGGATGAAATTGGAGGATATCATGCTAAGTGAGATAAGCCAATCTCAAAAAACTAAAGGATGAATGATCTCGTTGATAAGCGGATGAGGACATTTGGGGGGGGTAGGAAGGAATAGCGTTAGGGTTAGGGTTAGGTTTAGGGTTAGGGATAAGGAGGGTGGTAAGAATGGAGGAAGGAAGGACTGTATAGAGGGAAAAAGAGGGGTGGAAGGGGTGGGGGGGAAGGGAAAAAATAACAGAATGAATCAAACAACATTGCCCTATGTAAATTTATGATTTTTAATTAAAATAAAAGAAAAAAAAGAAAAAAATTATGTTTGCACTGAATAGGTACAGATGTCTTTTTTGCCAGCATTCCCTAAATAACACAGTATAACAACTACTTGCATAGCACTTACATTACATTAGGTGTTATAAGTAATCTAGAGATGATTTAACGTATACCAGAGGGTATTAGATTAGAAGCAAGTACCATGCCATTTTATAAAAGGGACTTCGGCATCCATAGAGACTGATATTCATAATTTGTTGAGGTTCTGGAGCTAATCCCATGAAGGACAACTGTGCAAACAACCCAAAACAACGAAAACAAAATAAAAAAAGCAAAAGCAACAGGAGAGAAGTTGATGGAAATGCAAATTAGTGCAGCCACTCTGGAAAGCAGTGTGGAGATTCCTCAGAAAACTTAGAATGGAACCACCATTTGACCCAGTTATCCCACTCCTCAGTTTATACCCAAAGGACTTAAAATCAGCATACTACAGTGATGCAGCCGCATCAATGTTTATAGCAGCTCAATTCACAATAGCCAGACTATGGAACCAACCTAGATGCCCTTCAACAGATGAATGGATAAAGAAAATGTGGTATGCATATATATATATATATATATATATATATATATATATATATATAATGTGGTATGCATATATATATATATATGATGGAATATTACTCAGTTTTAAAGAAGAATGAAATTCTGGCATCTGCTGGTAAATGGATGGAGTTAGAGAATATCATGCTAAGTGAAATAATCCAAACCCAAAAAACCAAAGGTCAAATGTTTTCTCTGATATACAGATGCTAATTCACAATAAAGTGGGGTGAGGATAGGGAAGAATAATTACTTTATATTAGGTAGAGGGGAATGAAGGGAGGAGAAGGGGTATGGGATTAAGAATGAAACAGACATTATTACCACATGTACATATGTGACTGCATGACTGATGTGATCCTGCAATATGTACAATCAGAAAAATGAGAGATACACTCCTTTTCTGTATGAGCTATCAAAATGTATAAATGCATTCTATGCCATGTCTAATTCTATAACAAATTAGAACAGATAAAAATATTTTTTAAATAATGAAAAAAAGGAAATCAGCTGATATGAGATGATCAGATTATCATGATCTAGAACTATACAGAAAAATAGAAGTAAAATGAGTACAGGAAGGAAAGTAATACAGGGATTCCTATCACCCAAGAACTGATCAAGGAACACCTTTCTGTAAGGTGATACTAGAGGTGGGTCATCTTTAAGAAGGACACAGCTGTTCAAGGAGCCACAGGGAAAGTGATTCAGGTAGAAGGTAGAGCAAGATCCAAGGAGAAGAGTCAGAGCCTTGGGCCACAGGCAAGGTTTTGCATTTGATTTTAAGGACAATGGGAGATAGTTTAGGAATGAGAGGGAGGGCATATACTTTGATTTACAATTTCAAAAGATCCTTAATGAGGACAAATACGGACAGTATAAAAGCCACTGGAGCGATCTTTAGGAGCCCATTGCCATAATCAAGGCAAGAGACTGCATGTGACAGTGTTGACAGTGAAGGAGATTCCAGACACCTGCTAGAGACAGAACCCATAGGTCTTGATGGGTGAAATGAGGATGGGAGAGGAAGAGTAATCGAGAACATTCTGATCTTCTGAGGCTACAGATCTGGGTAGCTGAAGGGTTGTTTTATGAGATGGGAGAGATTCCTTACTGAGAAAGGAACTAATTTGTTGAGGAAAAGCAAGAAGAAAATGGTTAAAGAAAGTTCACAATCTGTCGAGGAAAGGACACGCATAGTACTCACAATGCTAACAGCAAGTTAAGAAATAGCTAAATAAAGTGCAAGATGCTGAAGGAATACAGAGAAGAGTTATTGATTCTCACTGTGTGAATCATTTCACATGTATGTGTATCAGAATACTTAACTTGCAATTATTTAAATATCAAAAGCACACAGATATTTTTCTATTACATAGATTCTGGATGTACGTGATATTCAATCATATCAGAAAGACCAACAGGTACCTTTTTTGGTTGTTTGTCATGGTTGCAAGGTGGCCCATGTAGCTCTCACATCACATTCTCACATGACAGAACCTCAGTCAAGAAGACAGAGATAAGAGGAAATCAGAAGCCCAATTCTCAATGGCTCTGGTGTTGGGGGATCAACCCCTGGGCTTTGCCCATGCCAGGCAAGCACTCTACCTCTGAGCTTCACCACCAGCCCCAGCTTTTTCTTCTAATTAGGATTTTCTTTTTCAGAGGCCCTCTCGCTGACTCTCATTGCATCTAACTGGCTTGAGTTGGGCTACATGCTCATCTCCCGGTCAACGCTGGCAAAGAGACCAGAATTTATAGGATTGGTTAAGATTAATCAGGACTCAGCTTTTGAGTGTGGGATCATTGCTGCCCTACAAGTAGCAGGGACTTTCTAAGTAATAAAGAACTATTTGCCTCACTGAATATGATCAGAGGTCCAAGGGCTCAGTTTTTCATCTGGGTCTTCAATGATAAAAGACAAAGTTATTAGATTTGTAAGCTCAGTAAATCCAGGCAGAATGCCTGGCATTATAGGTGTTCTGTAAATGTACATTATTAAGCAGATATTAATATGTAATTGTTGAACAGATTAAGACTTATGAAGAAACTAAAGTCAGAGAGATAAAATAATTTACCCAAGATGACTTAGTTATAAATGTTAGAGCAGGATTTATTTATTTATCCATTTATTTAGTGGTATTGGAGATTGAACCCAGGGTCACTCCACCACTGAGCCCCTTCCACATCCCCTTTTTTATTTTTTAATTTGAAATAGGGCTTCACTAAGTTGCTGAGGCTGGCCTCAAACTTGTAATCCTCCTGCCTCAGTCTCCCGAGTCTCTGAGATCACAGGCAGGCATAAGTCCAACCTTAGAGCAGGATTTAAACACAGATCTTTCTAGCTCCAGTGCCTGAACTCTGCTGATTGAAGGACACTGATTTTCACTAAAATCTACTGTACAGCAGGCCACACAACCTTAAAAGGAAACTAAGTAAGAGGTCTAAGAAGGAGAGAGATTCTCAAATGAGGTCAAGGAATACTAGGAAATGGGCCACATAGTTCTCGATTTCATTTCAGTTCAACTTACCTTCTTCATTTGCCCTTGCCAGACTTCTTCCACAGCCCACCTCTCAAATGTCTGAAACCACAAAAAGGTTTTATTTGTATGTTTTGCAAACATTTGACGGACACATCAGCATTATCATGATCTCTAGTTCTTTGACCTCTTCCTCTTTTTCAACTCTTACTTGTCCCAGAATGTCTGTTTCTACAAATTGTTTGTTTGAACCAAATTAGAACTTCTAGTCACTCCTGTCACTTATGTTGTCACCAACAGACCTACTTCCCTCACTCAATGACCTTATTCTGGCTCAGTTACAAACCTGCGTCAATCCAACTTCCTGTCTCATGTCTTCCTCTGAAAGAGTCACTGAAATGTCTGAGAAAAATCACACAAACATGTGGCCTTCTATTAGAAATGGATGCTCCCCATATCATTAGACCTTTCAGTCTCTTTCAGCATTTATTTGCTTGTATTTCATGTCTGACTTCTCTTATTTCTTGGAATAAATCTTACAACTTTTTTTCTCTTTCCCTGAGTCATCTGCATTAGAAGTGTTGTTTCTTCTCCCAGATGCATGATATAATTGTCCTTTATGATCCTTTTAGTAAGTTTGGCATTTCCATATGAAATAGAGATGTGACTTCGTTGGTCCATGAGTGGAAGCAACATACCACTGTGTATGGAAATCTCAAGAACCAGGATTCTAAAAATATTGTTTTTAAGAGCCATTGCACGTTCCCTTTCCTTGGTTTCAGGGACCATGGATGTACATGACAGGATGGAGCCTCCATGAGCCTGATGCATAAATAATTATGACAATCTCTACCCTCCCAGTGATCTGATTTATACATGAAGAAAAGATCCATCTCTCTTATGTTAAGCTATTAATAATTTGGATGTGTTCATTATCATAGAAAAATTTAGCCCATTCTGATGGATAAATCTCTTTGTAGAAACAGTTATTTTTGTAGCATTAACTACAGTTCTTTCCCTGAAATTTCTCTTTTGGTTTCACCATCCCATTATCTTTCCATCCCCAGGTCATAATTTTGTATTCCTACCTTTCAGTTTTCATGAAAGATTCCCCTTTCTCTACTCAACCTTCTTTGTTTCCTTCTGCACAATTCCTTGGGTTGGCACATCTGCCATCAATTATTTAACTTCTGACTACAACCCAATAACCATTATTTGCAATGGCAATGAAGACCCCCTCCCGACCCTCCATGTCCAGATCCATGTACTGAAATGCTATGGACATCATCATCTGGATATTTCCTGGACTTCAATTGTTTCTCTAATTTTTACTAAAGAAATTCTCCTTTATGTTCCATCTTTTGTAAATGCTGGTTCAATTTTCTGTAGGCTAAACCACAAATCTGAATAATTATACTTGAATTCCTCTCAGTCACTCCAAATAGTTTATAATTATATAAATTCTACACCTCAAATAGTTCATCTATCTTTTCCTTCTTCTCCTATTTTCCCTCTAGGACTGCGAGATCCTGAGCCATGAGCATTTCAGTAATGTTCTGCAGCCTGCTTGTTGCCCACTTATACACTGCCATCAGAGTGATATTTAGAAAACATTCATTGTATTCATTTTAAACTAATAGTTTAAAAGTTACTCTGGAACTTTACTGCAAGCATCACAGAAATTATACTTCTCACATAGCATCAGAACCCCATGACAGATCGTCATGACTAGAATCAGCTTCCTCATTCCTCATGCACATTCCCATCAAATGTTCATGAGTTGACATTTCTTTCTCAAAACATTTGTCTATTACACTTCCTCATCTGCAGTGCCCTTTCCTACTTCTTCTTGAATGATCATTACTGAAACTTTTTTGGCAGTTCTTCCTCCAACAAAATGGATCATTTCTCCCACATCCCCCTGTGACAAACTGCAGACAGAATGCATGGAGCACTTTCCAGCTGTATTGGTTTCCTAGGGCTGCTGCAACACATTCCCACAAATTGGATTGCTTAAAACAACAAACATTTTTTCTCCCACAGTTATAGAGATAAGAATTCAAAATATGAAGCATCCACAGGACTGTGCTCCCTCTGAAGACTCAGGAAAGAATCCCTCCTGCTTCTTCCTAACCTTCTGGTGGTTTCTGGTGATCCTTGGCATTCCTAGTCTCAGAGACGACATCACCCTAATCTCTGCTTTCATTTTTATATGACCTTCCACTTTGTGGGCCTCTTGTGTATCTTTCCAAATTTCCCTCTCCATTGTCTTATGAAGACACTTATCATTGCACTTGGGCTGCCTTTATCCAGGATGACCTTATCTTAACTTGATTCCAGCTGCAAAAACTCCATTTCCAAATAATGTGTCACTCACAGATATTGGAGGTTAGGGCTTGAACATATTTGGAAGTTGAGACACAATTCAACCTACCTCACCACGTTTTGGCATGAAGCTGACCCATATGAAATTACCATTCTTGTAGGTTATTCTTGTAGTTTGGATGTTGAGTAATACTACTGGGGTCACCTTTAAGAGGTGGTGGAACCTTTAAGAGGAGGGACCTAGTGGGAGATACTTAAGTCTTTCTTTACCATTTTTAGTTGTATGGCCATGAGTTTGCTCCACCACATGCTCCCTACCACTGCCATCAAGCACCAGAAGCCCAGAACAATGGGTCCACCAACATTGGATCAGAATTACCCAAACTGTGAGGCAACATAAACCTTTTCTCATCATAAGTTGTCTCAGGTATTTTGTTATAGTGACACAAAGCTGCTCAACACATTCATAAAGAGCTGGTTCTTGACAATTTCATATGATTCAACCTAATATTTTTACAACATCTCTATAAGAAATCATTCTTATTCCCATTTTACAAGGAGGGTTCTGAAAAGGTTAAAGAACTTGGTCAAGGTTGTATTATAATTAGTAAGTGTTAGAGTCAAAAGTAGAACCTGCTGAACCTAATTCCAGCATATCCCTTCTTTGCCATTACAATATGTCACTCTTTAGCCATAATGAAACTTATGTACAACTTTATTATATTGTCTATCACATAACTTAATGTGTATTCTCTTCTACGTTTTCTTCTTGTATATTTCCAACACTAAACATAGTGCATGCTATTAGAAAACAAATGTTCTTCAAAATAAAAATAAATAAATAAATAAATGCTTGGTCGGGCAAATGCTCCCCTAAAGAAAAAAGAGAAGATACTTGGGAATGGTAAAACTTCTTCCTATTCCCAGCTCTTCCATGTTATTAAGGACGGTGAGACTGAGAAGCTATTAAAAATTTGGACTGGGCTTCATGTGACAAAGAAGCATCCTCTCACCCTCATTCCAAGGTCCTCTTTACCTCATTCTCAGCTACCATTCTGCCATTGAAAGGACTCCTCCAATCCTACATTACATGTAAATGACAGTTCAGCCTAGAACAGGTTGAACTAAATTGAATGTCTTCTCACCCACATGCAGAGTTACTGAGCTTCAGCATCTGAAACTGTTTCACCTCCCTTTTCCTAATCTCAATATGCACTTTTTTATTTCCAAGTTAATTGAAATGATTTTTCTAATGAAAGAAAAATCAACTTGAAGTGTTATATTATAGTGCAATTATTTAATAAAAAGAGCAGCTGCGTCCTTGGAGGTAATATACTAGAACAGCATCACTCCTAACTTTGCAATGAGTAGGAATCAAATTAACTTTATATTTTTTACAACTTTTTGAGCCCCTCAGAGAGTCGAAGCTGCAAGCAGACAACCAGATCACAACCTGAAGGTAGAAAAGTCCTTGTACCTAGTTACCCGAGATAGATACAATCAGATATTTGACAAAACTAAATGTGGCTGACAGGATAATATGAAGAAACCTCTGCATACGTCAGAAATTAGTGAAGGGCATGGCTTTTGGCAGACCCTTCCATGAAACTGTAGGGTACTCACAGAAAATATCTAAAGAGCCAGGAGAAAATTTTCACTGTGGCGTAAAAGTCAAAGAGAATAGCAGTTACACAGGGTAGGCAAGAGATGCCACAAGACTCTTCTTCCCTATGTCACTTAGGGAATAAAATGAGATCCTGGAGGAGGGAAGCAACAAGCAATATCACCATCAGGGTATGGGTAAACCTCAGTGAAGCAGGAGGGAAGAAAAGACAACCTTGTCCTCAGAAAGAGATGAGAGCAAATGCTGAGCTCAGAACTATGTGAGTTTGGGGAGCAGAAGCCCTGAGAAAGCCACACATCTGAGATCCGACCAGATGCCTCAATATTGTTAAATCAGAGAAGCAGATTGGGCTTCCCATCCCCATCCCCATTTCTCCCCTGAAACACCAAACCAACCAGCTCTGTGTAACAAGTTATAGAGTACTGCTGGGAAGTAAAAGCCAGCAGGACAAACATGCCAAGAAAATGCAGAGACACCACGCACAGGGAAGACCTAAACCAGAGGGCTGTACCAGCACGACACTTCAAAGCCAACAACCCCTGCGAACACTAAGAATTACTACAGAAACTTTAAGTCTGAAGTGTTGTGTGGTATGTACTGATAACAATCCTCACGTGCAAATTAACTCAAACCCACATATTAAAGAAAGAAAGTCGTACTTCTTCTCAATCATGAAATCAACCCACTTCATTTTCTACTGCCCTCTATAAGATGATCAACTTTTAACAAAACATTAAAAAGCCAAGGAAAAAACATATTCCCAGGATTCAAAACAATGATGAGAATTCTGTTTAGATATGGCACATTCATTAGAAATATCTGACATAGAATTAAAAATAACTAAATAAAATATTACAGGCTCTAGTGTAGCAGCAGAGGTAACCTGTAAAAAAAAAAAACTCATAGAAATACTGAAAATGAAAACAAAGCACAAAATAGTAACAAAAGTGAGGAATGCCTCCTATGGATTTATCTTTAGTGTTCAGCACAATCGAAGGAGAGAAAAAGTGAACTTGAAGATTGATCAACAGAAACTACCCGAGCAGCGGTATCAAAAGAAAATAAAAAGTAGGAGAAACAAAAAATCTTACAATGTCCAAAAACAATTAAATCATTTCAAATGTTCTAATATATGTGCAATTGAAATTCCAGGAGAGGAGAATGAGGCATAAGAAATACAAGAAGGAGTACCAGAGAATTTCCAAAAATTAATGACCAACCACAAATCATGCATCCAAAAAGAGGAAGAAGAAAAAATCCTTAGTCACATCACACGCAAGTGTTGAGCACAAAAGACAGAGAAGCTCTTGAAGGCAGACAGAAGAAAAAGAAACAGCATATCCAATAAAAGGAATTACAGGGAACTTTAAGTCAGGGGACAATCATGTAACAAATTTAAAATAATAAAAGAAAATAAAACTGAGTCTAAATTCTATAATCTGAAATATTCTTCCTCAAAAATGAGGGCAATTAGAAATTCTCTCAGACAAACAAACTTTAAGCGAACTCACTACAAGCAGTTCTACTCTCCAAGAAACGTGAAAGGTACTTCTTTAGGCTGAAGGAAAATTACATAAGACTGAAACTTGGATCCAAACAATGCAATGAAGAATGTTAGAAGAGAAACAGATGAAAGTAAAATAAAATTCATTTTTATTATTTCTAATTGCTATAAATGATAATCGTCTAAAACAAAAATATTACCAAAGCATTTTGCTTTATGCCTGTGGAGGAGGGAAGAATTGGAAGTGCATTTTGTAAGTCATGCACTACATGTAAAACATTTGAAGTAGACTCTGATTAATTAGAGATGTTTCTTACAAACCACAGGAAAACTACTAAAATACTTTAAAAAAGATTTATGTAATAAATTAATACAGAAAATAAAATGAAATCACAAAAGTCAATTGACCAAAAAATGGGGGGATAAAAGAAGGCACAGATGAACAAATTCCAAGAATATAATCAAAAAAGCAAAGAGCCTAAAAGACAAAGATGGCCAGAAGGAAGGAGAAAATAGGACTCAACTCTGTTTCCTCTGAGAGACTACTTCAAATAAAAGACATAGATAAAACGTGAAAGAATCTGGAAAGGAATGCTCTACAAACAAGGCCAAAAGGAAGCGAAAGGAGATCAAGTAATGTTAGGCAATGGAGTCTTCCTAAGGAGTTTTCACAAAGAGAGACATCACATAACGAAAATGGACCAATTCTCCAAAAATACAGGACTATATGCAATGAATATGAAGTGCAATGAATAACAGCACTTCCCAGTAATTAGGCATAAAACACACAAAACTGGGTAGAGAAATAGAGAACTTAACACTAAGAGTTGAAGATTCCTCACTCTCTTCTCAGTAACCCATAAAACAAGTAGGTATAGTTAGAAAAGACTAGACAACCTGGGCAAAACCACAAACCAGGCAAACCTAGCCAACAGTAGTAGACATTCCCCTCAAGAACAGAAAAATGCAGATTCTTTTCCATTACCAAGATATGATATTTTAAGGTCACAGAACAAACATAGAAAAGGTTAAAAGTATAGAAAACCTAAGATTTTAGATCATGATGTACCTTAACTAGAAATCAATAACGAAAAGATATTTGGCAAATCCCCAAGTATTTGGAAATTAAATGGCACACTTTTAAATAACCCATGAGTCATAGAGGAAGTCTCAAAGGTTAAAATTATATTGAACTAAGTGAAAATGAAAACACAACATATCAAAATATGTGATTTGCAGCAAAAGCTTAGAAGGAAATATTCAATAATCAATGCTGAAAAGAAAGGTCTCATTTAATTTCTGCCTTAAGATGCTTGGGGGGAAAAGTAAACTAAAGTCAAAGCAAGTAGAAGGAAGGAATAGAGAAATCAGTGAAATTAAAACAGAAGAATAATAGAAAAAAAATCAAAAACTGACTTTAGGGGGAAAGAGTGATAAAATTTAAAAATTCTCTAGCCAGAATGTCCAAGAAAAAAGGGACAAGAAATAAATTAATATCAGAACCAAAAGAAGGGACCACAGCACAGACAGTAAAGGATATTAAGACATACTACAAACAACTCAAATAGAATCACAAAAAAAGTAAAAAAGGCGGGAGAGAAGGACTTGTCAATACTAAGTGTTGGCAAGAACTCAGAGCAAGTGGAATTTCCATACATATGTCACTAGTGAGACACAAACAGCCCAGACACCTTGGAAAATTGGAAATTTTATAAAACCATGAACTCATACGTGAATACTTCTAGCAATTCCATTTCTAGGCCTCTGTTCATGGAAAATTAAACTTGTCTTCACACAAAAGTTTGTATGTGAATGTGCACAGTAGTGTCATTTATCATCTTTGGACAACATACAGGAAAACATGATGTCCTGAACTAGTGCATGGTTAAAAAAATAAAACTGTGGTACATTAGAAAAATGGAACACCACTCAGTCAGCAATCACAAGGAACACACTATTGACTCACGTAGAAACAGGGATGCATTTTAAACGCCTTTGCTAAGTGAAAGACACAAGACCTGGAAGACTACATGATACGTGATTCCATTCATGTGACATAGGGTTGAAAGACAGAAAGAGTTGTTGCCAGGGCTGCAAGGAGGGTCAGTGTGAGGGAAGGTTGGGGTCACGGAACTGTTCTGTGCAGATAGATGATGGTCCTGGCAACATGACTGAACTTGTCGAGACTCCTGTGGGTTAGTCCTCAAGGACTGTCACAGCAACATATATATGCTAGGGTGTACTAAGTAGGTAAATATACTGTAGATAAAGACCAGGGAGAAAGAAGTTACATAAGGAAAAGGTGAAGGCTAGAATGAGCCCTGTGATTTTGGATTGGAATTGGAAGTCTCAGCATGGAGACATGGATTTGTTTGAGTAAACTCTACTTTCATCATAATATATAATATCCTAGCTATAGCCACTGAGAGGGACTGACTAGAAGTAGCGATGCCTCAGAAGCAATGAGATAGACCTAGCATCCAAACCTTGGTTTGTAAATACCCTTCTCAAATAAAAGCAATCAGGGCTTCATGGAGAACTGGTTAATTCTAGATTTGAGGTAGGAAAAATACATTTGTAGCAACCTGTGGTGGACACTAGGGAATTACAAGAAGAAAAAAGGAAGGAAAGAAAGAAGGAGGTGTTCAGGGGTGGGGGTGGGATGAAGGGAGAGAAGGCAAGAGTACCACTAAATGTAATGTAATCCTGAATTAAATTCTAAAACAGAAAAAAAGGGGGGACATTGGTAGAAAACTACTAAATTCAGATAAATTCTGGATGAAAGGAAATATTTGTACTATGTTGACAATTTTCTATATGTCTAAAATTATTTCACCTTAAAAAGTTAAAATTCACAAGTCAAAAATAGGAATGAGCAATTTATAAATTAAAGAAAAGATTCTTTTGGGCTGCCAATTACCTAAGGAAGTTTCAGGGGAATAGTTCATTGGAAGATATGATCATTCAAAGTGATAAAGAAAGAATTCTAGACAGCACGGCAAAATGCACATAGAGTGCGTAGGTGATCAAGAGCTTGTGAAATCACCATCCTGGAACTTTAAAAACAGGCTAGATCACCTGTGGTCTTGCAGGATAAGGTCTCATTCTTTAGGATGCACAAGAGTTCACTCTGCACATTCTGTTCTGTTCACATGGAAGATTTCAGAAATTTGCTCGTGGATTAATGGAAGTCTACATAGTTCTACTAAATTACATCCTTTAAGCAAAACCTGAGACTTGGAAATATTGCAAGGAAGCACACATCAGGAAATTTTGGTTATGAATTGAATAAAATACACAGGGTTTTTACATCATTTTTCCTTATTCATTCCAGTCTGTTTTAAGCTCAAGTGGTTTCCCATCTGGACCAAGAAATTGCACCACTGAAATGTTAACGTTCTTTCCCTTGGTCTACTTCATTATAATTCAGTCTGAAGAGGGGCATGGTCTAACAGATTAGAAAGTTCACTGAATTGACAGAGATAATGTGTTACACAATTGTTATGTTGGTACAAACTAGTAATGGATTAATCTTGAAATGGGTGGGTTTTCAGTGATAGAACAAACTTCTTGAACCTTCGATTTTTTTCCAGCATGATTTTACTTAGGATCATGCAGTCTAATTCATTGAAGAAAACTGCACCAGGAAACAATATAATTTTGTAGCAGAACCTTGACATAGGAGTTGAGGGGATATTCCATTTCTGACTCAAGGAGCAATTTCATAGACAACTCTCTTCTTTATCCATTGTGCTCTTAGTCTCTTTTTCTCTGTTAATTTTCCTCTTGGAAGCTTTGCAGCTGAAACACAGGTGGGCGGGTATGGAGGTTTTAGTTTCCTTTTCAGGGTTTCTTCCCCATAGCTTTTTCTCCACTGATTCGAACAGACTGACTGATCCTTTAGGATTGACGTCAGGAGGAGAAACAGGACTGGAGAAGCATTGAGAAGCAAATTATTACAAGTAGGTCCCATTGTCTCCAGAAGTAGGAAGATGATTGATTAATAACAATAAACATTTTGTACTTTTCAAACCACTGCACTCTTATTATTTTAATTTATAATATGGTAAACCTATGGTTGACTGAACTTTTTATTTGTCATCCAGAGAATTTGTCAAGATGTAGTTACACACTTAGGGGAGGAAATGACAAAGATTGATGAATACAGAAAAGAGGTAAAGGGAAAGGAAGAAACAGTTACTGGTTACTTCTGAAATTTATTACTATACATTTAGTTTGAATTGGAAAGGGAATATTTATTTAACAAGCACATCCTGATTAGTTATTATGCAAGAAGCACAAGGAATGTCATGCAGACAAGATAGGCAAAATTCCTGAAACTTGGAAATGCCACATTATTAGCTACAGTTTCCTCCCTCAGGACTCTAGATAAGATAGGAGTCTTAAAACCTCCCAGATTTCACAATCCTTGATAGTCTATGGAGCGTCTCATGTTCTTCCCATTTTTAGGGAACCTCTGCCTTTATAACCTACACCCAGTCCAGACACAAAAGAAGGCCCATGAGCAGTCTTTGTAAGTCACTTTTGTGAAGCATTTCATGGTGGGATTTACAACAGTCATTAAAAATGGTTACCTTTTTCACTAAGAAGTCAGTTCTTTATCTCTTTTATCTTGTGGTATGCAGGAAAACACATTCTTGTGTTTAGCTTTAAAAGATCTCTGCATTAAAAAAAAATCATACTTAGACAGTAATTGGGATGATCAAAAGCATAATAATAATAACTAAAATAATAATAGCCATTCTATTACACATATTTCCATTCTGTGCTTTCTGTGGCCACCACCCTACCTATCATACTGACTGCTGCCCAATTTCAGATTTTACTGTCGTGTTAAATTTCAATCACTTGGAGAAGTATCAGATGGAAAATTATACAGGTAATCTAGCCTCTGAATTAATATTAGTTCTAAGAGAAAATTTAGAAATTATTTTATATTCACAGAAAGATTGTTCACATCCTGAAATAAATTGATCTCTTTTTTTAACAGTTTTATACGTAAAATGATCTAGTCATGTGTGTGGAATATAAAGTAATTCTCGTTCACATTTGGATTTCTAATATGTTTCCATTCAGTTCCTTACTCTCCATTTCTATCAAATGTGCATCTTTTGATTTTAAATAGCAGGCACGAAGAAAGAAAAATGAAATGAGAACAATACAGCTTTTACATCTTTTAGGTGACATGTTCCATAAACCTTAAATTTGATGAAAATTTTTGTGAGTTTCTAGTGGAGTTATTTGAGTCATTTTAATGAAATAAGACTTGAAGTTCAGAAAAGTAAAATCATACAGCATTAGTAAAAGTGTCACTTGGAAAATTTATGTTTAATATATAAATTCAACCAGCTGCCCCAGACATCATGATTTAACATAATGACTGTAGGTTAGACATGAACCACACCTACATAATTTCCCTAGATTTGTCTGTATTGGTTCCAATTTGATCCTTTAAGGATTTATTAGACTTGCTTTAAAAGTATTTAGATGTTTAATATAGATGAACAACCCTAGGGAAGAAGGAAGCCAAATATCAGTTTGTACATTCAAAATGCAAGTTAATGATAGCTATGATTATTATGTGATCATAAAACCATGGTAAGAAAAACCGGGAAGAACAGAATGAAAGGCCAATTGCTTTCCTATTATATGTTACAGAAGAGAACGTTACAGGTATAATTGAAACCTTGTTAAGAATAAAAGAAAGATGGTAATAAAAGCTGAATAGCCAAAGAAAAGAATCAGATTTTCAGACATCTCAAATACTTGATTGCTAAAGGAAATTTTAGTAGAGATGGGAAGCTGTCTTTATATCTTTCTGCGTATGGATATCATTTGAGACACTCAGATATTTTGCAATATATTCAAGTGACGACCATCATCAAAAAGAAAGGAACTGTTTTAAGAAGGACTACCATTGGGAAATATCAGTTTTACCTTTAAAATTTATAATATTTGGACTCAATTCCCCAAAGCATATGAGAACATTGTTGTAATAAATACAACGTATAAAGAAAATTATGTTTCAGTTTTTCTTGTTTTTAGCCAAGTTTTTGATTTTTTTTTTCTTTTTTAAGTGAAGTGGTTGCTTTTACTATATTTGCGGAGCTATACTGAACTGGCCTTGTTTAAATATTAAATAAGAAGGCATTTTTTTTTTTCCTGTGAAAGCTGTGAACTCAATCTAATTGCATGTGCTCAAATATTGCCATTGCTTCACACATTGATGATCTCAAATGGGTTATATGGATCTAAGCCAGAGGACTGTTGGCACTTTTCAGCATAGTTCTAGTTGCTAAGGAAAGAAAAAGATTTTAATATACAATCTTAAATATGAAATTTGAGATCTTCCAACAGAGTCCTATGTCTGTGACTAGAAGAGGCTATGTCTTCAAGGACATGGTAAACTGAGGCTTATATAAACCATGAAAAATAAGCATAATGCCTCTACTAATCAGATGACACTTTTTTTTTCTTTTTTTGGTACTGGGAATTGAACCCAGCCCAAGCATTTTAACACTGAGCTACATCCCACAGCACTTTTCTGTTCTTTTTTGTTTGTTTGTTTGTTTGTTTGTTTGTTTGTTTGTTTGTTTGTTTTTAATTTAGGGACAGAGTCTTGCTAAGTTGCTAAAGATCTTGCTAAATTGCTGAGGCTGACCTCAAACTTGCTATCCTCCTGCCGCAACCTCCCAAATTACAGGGATTGTAGGCACGTACCAGTGAAACTGGCTCTTTGATATTTTTAATAGACTATCTTTAGAGACGTTTTAGGTTCACAGTAAAATTGAGGGAGAAGCATAGAAATTTCCCAAGTACCTCTCTGCAGATATTCATAGCTTCCCCTACTACCAACATCTCTAGTCAGAGTGGCACATTTCTTACGGTTGATGAGCCTATATTGACACATCATTATTATCCAACATCCATGGTTTGCTATAAGAGTTCGTGCATGGTTTTGCACATTCTGTGGGTCTGGACAAAAGCATAATGACATATACCCAACATTATCATATCTCACAGAGTAGAATTACAGTCCTAAAAACTTCTCAGGGTAGTTCAAAAGATTAAATGAGCTAATATTCAATGCTTCTAGCATAATATTAAATGCCTTCCAGTTCCCTGACCTGATCTCTCCTCCAAGAAAGCATATTAATTTTGTTTTCCTTTATGGCTCTAAAAGAAACAAAAAACTTAATTGGTACCAAATAATTTAGGTATTGCCCCCAGGACTAATAAAAAGTGAAATGATTGAATGTTTGCTTATGTTCATCTCTATTTTTACTAACTTAAAAATAATTGTATTGTTTAATAATTTGATATGGCCTAGACAAATATAAGCACTTAGTGGCCTGATTATCCTTGACCACACGTCGTGTTGAGCAGAGTCTAGGTAATTTCACAAGAAGCAGCTGAGACTCATAGCTATGGAATGAAAATGTCAACAGTACCAGCAGCAGCTGCCACAGGCATGGGGCATGGTGACCTGGCATTCCTAGGATGTGAGGGCCAGGGGCTGGCCACGTGGCCTCTAGAGCTGGGTTACCAAGGAGAGTGTGATAAATCTGAACCATCTCTTTGGATGATATAGTGTCATTAAAAGAGCACAATTATGTAACTTAATCTCATGTTTTTACCTAGAATTTTTAAAATATTATATAAGCTGCATTCCTTGTCCCCATTTTTAAACAGCTTTATTCAGATATATTTCATACATCATTCAATTCACCCATTTAAATCTTATAATCAAATAGTTCTTATAATGATGGAATTGTACAACCATCATCACAATCTATTTTAGAACATTTTTACCACAAAAATAAGAAATTCTATACCCATTAGTAATTATGAAGTTTCACTATCCATTTCCCTCCCCATTCCTATTTATTGTCTCCGGACTCCCAGCCCCTGCCAATCAGTAATCTACTTTCTAAAAATAACTAGTGCTATTGCTATGCCACACTATTGGCATGAAACTCTTCATTCATTCATTCATTCATTTATTCAGCAAGCAAGCAAAAACGAATTCAGCTCACTGTACACACCATCAGTGTGGCCAGTGAAGAAACACAGAGAGAAACTGCCCTGTAATTCCTCACACAAATTATGCAGATTTAGTGGAAATGAATCCCCTGGAATTACCCTCTGAGAGTCATGTTCCACCTTTGCCTCTGGTTTGGATGTCATATTGGGGAAATTGCTTGGCCTCTAGGGTTTCATCTGGACAACAGAGATAACAAAATGTACCTAACATCTGTAGATTATAAGAATAATCAAATGAGTTCATACATATGCCACACTGACACATGCCAGGTGCTTAATGAACATTAGAAATAGTGAGTTGATTTGAAGATAAAAAAGGTCTTACAGATTCTAGTATAGATAAGTACTAGAATTTTCTAGTGCACACCCATATCCAGTTTTCTTCCTGCTGCCTGGAGAAAATCTAGTACCCTGCCTCCAACAGTGAGGAGAGTTGTACAACCAGTTCTTGTCTATGGATTGTGAACAAAAGTGACATGTGGTATATCACAGGTGACTCATTGATTGCCAGGGTGACCCTCCAGCATTTTCTTCCACCTGCCTTGAGCTCTTCCCTGGAGAGTTGTCAGTATCGTAGAAAGCTTAGTGTGAGCAAAAATAAAGTGCAGCTTTGTTAAACCATGAGATGTCACATCATACTGCAGCATTGAGTAGGTCATGTTGATGGACACATGGTGAAGAATATTACCAAAATTGTGAAAGCCATAGCTGAACATCTAAGTTAGCAAAATATTGTGATACTAGTATAAGCAACACCCTACGAAAAGATAATAGATTCATTTGATCTTGAAAGAGTCTGAAAGCTTTCATAGAGGAAATGTTATTTAAATAACTCTTGTGGAATAAATACGAATTTGGTAGGAAAAGGGGTAAAGAGTAACCCATGATGAGAAAAATAACCTGTGGGGGTGCAGAGTCACAGAGGGAGGCTGCAGGGAATAAGGTGAGCAATCAGAGTCACCTAAGCTCAGAGACAGCAGTGGCCACAGTTGGGCTGGGGAGAGCAACCACCTCCAAGTTTCTACCAGGGAGGGGAGGGAACAGAATGCTATGAACTCGCTAAACTATTGCCATTATCTAATTAACTTAAACTTCACCAACATGATTCCCGTGGAAAATTTGACCTCCTTGATTGCAAAGTTCCTCCTCCTGCTCCTCTTTCCCCTTCATCTCCTCCTCCTCTTCTTTTTCATCTTCCTTCTTTGTCTTTCTCTTCTTCTTATTTTCCTTCTTCTATTTCTTTTACAGATTATTATAACTGAATAATGGAGAAATTTTCCATGTCCCTGCATATGAAATGAAACTCTTCATATTATGCATTTCCCTGAAAGATCATTGAAGAGATGAAAAGAAAACTCAATATGAAAAAGGTTTTGGATGAAAATTAAATTCATCATTATACAACATCTTCCTCTTTTAACTGTGTGTGAAAAAGTTTGTTCTGATTTACTTATTTATGCATTTATTTATTTTGCTTTTATTTCTGTCTCCTGCTATAAAATAGAGTTCCGAAGATGGCTTCTCTCTTCCTATGTACATTTAACAAAAGAAAGTTACGCATTTCAAAGATTAACTCCTTACTATCCGTCTTATCACTGTTATTAAAGAAAAGTCAAATCCATACAGCACTGAACATGGTCAAGTGAAAAAATTCAGCCTTCTTCACATTTTATGAGTTAAATTCCTGTCTTTGGAAAATCAGCATCTAACAAATAGTAGCAAATAAATAAAAATGAATATGGCTCAAGATGACTATGCTTATGTGCCATCAACAGCCCCCCAAACTGTACATGCCAGTAAAAAACAGTTCAGGATTTCTATCATTGTTTTTTGGGGTGGTTGCAGATGAGGGAGAAGTTGGGATGCCAGGATGGAACCTAAAATTTATACATCTTAGACAAGTACTCTACTACTAAGCTACTTCCCCAGCCCACTGTGTGTTTAGTGTCAAGCAGATCTGGTTTTAATTCTTTGATGTGTTACTGTCTAGCTGTATAACCATGGTCAACATGGCCTTATTTGCTCATTTCTAACATGGAGATGGTAGAGATAACTGTAGCTGTCTCTTTGGGTTATTGTGAAAGAGTGAATAAAATCTAGGAAGTTATCAGCCTGGTGCACGGCACATAGTAAATGCTGAATTAATGTAATCTGGAATTAACATTATTAACTGCTGTTGAAAAATAAGTGTATTGCATTCACCCTAAATATCATTTGTGGAGGGTCAACCTCACAGAAGAATCAAAACTGATTTAACTTTCCTCATTACAAAATCTTATTGAAGAAGGGAATAAGTATTGCTTAAACATTATTGTTTACACTTGCTTTTCCTTTAACATGAAGTTTTGATTGGAAAAGACTTTTATCTCAGCTCCACCCTCAAAGATGTCACAGGTTTGATAAGTTTTTGACACTCAATTACTGTCATCTTCTCCTTCCCCCATGGCGTGGTGGCCATCTCTACACAGGTATACCAGCACTCTGGTCACAGCAATCCAAGAGCAGCCGATTGATACTTCTGAGGCATCATTCAGATAGTTGCTTCCCAACTCATAATCCTCCAAAATCTTCTAATCACATCTAGAATAGAATTCAAAGCTTTTCCTCGTGCATTATCAACTCCTGAGTCACCCCTGCATATATTTTCTTCCACTCTGGTCCTCCCTTAGTTCAGTCTTTACTAGTCACACCCACAATCACTCCAGGGCCTTTGCATGTATCACCTCAAGGAATGTCCCTTCCTCTGATACTTACAAGGCTGGAATCCTCAGTGTATTCAGTTAATTCCTTAAAGAAGTCATCCCCAGCCACACCAGAGGAAATAGTGGTGGTCACCAGCCTCTCTTTCCTCATTCTATTATACTTCAGAACCTAATGTTCAGAGGTTTTGGGTTTTTGTTTTCTGGGGTTTTTTCCCTTCATATTTGTTAATGGCTATCTTCCCAGTTCCTTGTGCTGGGTTTAATATTTAGTAAGTATTCAATAAGTATTTTTGAATCAATAAAAGAATGTTCTACTTTGGTAAATAAATATTTTTATATTTGTTAGAAGTTCATAATCAAACTTGTAATTTTCTAAGTCAATAAGCCCAATATTTATTACAAATGATGCTACAGTGTTTTTATATGCAATTTTTATAACACTAACCAATAAATTCGTACAAAAAAATTTCTTAATTCCACATTGTTCATTCTGGTAGTTAGTCACAAAAAAAAAAAAAAAAAAAAAAGAAAGAAAGAAAGAAAGTCGACGGGTTGTCTAAAGGATGATGACTTGTAAACAAAGCCCAGCTTCATGTGAGTGACAGCTTTGGTTGTCCAAATTGTTCCAATTTACTTCAAAGTAGGAACATAGGTCAATCATTTTTTTATCAGATAGATATGCCAATCTTGTTGACCAACTGAAAACATTATGCTTTTATTCCAAAAACATCCCTGCTGATTTGAAAAGTAGCTTTCAGACATGTTATTTGTTGAAGATGTTCCTATCTAAATTAATCTAAATTTTAAGAACCAGTATCCTCACTATGCTAGTTAGCTTTCTGTAACTATAACCTAATACACTAAGAAATCAACTTATAAAGAGAAAAGGGTTATTTTGGATTACAGTTTTGGAAGTTCCAGAATATGATCCTTTGGTGCCATTGCTTTGGTCCTGGGACAAGGTAGCATATCATGACAGGAGCACATGGTGGAACAAAACTCCTCACTACTTTGCCAAAGCAAGAGAAAAACAGGAACAGGAAGGAGTCAGGGTCCCACAATCCCCTCATCTTACTCAGATGACCTATGAACTCCCCACCACTAGGCTCTGCCTCCCAACAGTGCCACCCTGCTGAACCAAGCTTTCATTTAACTCACAGGCCTTTGGGGGACATTTAACATCCAGACTACCACACTTACAAAAATCTCAAACTACGTGATGCCAGGCTTTCCATCTCTTCTTGTATGCGAATGTTTGACCAGTATATCCACATGTAGGGAAGTCCAGATGCTGTGCCCCCACCTGACTTCATCACAAACATTACTCTGATCTACCTGGCCACCAGGACCAGCATTTCTATGTGGGTTTCTTTTCGGCTGCTGCCTGACCATCTGATCACAAAGACTATAGTGCATTCATTTTCAGATCTGTTCCCCACTCTGCATCTGACCAGGCCTGCTTCAAACATGTCAGTGATTCTTTATTATCTACAAGAAAATAGAAAGTGAGTCCGTTGCTGCTTCCAGCCACTTTTATCTCAATAGCACTTCTCTGTTCTAACCTCACCTTCTCTCCTCAACTCCGTTCTGAACACAGAAAGATCACAAAGAAAGAAAGCAAGTGGCAGTGCAGTATTTCACAAAGAACAATTTGCATTCAGACATAACTGAATTCAAAGCCTTTTTCCCAATTTACTGGGTTTGTAGTCTCGGTAAAATTCTCCCTCCTTCTCAGTTCCCTTACTGGAAAAAAAAATGGGAATACTTATACCTACTTCTGTTACAAGAAAACTGTTAATGACTGTGTGAAGCCATGACAGGCAGCGCGTGAGCAGCAGGAGGTAGCTGAGCATGATAGCTGTATGGACTGTGCCTGTGGAGAGGAGGCTCTGGGCAATGGCTTTTCTCTTCCCACTTCTTGGGGCAGACAGAGTTTCATCAGAGAGCCTCTTACCAGACCTTATCTGCCAAACTGCCCACCCTCTGGAGCAGTTAAAACCCTTTCCAGAAGCTTTCAAATCCAAATAACTTGAGTGTTTCTATCCAACCACATGCGCTCCTGCAGAGGCCACTTGGTAGCCATGCTCAGAAAATGAGGCAGAGTTCAGATTTCTCCTGCATTTTATGGGCACAAACAACTTGAACTTGGTAAACACTTTTATTGCCATGTGGACCAAAGTGCACTGAAGCCTTGATAGGACATACTCTGAAGTCTTATAAAACCAAATGGAGAAAGAAAAACTTAATTATTTTTTTAAAATCTGGGTTAGCAGTGACAGGGCATGACTAGAAAAGTCTTCACTCAGTTCACAGTCCAAGGTACATGATTTCTCCGGTGGGCGCCTCTGAGTTCATTGTAAGAAGGTCATTCCTGATGTCCCTAGGCTCATTAAGACTACTGGTAACATTACAGCCAAGTCCACAATATGTACCCTGAAAGTCCCCATTTTGTACACGAATAGTTAATCAGATTAAGGTGCTATTTCAAAACAGCGAGGGCTTCTGAATCGAACCTGTAAAACAGCAGGGAGATTCATTCTGACAAGGTAGTGAATGACACAGCTTTAGTGGGCGTGCCAGTTAAAACCAATTATGACCAGCCTGACTGGACAGGGTACTAAGATGCCTCCCCGACCTCACCCTCCTTTCTGATGCCTGATATTTTTGTTTCTGGGCATGGTTCTGATTTGGGGATGTTCTGAGTTGCTTTTTTTTTTCTCTTTTTTAGAAATGCAGATGTAACCATTGTTTTAAAAGACTCCAAGTGGGTCACCCTGATTTATCCTTTTAGGATGGTTCCATTATAAAACAAGTCAGTTACTTCCTGGAATGGGACCAATGCAAAGAACAATCCTAAACCTTAATTCACTGCAAACATTTCCCTGAATGCATGGCATTCATTGCTATTTATTTAAACAAGGGCACTGCAGTTTGAGCCCAGGAGGAAAGCTGGTAATCAGAATGTGCATTGTCATCGCATCTTTCAAAAAAATACTGATAATACACAACTCAAATTAGTTGAATTTAAACTACATTTATAAGGTACATTAGGTATATTCCTATGGTACATTATATTAAGTAGTTTGTAAAGACTGTATATTGGGACCTCAGCTCTGGGCATGGTAGCCTGCAATCTCTCAGGAAGCCAGCTAAGCATACCGGTAGCCATGCAGAGCTGACATGTGCAGCATGGCTGCAGGCACCGTGAGGTTCCTTTCTCCCCATTAGTTTTATCTCTAGGTCAAGCCTCACTAATCAGCCATGCATCCGAACTGTCAAGTTGGTTGATGCAGCTGGGTCTGGAAGAAGGAATGCACTGGAATTAGACAGCCAGCTCCATCACCTGCCCAGAAAAATTCCTCAGTGAGAGATATATTTCCTATGAACCCCTATTCCTCACTTAGAAAACTGGGCACATAAGGCAATCTCTACAAACCTCAGGTTCCTAACTTATAAAGTGGGAACAACATTTATTTTGTGGAGCAGTTGTGGAAATTAAAATGAGACAACAGTGTAAGGTGCTGGGACATGATATGGACCCAATAAACTAAATGGTTTGAAAATGACTCAAATTTTTCTTCTCTTAATTCTGCTTGATTTAAAATCGAGTTATCTTTTTCTGTCTTTTACAACCTCTCGTAGTAGTTTTTTTCTCCACACTCTATTCATTTACCCTTGTATTTCTGCCTGCCCTTGGCATATTTAAATTCTCTTTTTAAGTTGGTTCCCTTCTCTCTGCACATTTCATAAACCATTTTTTACCATTTCCCCAATGGGAAAGTAATAACACAACCCAAGAAACTCAATTCCTGTCTCTGAATGTGCACTTGCTTTGCATTCTACCTGCAGGGACTTTGACTCAGTCCTGTAAGGTGTTTGTCATTTCAAACTTGAACTTGATTTTGTCAGTACCCTGAGACAGAGGATTTTTTTCTTTCCTTCATTCCCTGCTTCTTCCCTTCCTTTTCTTCTCTCTCAATCTCTCTTTTTTCTCTCTTTAAAGCATTGCTTTTTAAAAACAAATTTATACTTATGGTTTCTGTATTGTTTTACAGTAAGAAAATGCTAGAACAATGTCTGGGAAATGACAGTTGAGACAAAAATAATAATAATAATAACCAAAAGCATTACTTCTGAACGGTTGTCATCTTTTTAAGCAAGAAACATTCTTTTGGAAAGGAACTGAACTCTAAAAGGAGGTTAACTTTCCTGTGAGAATTTCCTAAACTCCGTAATTAAGAAAAGCAAGTCCTTTCACTTTTCACTCCTTTCAGACTGACATCAAGTTGTATGGGGGAAGACTGCCATCTTGATACCGTGGTTTGGTTTTGGAACTGTGAGATTGTCACAGGCCAAGAAAGAAAAGGAAGAATTGGATAAAATGTATGTCACATCTGGTTTTCTTATTAAAAATGCACTGCTCACCATCAGCACTCTCATAAGCCTATACAAGTCAAATTATGTATTTTGATTGCTTCTGGGTTTCTTTTATTAGTGTTGTTGGCTGGTTCTTTGGGGTTTTTTTCTGTCTTCATTTCAGCTAATCAGTTTCTTATTTTTATCTTTCCAAAGAACTCAACTTCTTAATATGGAAGACTTTTGTTTTCCTGAAAATGCGGAGGACTGTCATGGTCTAAATTGCCAAATTCTATGCTTAGTTCTGTTTTCTCCATAAGTGAAAATTCCCATAACCAACCGGCCATCTGATCAGTATATTGAGTTCCAAGAAACAAAGACCTCATTTCTCTTCATGTCTGTTTTGAAAACCTTGCAACTACACAAGCATGAAATAAATATTTCAGGAGTTCTGTTAGTTGTGAACCCTGCTTCAAAAAAAAAATGAATCCAGGTGTGGGTTTCAGAATTATTAATTTTAATAAATAAAATCATCTTCTTAGTCATATGTATTTCATATATTCAATATTCAATGTATTGAATTAAGAAAGAGTCCTACATCTACAGTGTGATTTTAAAATAAGGAAAGAGAGATGGAACAGTATTTTTTAAAGAAGAATATTAGTTTATGACTACAAGAGTAACAAAATTGGAAAATGACTTTCTTAATTTAATAATTACCTGAGACAAAGATCATCAATAGATAGTAAAAATCACTAAGCATGTTGTTGCTAGGGAACAATATTCATATGTTCTCACAATCTCACCCCACAGATTATTTACTAATTACAGAGAAAGAAAGTGGAAAGATCTGGCAGACATGGCCTCCACCAAGTGAGCAAAGTTCGGGTCTCATCCAGTGTGAAGACTGGCAGCAGGTACTTCCTAAGGCAATGCAATGGGAAGTTCTCAACACTATGTCAGATCCTGGGACAAAATATTTAATCTAGTCCCAAGGAAATAATGGACAAATACACAGTTTAGGTTTTCTTTTACCTGGCAACTTGCTAAGATTCTTGAAAATTCTCAGTATCATGAAAGATGTAACAAAAAAATACATCAACCAAATACAATCCATTATTCTTTGAGTGGATCCTGAATTGGAAAAAAGCTTTGAACAGTTGGGGAACTTTGAAGATGGAAGGTGTATACATCAAATTACATTATTGTATCTATGTAAAATGGTTTGAGCACCATTGTGTGTATTTATTCAGAAGGATGTCCTTGCTCTTCTGTGATCCATGCTGAAGTGTTTCTGGGTAAAATTTATGAAGTTTGTGACTTGTTCAAATGTCTCAGAAAAGAAGTATGTGTGTGTGTGTGTCTGTGTGTGTGTGTGTGTGTGTGTGTGTGTGCGCACAGAGAACACAAATTGGCAACACAATGTTGGCAAAGCTCCGTCAAGGATATATGAGTGCTCATGAGTACTATTTTTCCATTTTTGTGCACTTAGGATCAACTGGAGGTGCTTATTTTGTCAGGGAAAATGGTACAAAAACCCTGTCCTCCTGGCAAGAGGAACAAGTTTTTCTGCAGCAACACTCACACTCAGACAGCTCACACTCACTCTTCGCCTCAGGTTCACACAACCTGTGAGACTTCAGGCACTTCCTGCTCATTTGTCTTCTTCAGAGGAGCTCAGAGAGGTCAGAGGTACAAAGGAATGGAAAAAATGTAGGCGGGGAAAGGGAATTTCTCCCACTAGTTCTATGGCAATCAGAGGGAGCAAGGGAGGACCTTCACCCTACACCTTTATTATAGGACATTGAAGTAGAGGCACTCAGTTTTTCTCCCACTTTTCATCTCAGAATCTTCAGGGCCTCTACACACTGAAAGGCAAATTTCATTTGGTTTCAAGTTATGTACGGTACCTTCAGGCAGGGGGAGGGGAATTGCACAGCACCAGCAAAGGATTCAATAAGGCGGTTGATAGCATCTGTGCATATCCTATTAAGCATGCTGAGAAAACAGAGTCAGAACAAATAACCTGGAGCAGGACTGTAAGGGCAAGCAGGAAGGCTGCAGATCTGTTTGGAGTGCTGTCATGTGAATTAGAGAAATAAGTCAGCAGGTGCCTTGGCCCCAGTAGGTATTTAACCAGGGAGCCAGATAGGAAGGATGTTTTGAAAGGCTTTGTTAGAAAAAGGTAGTAAACAGCCTGGACTCCTCTTTGATCCCTCAGCTTCCTGGTTTCAGCTCAAGTCTGAACTTAAGAGAAAACCCAGCTCTCACCCTTGCTATCAGAGAAGAAAAAAGGAAAAGAGATTAGGGGGAGAAATAGATCACACCCAAATTAGAGGAGCTGCTGTTTTCGTGTTTTTCAAAAGGGCCACAGCATATGGGTCAGCATATCCAGATTTTACTTCAATCTGTAGATTTCTTTAGAGTGTTATAAAATCGCACTCTGAATTCTTCTAGCCTCTAAGCACATTGACCCTTGTTTGATAAATCTTTCATATGATAGAGATAAGACTTTAAGCTAAGAAATTTTTATGATTTAGTGATGAAGAGGGGAAAGTGTGGAAAAGAATGTGCAAAACCTAGCTTAATGAAGAATCACGCCATTGCTATTTGTTTTCACTTCAAGAGTAGTTGTACAGGAAACTTTAAGAATATTCATAAAAAGTTATTTTACTCAGTGAAAAAAAAATCATCCAAACTTCATCTACCCAACATTCATAAAACAAGCTGCCTCTTACACTTCCCTGAGGGTAGTTTTTTTAGGCATCTCATTTTTTATCCTTATTTGAGATTTTGGTGAGATTCATTTATTTAGGGTAGTAGATAGTACATATTAAAAACACTGCAGAAAAATTTATTGCAAGCCCAGAAAAAAATTTGCTTATGCTTTTATATTATAAGGGAAATAGTACAAATGACCATAGTAAAATAATCCTGGTTTGTTTTGTTTGTTTGTTTTTACATATAAGGCAAACACTTTATTTACCTTGTTTCTTTTAGTATCCCTTTCTGAATGTAAGCATTTCCTAATTTAAAAAAAAAAAAGATATTTAACTCTCTCACACAGTAGTTCTTATAGTTGAATTGTCCTTTTAGGGCTCATATATTGATATTAGAAAGCTGTTTTCCCATTTCCTTTCATGGGACTTGTTCAAAAAAGTTAGGCTCAGATATTCTAGAAGACTCTATGAGCAGTTTCATTCTTATTTACACACTGGTTTCAGAGGGGGACATTTATGTAAGACAGCAGTGGAGAACACCCCTCAGTCACTCCACAGATGTCTGACCCTGTGTTTCTGTGCTTCATACTATAGCGAGGAGTCACTTTTCCTTTGCACAGTTTTTCACTCGATATTTCAGCAACACCTTCGGCAGGGAGATCAGCTTCCTGAATGAAGCAGATGGATTGTTAAACATTGAAATATCCTCCTGTCAGAATCACTTGTCACTCAGGGAATACATTCTACGTCCTGTTCTCTTGATTGACTCTCATAACAAACAGCCATTACATTGTTAGACTGTTTTGTATCAATATTGATTGCTCGGAAATTGAAGTCAACTGAAGTTCATTGACATGAAACAAACACATGTGGAGTGACGGGCTGGAGCTGTGAGCAGAGGACTTGCGTCACGTGTAATTGGTGTGGGACACTCCCTAGGTGTTTAGAGCAACTTTTTCAACAGCTCGGCCCCGGCCAAAATGGCTGAAGGATCTAGAGACCATTTCGGAGTTGTTTCCTATAGCAGAGCTCAATGTCTTTAATTTACTTACTGCTATGTGGTGTCCACAGAAAGCTCTGGGTTGCTACCAGTTTCACATTTAGATGAAAGAGTTGTAAATTCAATGTTTCTTTAAGGGTCATCCCCGGATCCCATCAGTTTTTACAAAAAGTATAACAAATGTCTGAGAATGATGAGGATTAAAGGTAATATTTAATATTTATTAAGTAATACTCTGTGCAAAGACCTTGTCAAATATTTTCATTTATCTGCAAGAGTGGTTAGGGAAAAGTGCAAACAAATGGAGAAAGGCAGACTTTGATTCTTGAATATGTTTTTCCCATTTGCTTATGTATGCATTCTCTGAACTTATCAAACTCTTCTCATTTCAAATTTGCAGAGCATCCAGGGCTCCATTTTATTTAATTAGCTTCCGGAGTCAGCTTTCTTTTCAATTCTCAGGAATTTGACAGTGTTACAGAGTGCCTACTCCTTTTATTGTCCTTACATTCCAACACATTGGGAAATGCCTTCAGTGCTAAGTGAATTGAAGTAAATTTTAAATTTTTCAATTATTTAAATATATTCATGTTGCCAGGAAAAAATACAGTATAAATCAACATAACACAATAATGTAGCATCTCTCCAATTTTTTGCCATTCATTGGGAGGACAATGTTCTTAAAGGAGGCAATTAGAAATTTTCAAACCATTAGAGTAGCATAAGTTCACACTAAATATTGTAATTTAGGTAGGCTATTTCCAAAAGAGAAAACAAACCAAAAAATTTGTTTATGGTTATTTAAATACACTTTTGCTTATGCCTTTTTTCATTCCATTATAAAGGGAGAATTCAATTATTCTCTAACAGAAAATTTCTAGTATTTTTCTCCCCTCATCTTTGGGCTTTGAGTTACTTCTTGCATGACCATTGCTTAACTGTACTATATCAGATTATACCAATGTCTCCTAATGTGCATGTGTTCCTTGGAAAATTAGTTATTAGAATGTTATTAAGTATATTACAGAAGAATAGACCACTTGTCAATTAAGTTCAAGAAGTAGTTAATACTTAAACATAATTACATGTTTTTGTTTGAATGTTGTGTTTGTTTAGTATCTTTTTATCATACGAAACTTCTCTCATTACAAGTTCAGGTAAATTCCACTAACTACAGAAGAGAGGGAGTTTTGGTCTTTCACTAACCCTATTTTTATCTAATAGAAAAGATGAAGTTTCATAACAAAATAGGAAGGATTCTTCCAAAGTCAATGGCACTGTGATCTGGAGCAGAGTTAGCAATCAGATTATAGAGAGAGATGCATGTCCATTGCCTTCAGCTGAACTGAGCAAAAAAAAAAAAAAAAAAAATTTCTGATGAGATCATATGATAACAAATAAACAAACAAATCTCCTGCTTCATGATTTTTTGAGGAGGAAAAAGACATTTTGTGAAGCACCAATTCCCAATCATGTTTAAATAGCAGTTTGAGAAATAATACTTAAATTAAGACATTTAGGGATACAATAAAAAATATGCGTAGATATATATACACAATCAAAATATTTAAACCATTTGATAGTTCACAAAATGTTCCAATGGCAACTTTATGGTTGATGAATAGCAAGGAAATATTTTATAATGCTCAAATCCTATTTTCTCTGGTAATACTTATCTCTGTTGATAAATATTGACATTCATCAGAACCAAAATTTATGTTTGCTTATTTGACAAAATTGGAGAAATCCCAACATAATAATTGGATATAGCATAAATTTTCAAATTATACCTCTAAAATGTTAAAAAACAAAAGGAAATTCTTTTAAAATACATTGTGAAAAATGACACTCATCTATTCAAGAACTGTTCATATGGCCATCTACACTGTTGAAGTAATACTTCCTGATCAGATATTATAGTGACAGTCAAGGACTTTGACTATGAAGTCAGAGGTAAGGAAAGTCAAGACTAGCAAATGAGCGAGTCCTTTGAATTAAAATGCAATACTGTAATTTTAAATGAGAAGGGAAAGTATTTACCCATTATCAAAGGACAAAAAGATTATCAACCTGGACACAATAAGTTTGGCTTTGATGATGCTGAGTACAGTTAATGTCTCAAAAAGTGAACTCAAGCTGCAGCAAAAGACCTGACCATCAAATAGTACTAAAACTTGGAAATAAAAGTCATTGACACTGCAAAGCAAAAGGAAGGGAAAATCTAAACTTTGTATGAGGAACAACTGGTTATCTTGACTGATTCCATACCAAGTCTTCTGACATAATTCACTTTTAAAACTCTTGGTGACACTGAACAGTTTAAAACTCCATCCTTTATCCTTCCATTTTTCTCTCCTTAAAGGGCAAATCTAGAGCTTATATAATTTTGCATTAAAACACATAATACCTTTTCTTCCCACACCATTTTTAAACTTTATCACCAGAGAAAATGTTGTGCCTCTAAATTGCTTGATGGTATTATTTATCCACAAATTGTGGAAAACAAACATCCAAATTGAAATAGATGCATTTAAAAGTAGTGAAGTTTTCATATGTCATATAATATTATGCAAATTCCATTTTCTTCTATCCTATGGATCAGCAAGTTATGTATCACCTGTGTGTACATGTGTATGCACACATTAAATATGCATAATTGCACATATATATATGCATGAATAGACACATATATAAATAAGTCTGTAGGCATATGTTCCCATGTAAATATATGTATATGTACACATTATTTATACAATTATAGCATACATATCTACATGATGCTTATATAATATATACAATCATATGTAATACATATGTACTACATATAGGTACACACAGACCCATATATGTGTGTATAAAATGTATACATATGTATATGTATGTATATGTGTATGGGTATATATAAATTTATATATGTGTGCATATATATATATGTATATATATATGAAATTTTGAAGTAGAGGGAAAGAACCAGAGAGCAGGCATCAACTTCACTCTTAAAAGTAAAATTGTTGCTGCTTTTGTGAGAAACATTGGGAGGTAAAATCACTCCCTGTGATTCACAACAGTAGCTTATTCTTATTTGAATTGTATTTATATGATGAAACTTTAAATCCTGCTAAGTTCTCATAACTGCATGAGAAATGAAGTGGGACTAGAGCTTAGATCAACAGTTTTCAAACATATTTAGCAAAGGTATCTGTTCAAAGTAAAAATTTTATGACAGAGCCCCAGGGTATGAAGTCATTTTTCTGTTATGTGAGTTCAAATTTATAACAATTATGTATCACAAAAGCATTAAATAAGTTGTTTAATAAGTAGAAATTCAGAAAATGATTGTCACAGGTGACATTCAAATAAGCCTCATAGTTCAATTTATTTATACACTGTTTCTACACAACTGAGCAATTCTTAATTCACATATGTAAGTGGTTGCAAATGGCAACAGCTTTTAAACAGCTTGCAGGATAGCACAAGAAATATTCCTATGAGATTTTCATAAAGATACATTTATCTGGCACAAATTAGTGTGGCAGTAGATATAATAGACATTAAAAATGTGTATCATTCTATCACCTGTCTTAAGACAGTTAACAAACATATTCTTAATGAAGTTAAAATGAACACTTTTAGAATATTCCGAAGTATCCCTTGAGAGACAACATTGCGGGTACAATCAGAAATGCATGGACTTGAGGAGTCCTAAAAGGATTATGTAATGTTTCACTGAAACAAGAAGCAAAGAACAGAAGGTCCTACATTCACTTAATGTAGAGTTTCCTCACACATTTCTTCTTTCAACATAATCAGTTTTCTTCTGTAATAATTTAGACACAACCAAACCATTTCAATCAAGTCTTACACAAAAGGATATTAAAATAAGTAACTCTCAAAATTATAATTATCATAGTGGCCTAGGACGTCAGTTGCTTGTGGTCAAATAAAGATGGTGGACAGGGTCACGAGAAAGTGCTAGGCTATGGGGACAAAGAGGAGAGAAGACACCAAAGAGGGAAAATGAGGCCATAGATACAGTAATGATGGAGTCTCCGAGCTAAATCCAAGTCTTTATTTCATCATGCAGATTCGATCCATATCCCTTGACAAGCCAGTCAACCCCCTAATACTGTCGTGGGAGCTCTCAGACTGGTAGGGAGAAAAACAGAGGTCCTCTGTAGAATGCTAATTTTTAAAAAAATATTGTCTTTCTTGGGTTCAAGTGTGCTCAAATGCTGGACACCTCTGCTTCTCTTTTTCTTATATTTGTATTTGCCGACTCCTGACTCCAAATTATATTTGTGAGGACAGAAATTAAGTCCATTTTGTGCATCAACTCTGTTGAGCCCTCTCAAATTATCTGTGGGATAAAGGAAGAAATGAGGGAATGATAGTTATTCATGATAACACAGGAGGAATGAGGATACATGAGAAAGATGAGGGCCATAAAAGAAGGTGAGCAACTTTGGGTAGGGTAACATTAATTTTTCCATGGACCTTGGTTTTAGTTTTTGTACCCTTTGGACAAATGCTGTGACCAGCTTTGATTTTCTCAGCCCAGCAAGGGGTGAGGCTACATCATTTCTGGGTGATTCATCATCAGATATGGCTCTCAGTGGAGGAAGTGGTGATGTCGATGATTAAGCAAAAGGCATTTCCCCCCCGGAGAGATATTACGAGGAGGGCACCGCTGTTCTGGAAGTACTGTTTTTCATTGAGATGTGAAGCTGAGATCTTAATCTCTTGGAACATTGCTGGGTCCATGGACTGATTGGTAAAAGACAGCCAATAAAAATAATTTGGAGATCTTTTTTCAACTCTTAGAGCTTCGTCATATTCATCTAATGAGATCTTCACAGTTGCCTGGGGAGGTATTGGACAATGGAAAAACCAAGGCCCAGAGATGAAATCTAAGCTGAAAGTGACTAAAAACTGGCAAATTTGGGATGAGCACCTAATGCTTTCCATCACAGATTCTGTGTGACTAGAGTTGTGTAAATTCAATGCTGCAATAATTACTTATATGCAAAATCCCCCTATATACATTTCTGGAGTTGGATACAGGAGAAAAATATAGATACCTTCCTTCCTTTTATAAGGGGAACTATTGGGAGGAAAGGCAGCCTGATAAAAAGAATAACCAACCTTTCAGTTGTACCTTCTTACCTGTGCTTTAAAGTACACTGGGGAAAGCATTGCACATGGTCTTAGGTAAGCCAGTGTGGTCTTGAATGGGCAATTGCAACTACATTTTCAAGAAAATTGCTTTGCTACATTTTAATGTCTGATGAAGTGTGTGCATTGTATGCAGCACCTTTATGCCAAAATTCTTAATAAGTGCTTTCCCATTCATCCCTCCCCTTACCCTTGAGAAAAAAAGGAAAAAAAAATATTTCCTCAAATCCGCTCTCATAATGATAGATGGAGATTTCCTGGACGCTTTGCAGATATTTCAAGGTTCTTTGAAAAGCTCAGAACTATAGAGACACATCTGTCCACCATCAAGTCTTATAATCCAAAAATCTTTCTAAATGACCTCAAGCAGAAGTTGTATGCTCCCAAGTCCCAGCTTCCTCCCTGTTATGTCTGTGTTTATCTCTAGCACTCCATTATACCTCTCAGAGTATATTGAAATTCTGAACCATTTTAATCTAAGTATATTAAAGATGCTGAAAATATTTTCCTCTTGTGTTTTTGATAGGAGGAAGAAAGTAAGATTGGCTAGGATACATTCTGCCTCCAAGGATGTGGACAGGAATGAGCCAGAGGAACCCTGGGGTGGCAGCAGCTACTGGGAGAAGTAGCAACAGGACAGGGATTTTTCGGATAGAGAGATGTGGCATCCCCAGTGGGAGATGCATTTACAACATCTGCAGGTGGACAATGGAAAAACTTCTAGTCAGCCATTCCCCGTGGGCAGTTAATGGATTTTTTTTTTTTTTTTTTTTTTTGTACCTAAGATTGAACTTGGAGGTGCTTAATCACTAAGCCTCATCTCCAGCACTTTTTTATTTTTTAAGTCCGGGTCTTGCTCAGTTGTCTAGGGCTTCACTAAATTGCTGAGGCTGGCCTTGAACTTGCAATCCTCCTGTCTCAGCCTCCTGAGTTGCTGAGATTATAGGCCGGTACCACCGCATCTGGCTATGAATCTTAAGTAGGAAAACTTTAATTGTATCCCGGACATTTGACTTAGATCAAGTGAAGAAAAGGAGAACTGCAATTTTATGTTCAACCTGGACTAGACTAAAAATTTTCTATGCATTTTCATAAGCTCTTAGTGTTATACCCAAATACCTGGAGATAGTTTTGAAATCAATGAAAAATAAATTCACCTAACAGAATATTATACTCATATTAGGTTTTAGGGGCTATACAATCTCTCAATCAGTGGTTGTAAAGAGTAGTCCCATCTTCATGTAGGAAAGAGATAACTTTTTTTTTGGTATTATCCCTTCACATTAAAAAGTTAGGGATCACTGACATGGAGAAAAATAAGGTCCACCAGCTGTATGGCTCAAATAGGAGAAGACCCAAATCTCCTGGTGCACAGTGTTAGTTTTTTTCCACACCACTAGTGGTGCTGAGCTGCCAAAATGTAGGAAAGTCTAGTCTGCATATAAATATAAATATATATATATATATATATAAAAATCTAGTTTATATTTAAATTATTAGAAAACTAAGACGAAAGTGAGTGGGATTCTCAAAGAGTAGATTTGTTAAGCAATAATTTAGGCACAATTTTTCAAACTGCTCTGGGAGCAAGAGAGAGATGGTAAAGGGAAGGAAAGGGGAGCACCTGACCCACTGTCTCCAGCAACTAGAGCCGAAAGGGGAGCTGATATGAGAATTGGAGAATGGACATGAAGTGGAAGCCATTACTCTCACCAGGTTTTGTGGTCAGAGGAGTGATCAGCAAACGCAGAGGTGCCAAACAGGTTCCATCTTGTCCTTGCTCTCTTGGTCAGGCTTGTCTTCCTAGCTGATGGTCCTGTGATGAATAGCGTCTCCAAGGATGTCATCAGGTGAGTGCTTCAGACCCCAGCAGTAGTCATTGCACAGCAAGCCTGCTTTCCAGAGCCCACAGCTCACCACCTTCCTCTTCATCTGAGTCCAGCTCCCCTGCATGGGCAGAGACTTGGTTTCTTGGATTTCCCTGTAAGATCCAAACAGTCCTCAAAGTTGATGGCCATTTCTCTGTTGCTCCAACACATCTTGCCATGGTTTGAATATTTGAGCTATCACAACTTCCTGTTGAAATTTAATTGCCAGTGGAACAGTATTAAGAGCTGGCATGTTTAAGAGATGACAAGGTCACCAAGGCTGTGCCCTCATGAACTGATTATTGCTGCTACCATAGGGTGGATGGGTACCTTATAAAAGGACAAGTTTGCCCACCCCCACCCACCCTCTTTTTCTTACTCTCCTTCTCCCCTTCTGTCATGGATAACACAGCAAGACAGTCCATTCCTGATGCCAGCCCCTTGATGGTGGACTCCCAGGGTTCAGAAATGAGTCAACTATCACTTCATTATAATTATAAATTATCCAGTCTGTGGTATTCTGTTGTAGCAGCACAAAATGGACTAAGATAGCTCTCATTCACATCTTTATAAAGGCTTTCATGGCTAAATCCTGATACAAGGTCTAAAACAAAAGAGAAAAATAAACATTAAAATGGAGGATATTAATGATCTACAAAAGTGACCCATTAAAACATGATTATTAAGACGTTGCTCAATGGACCACGTTAGCTCATCACCCAGTTTCCATAACCAGTTCATTTCTTGAACTAGTAACAAAATTAACACCTACTATTTAGTAAGTATTTATTGTAACTCAAGATTTGTACACCCATTCTTACTAATTATTTTAATAACCCCTTGGGGAAGCCATCACCAATTTATAGATGATAAAAATGTAGGCTACAAGTGATTAAGGAACTTCCTTGAAATTCGAATAGCTAGAAAGTGCTGGAGGCAGGTCCCTTGGACTCTTTTTGCCTTACATTGTTCTACAAATACTTGTAAGTATGATTCACTTACCTGTCTGGCAACTGAGGGTGCAGGTTGGAGATAATGGATTGAAAAGAACTTGGGCTCTTTCTGATATGATAAGTCACTGACTGCATTTCATTTTGAGTTGTCCTGTTTAATATCTTCCAATGATCTGAAATAGTATGTTCTTATTCTTCAAAGTTTTATATTTTGAGTTAGAGTTTCTGTTCCTTGCAAATAAAGGGATCTGAGTCAACTTTTTTATGAGATACCGAATCTAAATATACTACAATTAATGAAGTTATTTTTGATACTGGGCATTGAACCCAGGAGAGCTTTACACTGATCTGCATCCCCAGACCTTTTTATTTTTTATTTTGAGACAGGGTGAAAGGTTCTCACTAAGTTTCTTAGGACCTCACTAAGTTGCTGAGGCTGGTCTTCAACTTGCAATTCTCCTATTATACTCTCCCAAGTCGATGGGATTACAGGTGTACACCATGGCACCTGGCTGTTAATGAGATTCTTAAGCAAGAAAATCAATCATTTTTTTTCCCTTTGGAAGTTCCTTAAACCCACCCAATTCTCTTTGATTTGGTGGTTGCCATGTAAATTTCTCTTTGAAATTTATTAGTCAGGTGTAATTAATTACTCATTTATGGGAAAAATTCAAGTCATTTAAAATAAACCATGATTCGCAAATCCATACTGAGTTTAAATAAATACTTTTTCTCCTTATTATAAAACATACAAATATGTCATATCTATGTTGTATATCTATGAGAGGGTAGAAAAGGATTTAGAGAAAATTCTTTAAACTAGACATCCATCTAAGAAAATAGGAAATTCCTGTATTATATTTCCAAGCTATTACTGGATTTTTAGAATGAAACTGACTTTGCTCTTTTCCTTTTAATCTCCAAAAATAATGCAGTAGAGATGAACAAAGGAAATGAACTGAGCATAAATCAAAGTAGTCACAAATCAGTAACAGGTTAATGGCATGTCCATTGCTGACGGCAACATAGAGCCCAAGATGATGTGGAGAAGATAGACATACCTGATTCTTAATCACATTCAAAGATCAGTCTCTAAAGATATGTCTTTAAGGACATCCATTCACTGCCATATCCACCTGAAACATGCTAATCTTCAAAGCCAGGGGTCAATTTAAAAGACAGAGATTAGGGTGATTTGCTCTTGTTTTTAATTTAGTTTTTCAAATGCCTTTGGGGTTATATGACTACACCTGTAAGCTTACTTACAGCATTTAACACAAGAACACTGGAAGACTGCCTCCCAATTCCAGAAATGGACAAAAATGAAAGAAAAAAGAAAATAACACTCCTGTGAATCACATCAGATTGCTTTTTAGAAGAATCCTTTTACATGACTTCTCAGTAATGAAGTTGTAAACTAACAAAGCTTCAGAGTTGAGGAATTTTCAAGTGAGATTACTAGTTTGTATTATGTGTTCAGTGACCTCTGACTGAGTCATGCATGAAGACTAGTTACAAGTATACAAAAGTTTATATGTGATTTGCATGCCATATTCACCTGCCTCCTGATCCTGTTTTGTATATATATGAATCCAAATTTTATAAACAGGATTATTGTCATTCCCTCACTTAATGACCCATATAAGCTCATGGATCCTTATTAACCTTTCCATTTAAACAAAACATATGAGATTGTACTGAAATTTAAAATATCAGAAAGATGGAAAAGATAGGTCTCCCTAATAGTGTCTCCAGAGCATACCTTTTAACACAAATCCTCATTGTGAATGGTACTGAGATACAAGTTAAAAATGAATACAGTCATGTTATTCAGGCACCAGGAGAAACTTGCACAGAATGCAAGCTGGCCTCTGGGGCCCTTCCTGCTCCCACTTTTTCTTCTCTAGGAAGCCCTTCCTCCTTTCTGCTGCTGGGTCTTATCTTATCTTGCTATCATCCCCAGCATTAAGGATTCTCAGAGCTGAAGAAACCCTCCCAGGGTTATTTACATGCTATTAAGAGGCTCTGAAAGATTAAAACAGATGGATAAATCAAAATGGGATTTCCCAATATAATATGGGTTTCAGTGTTATCATGAGTAGTTGAGAAATTATTTTCAGTAATAATTTTGCAGAATTTCTGTTTCGTTAACCATACTTACTGGTAATTGCATAAGCCCAGAGCCATGAATAACAGGATCTATTGACCTATAAGTGCAAATCAGTCTGTATCTGTGACCAAGCTAATTTGTTATGATGGGCAAGTGCCACTGGGCAGCTATATTAGTCTGCTTCATGTATCTCAAGGGCCTACGTCAGTTCTTATGATGTAGTGGACTCTTAGTGTATGTTGGGGTAATTGGATGATTAGATGAAATTATTGATTATCTATTGATTAAAATTATTGATCTATTTATCCATGAAGGCTCAAACTAAGGAAAGGAGTCTTTAAACTTCAAAACATTCTTTTTTCAGGATTTATGAAGTAATTAGTGGTGACCCCTAGAATGACAATGTGGAAACAAGAATTAGCATCAGGACACCATTGACATGAGACTTCTGGTCAATGAACAGGACCACAGACACTTATTTTTTGCTCCATTTTTGTATTCTTTCTTTCCCCTACACCAAGATCCACACCTCTTCCCAATTACACTAATAACATTCCCAATTACACTAACAACATTGAAAAGTTTTTAGTAGTGACTGTCAAATGGATTCCAGGGAATTTAGGTGAGCTGAACTTACCTTTAAATCAGTCTAAATATTTAGACAAGCTATTGACAAGGTGTAAGTTCTGGACCTGCAAATTCCATCATAAATGGAGACTGGACACTTTATGCACTTGATGCTATATATTATGTTTAACCTCAAATGATTGGCACATGATTAAAGCAATGCAAGTTACATCACTGAAGAAACCACAGAGATGTACATATTGTTATGAGTATTCATGTTTAGAGAAATGAATGAATATTTCCTTAGTTTTCAGAGACGGGGAGAAGAAAGAAAAGAGAGAAGGGAGTCAAAAAGGGGAGAGAGGAAAGAGAAACAAGAAAAATAAATGAGATAGTATATGCTTGCATAATTAGTGTTTTCAAGGTCAGCCTTGTCCTTCAGAAGAATTCTACTTATACTCTGGAGTTTATGTTTTTCCTGCATCTTATATTAGAGGAACAGGCACAAATTCTAGGCTGCGTGTCTTCATTTCAGACTTCCACGACTACATTTTCCTACAACTCTTGACCTAGGATGTGTATGTGTGTCTTATCCCTGAGCTTTGTACAAGGTACTCATTTATTTACTCTGGTGTGTTATCCTAAGCCTTAATTCAATAAACCTGCTAAATATATGATCAGGAACACTATGATTCCATAACAAACGACAAAATAAATTCAGACTCCAGACCCAGCTGCTAGTCAAAACCAGTGACCCCTAGATACAAATCAGTTGCTATGAGGCAGAGGGAGAAGACTGGAAAGATGGGTAGGAAGGCTCTTGAATTCAAGGAGACTGCTGAGACCAGAGAGGAACTGGCAGTCAATTGCAAATCAAACTCAGTGCTTCGGGTTGATCACAGTTGCCCGAGCACACCAGTTAATCAACTCACGGACTCTCCTTGGTACTATAAGACTAATAAATATAAAAGAAACAAAGAACAATCTGAAGGGATTATTTCTATCCAGAGGACAAATATGCCTTTTAAGAGATGCCCAATGGACCAACTTCAACGATTCTAGCATCTTTTCATGCTTTGGGCACTGCATGTATACATAAGTCACTATTTGCATAAAAATTCTTAGAAAACCACAGGGATATGTGGGAAGGAAAAGCAGAAGCTGTTAGCAGAAAGAGCAACAACCATATTTTTTTAAAAAAATTAGTACAGCTGAATTCAAGTATCTATTCAGCAAATGTTTGAGATTCTGATATCTACAAGGCCAGGGGCTATTGCTGAAGAAAATGGCAAATGCTACAGAGTTGTGCTTAAGAAACATACAGCCTCGGACACTTTCAGGAAGAAAAGACACCTGCATTTTATGTTCCTGGTGACATGAGAGTGTGGGTGTAGGGAACATTCCTCAAGCTTATCTGACAGCAGTCGTTGACACCATGGTCTAAGTAAGCCAAACAGTCTGGACAGAGAAACTGAGGTAATGGTAAAGACTAACCATGGAATGAAGGTCTTTGCAGCTGCTGAGGCTGAGCTAGGAGCTGAGGGGAGGCCTCACCCTGTCATACATCCCAGAAAGGTGTGATGTGAGCTTGCCCGCGCTGCCTTGCCTCATGCTATGTGCAAGAGCTTGCCATCCCCCCAGTCCTTTGTCTCAGACCTATTGCTGGGCAGAATTGCTTAGTCATACTTGATTTCTTTACACTACCTCGACCCTCGACATATACTTCACCTATAGGCTGACTCTGTTATTCTTTAACAAGCGTGTTAACCTGATTGGATAATGTGCCTATGTATGTCTTGTTCAACCCTAAATAAAATTAGATCCACGCCTTCAGAGCTCAATCTCCAACACCTGAGTAAGTGTGCTGGGTAAGGTAGACATTGTTCGTCCTTACTCTCAGGGAACCCTGTCTCTGAACATCTACATGTGGGTATTCACATAGATTTTTTAAAAGTAGACTAGGGTTGCTTAAATGAAAGGAAGAGGTTTTAGGACAATTTTCCCAGTGATGGTAGAACAATGGCCCTAAACACTGGTGCCAACAGAAATAGCTGTGGATGAGCCATTGGGCAGTTTCCATTTGAAAGCTGTCATTTTATAAGATGCCTTTATGAACTTGAAATTTCTCTCTTCTCATTTGGGACAGCCTTTCCCAGATCCTTGGGAAGGCAGCATTCTGGCATATGATCTCATACAGTTTGCGTATACTTTGTTAATGACTTTTGTGTAGACTCATCAGTTGTTAACTGACCATAAGAACATATCCACTGTCTTACTACATAACAGCATTCTACATTGTTAACCAGGGGACTTTACAACCCAGCCACAATGGATTTGAATTTGTATGCCTTTGCCAATGTCATAGACTAAAAAACATGATACATTCCTTTTTTTTTTTTTTTCTTTTTGGTACTGGAGGTTAAACCCAGAACCCAGAGTGCTTTACCACTGAGCAACAACTCCAGTCCTTTTTATTTTATTTTATTTTACTTATTTTCTTGAGTAAGTTAATCCAGCTGGTCTCATACTTGTGATCCTCCTGCCTCAGCCTCTCAGATCATAGGGATTTTAGGTGTGCATGACCATGTGTGCCCTCGGAGACATTCTTAACCTGTATGTGCACCAACTTGAATGTTCATAGAAATTATTCCTCCAAAAATATACTGTGTCACAAAGAAGTTGCTCTTTTTACTCCCATAGAGTCACAGTGGACTTTACTCTGTTAATTTTAAAATAGCCCTACACCTAGATATCAAGGGTTCACAAACACTGATACCCTTTCTCATAGGGCTATGATTCATAATCAAGACAATTCAAAAATATCAAAATAGAATTTCTATTTTTTATCTTTTAACCAGATAGAAATGTAAACTACAAGACCATCTGTTCCAAATGTGGGTACCTGGAAACTCTAGTCCTCTACCTTGGAGTAATGAATAAGTGTCATCTTTTGTGACAACTTACTCCATCAGTACCAGCCACCTGGAGTTTTGTGCTGAGAAGACTGTCAAGTACAGGCAGAAGTGTCCTCTTCCTGATGCAGAAAGTTTGCTGTAGGGCCAGCAGTAAGAAGTAGCTGCAGAACTGCCAGTATTTACTGACCCAGAGTCTAATGTGACCATTTATTGGCTGTGTGAACTTTGATGATTCACTTAATCTCTCAAAGTGTAATTTATGTATCTCTAAAATAAGAGGGCAAATTAATGCAGTGATTTCAAATCCTGGCCTGTGAACAAGAGGCATTGAATTTGCACAAGGACCAGGCTGGAAGTAAAGATCCCCTCATCTTTCCCCGAAGGTCTTAATCAGACTCTCTCCAGAACCTGAAAATTTAATTTTTAACATAGAATTTGGGAGATAGCGATGATCAGCCAGGTTTGACAACCATCGGCTTAAATGAGCCATGAAATCTTTTTCAATCCTAGAATTATTTTCCAATTAGAGTCTAGAAATAATAGCAAGAGTTTAAATGAGTTTAGTCATTATATACATGAAAGGCCTCTGGTGGAGAGATTCCTGTGGAATTCCAAAGGACCCAGCCAGAGAGGCAAATCAGAGCTGACTAAGAAGAGCCCTAATCCTTGGTAACGGAAAGAGAGTGGTTTCTAGCCTCCCAGGATTTTTTGTCCATCCCACATTGCCCCTTCTGGGGTCTCTTCATCTCACCAAGTCAGAACATGACTCTGATTTGTTGATGATCCTTAAACCCATCATCTCTGTTATTTTCAAAGTTACAGAGACTAAGAACTGAATCCCCTTTACCCAGAAGAAATAACACAAGAAAGGGGAAGCAGGTGATGTCAGGATAAAAATTTCCACCTTGATTACCTCCTTTTAAAGATTTAGCAATGAGATGAAAAGTAAGGAACTTTTTAATGTAAGATTTAGTAGATGAACCTAATGAGGGTATGAAAAATGCTGAAGGGAGCAGTTCTATCGCATTTAATAATGGCAGTGGGGATTCTGACAGAATCTCCATTAGCAATTCCTAAGATAACTTAATTTCCTGATTAAACATGCATTTCTAAATCATATTGACATTTTAAGAGAGAAACAAATAGTGGTGCCAATTCTCTTGGGCACAGGGAAATAAATGTTCCTTTTTCTTCCCTAACATGGCCATATAACCTATTTCTCTTCTTCCTCTCTTAGATCCCAGAAAGAACTGCATAGTTCAGAAACTGCCTGAATCTAGACACTGAAGCCTGACCAGCTTGTAGATCTTACCGTGGAGACTAATTTTAGATAGCAAAAGAATTTTCTTTATTGACTCAGGCAACTCACAGCTTTGTGAGGTTGATACGTGCGTCTGCCCCTGAGCGTGTATCATGTGAGTGGTTGGGGTTGGAGGAGCAGCCAGGCATGGAGAAACAGGATTTTGTTGGACTACTTTAGGAGTTGGTAAACTATGCTCCCCAATATAGCCTACCATGTGCTTTTGTAAATAAAGTTTTATTGGAACACAGGTATTCTTTTACACTATGGCTGCTATTTATGGGAGAGTTGAATAGTTGTGACAAGGATTATGTGGCCCACAAAGCCCAAATGTTTACTATCTGGCCCTTTATAAAACAAAACATAACAAAAAAAGAAAAACCTGCCCACCAGTGGACTACAAATTCTACAACCTAGTCAGTACGTTATGCAAAAGAGGAGAACTCAGTGAAGCCAACTGCGTAGAGACTGTGAGCACAAACCAGGAGTAAGTGAAAGAAAGGCCCCACCCAGGGTGGATGAGGGTGTCTTCTGCACAGGGAGTTCCTCAGAGACCCTGGCTCTGTGAAGAGCCCTGGAGATCTGACAGCCCCCTTCTCCACTCATTAAATAGGTCAGCTTCTCCATTTTATGCAAAAGCTTTACTTTATTTTAACCGCAATTGAAGTTCTGTTCTCTTTCTCCCCAGTAAAGTTTGCTTCACAGGAAGGGACTATACCCTAAAATCTTGAGAGATTAAACAGCCATCAGCAAGTCAGGACTTTGCTTCTCATTTCCCAAGTCATCTCCTTCTAGACATGATGCCATAAGAAAGCATTTGGGTTATTCCCAATGAGAAAGTTAAGAAAATTCACTTTTGGGGAGGATTTGGAATTGAAAGCTTATTTCCGTTCTCTTAAAAATTGATTTTAGTCTCCAATTTTTCGTATTTGTCTCGATTAGATTTATATTTTCATTTATTAAAACATGGCATTTAAAACCAGAACTTTTATAGAACTAAGCTGTTGTTATAGTTTAAAGAGCAAGACACACAAAAACAAAGGCACATACTGTACTAGAGGGTGGAACTGTGCTTTAAAGTCCAGCCATGTGTCTTCTTATGGAAATATAATGAGTTAAAGATGAAATTCCATTTCTAGTTTGCATACATCTTGCAAAGATTCTGCCCAGTAAAATGGTAATTGGAGTCTTTTTTACAATAAATATTATAATTTTTAATTCTAATATTGTAAGCTATGAAATGTCTTCCATTTCCCTAACATATGTTTTTTGTCCTGTTACTCAGTTGAAGAGACAGAAATAAAATAAACACCTTAATGAACACAATACCAATCCTCCTGAGACTCTGTTCCTATCTTATGGACATAACATGGACCAGGAAATTTGAAGATTCTCCCTAGAGAGCAAAAATCTGCCTTACTTCTCAATCCAATGCGGTCCGCAGACATATTCAGTCTGGTTTGTTGCTAAATTGCTGTAGCCTCCCAGTAAGTTTCAATTTGCAATTATAAGTGTATTTGTGAAGTGTAAGTGGGTTAATTTCCCCCTTTGGAGCTGATAGTAAAACACTCCAAGATGGCAGTTAAGTTAGGGTGGGGTTGTTTCAGACACTGGGAGGCTGATCATGAAAATATGGCTCTCTGTTGGTCTTTTTTTCTTGTTAATTGCAAAAACATGAGAAGGAACTCCTGTTAAGAAATTATATTAGAAACAAAATATTTTGAATATTTCTCCCTGGTGATTACAGGCATATCATGAGAAGAACTGAGACTCTGAAGAAAGGATTTTCAGGCATTGGAGGTTCAAGTGGTTGTCTCCAACTTGGAGGGTCAATGTGTGGATTTATCAAATGATCATTTATTTCTTTTGTCAATGTAAATATCCTGTCACAGGTTCCAGTGAGGGAGAAATTCTGCAGAGCTCTGCATAAGCCCATCTCAGCTGCTCCACCATCTGACAACCTGATGGTCATGGGGGATCTCAATGCACGTGTTGGCGGTGGTGCCAAAATGTGGAAGAAAATTATTGAACCACAGAGGATTGGTCTCTTCCTGCATGGTAAGCAGGCCACGCAGAAACTTGCAATCACAGACAACAGCTTCAATCGTACAAGTTAAGAGAAAAAAAATATCATGGGTAGGCCACAAATCAAAAGCAGCAGCATCTCATTCTGCCATTATTTCTCCACAGAATGCCAATGACATTGACAATCTGAACAAATCTGAGATCACTACACAGTATGCTTCAAATCTTAAAGAGGATAAGGATGGGTGTAGTGTAGTGCCTCTGAAGTTGATATTTTAATAAAAACAAATCGCAGAATATCATGATAACAACAAGCATTTTTTTCAAAGATAATTCAGAATAAAAGACTCTCTTTGGCAAACTCTACATAAACCATCTATGTCATTATTTGCCTCTACATATAACAAACTTAAAACTATATCATGGCATTTTCCATTATATAACATTTCTTTTGACAGTTTCCCAACTCTGCAATATTGTAATTTTGGTCACCACATGAAAGTCCCATCTTCTTACCTGCACAATGAACATCAGCTGAAATCTTGACAACTTTCAAAACTCACCTCAAATGTCTTTCACTCTTCATAGCTTGCCCTTCCAAGACTAATTTGATATTATCTTTCTCCTTAAAAACTTGTAGAATATGTTCATTATATGCCAAAGATTTACCAAAATTTTACTTTCTGGGGCTGAAGGTGTGGCCAAGTAGTAAAATGCTTGCTTAGCCCTGGGTTCAATCCCCAGCACTGCAAAAAATCAAAAATAAAATAAAATTAAAATACTGAATTTTAGTTTAGATAATTATATATATTTATTAATGGACCTCAAAAATGTTTTGCCTTCTTCAGTATAGAAAACTTAATGTATACATTTTTGATTTTCAAGAGCTAAAGATCTTTCACATAGTAACTTCTCAATTTTCTTGAGAGATCAGTTATCTTAGATCTGCCACTGATTTGTACAACCTACTTTGCTTTCCAAATCCCCCAAGGACTATGTCTTCTGATCTCAATTTGATTATGTCCTTCTTAGATATTTAGAGAACACTGGCCAAAGTACATGTATCTGTTCAAAGATAGATTCTAGCTCTGATTTGTCAAAGATGTTGGCTATATGCAGAGTCTACATGGTTAAAGCTAGTGGTTAATCCACTTTATGCCTCTTTGCAAACACACCAGCTTTCTGAAATACCATGGATCGATTCTTGTATACCTTTACAGAAACAATTATGTTTAATGATGCAAAATGAGTATTTAATAATCCCTTTTCCCGACTTACCAGTTCTTTGTCCAATTTTCCCAATCGGCCTGTTTTCTTTGAGAAGATCATTTCTACCAATTAAAAATCATGTGTTTAATATGCTAAAATACTAACAGAGTCAAGTCTGACAGGAAATTCGGGAGTGGGGAAAAAATCAAAATCTAAGTTTCTGACAACACAAAGGTAATAAATATGAGGAAAATGGTGTTATATGAAATGAAATGGGTTCCTTGACATCATGCTATGGATTCTAGACTGAGTTTAGTTGCTTCCCCACCAACAATATGTTCCACACAAAAAAGAATCTGTATGAGTTCATTCTACAAAGATCACATAAAGTGTTCTGATCTAACTAGTGATAGGTTTTATATAAAAACAAGGCAGATACACCTAAGTGTGTTTCAACTAAGGTGCTTTGGGAGCAGGTCAAAGTCAGTGCTGAAAATAATTTATCTAAAAAAGAAATAATTTTCAAATCATGAAAGTAAGCTACCTTTCTTCTGAGTTCATTTGGGACAGTGAGACTTATTTGCTTTCTAATATTCCATATGAGATTTATGGTAGCATAACTTCCTTTCCCACAGAGGGAGACGGGGCTTGGATCACTGCTAAAACAAACAGTGGACAATATGTGGCAAGGCTGTGGCATGCTCTTTTTTTCTGGGTGCCAAGATTTCAAAGAATAACTTGACTTTTACCCCTAACAACTCTGGAATCTTGATTTTGTAAAACTCTGAATATTAGATTTTTCTCTGTGTGAGCAACACTATTCATGATCAGGTCAGGGGAAAAAAGCATGGCCACCTTTGGAAAATTCCAGAATCAGAAGGCAAAATTTTCAATAGCCTATTACTTTCCCCTCTTCAGTGAAAGGTGCAAAGAACTGGGAGGGAGGGCTTATCCTCCAGAGAAAGTAGCATCCCTCCTGAAGGACAGAATCTTCGCCCCACATCTTGCTCCCATTACTGCTCTTTCCAACTTTTGCTGACAGCTCAAGTTCAGAGGTTGCCTGTTTCTCTTGTAGTGAATGTTAGTTCGACATTAGACACTAAAGGTGGAGCAAACAGAAATTAGTGCACAGGGATAGGAGAACTTTGGCAGCCAGAAATAACATGTGTTTTACACTTGGGACAAGTATATAAATTAAAAATGAAAAAAGTGGGCCAAAGTGAGATAATCAGCTGATATAAATGCCTGTCAAACCTGACTTTCTCAGTGAGATTTTGAGTTGAGTAACAAATAAAATGGTTGACCATCAACCTCTTCCCACACTCTATGTCTTTGAGAAAACCTCAGGGTTCTTTTATGAATTTTGGCTCAGAGAATCTGGCATATAAGTGAGAAGGAGTTAAGGAACAGGGTTTTCTTAACTATTTTATGCCAAAATTGGTGTCTAGGAAGAACTGACAAAAATAATGTTGACTTTTACTTGGAAATAACTGCAAACAGTTGAAATGATTCATTCAACTTTTTGAGGGTTCACAATAGAATCTGCTACCTAAACCTAATCGATCAGTTTAAGTCTACAACAGTAAATGATGATATGCTTATGAATTGACTTTACAATTGATACATAAGAACAAAACAAAATCGTTAGATGTGGCAAGCACAGGTCTAAAAAAATTCACAGCGTATTTCCATATTCAGGTGTTTAAAATGAATCAAATGTTTGCATTAGATCTCCTTCATTATCAGAATGTTTTAAAAGATTTTTGTCCTGAATTATTAGGTGTGTTGGGAAACCAATGGTATAATATACAAGGATTAAGAGGAAAGCTTCTTTTCTAATTAATCATAGAAAATCATAGGTCTAAGAAAATCACTTCCCCTTTAGATAGTCAGAGACTTTATTAGTCAAGAATTTTTTTCTTAGCAGGTTATGTGAGTGGGTCTGTGATACCACATAGTTATGGATTCCAAAATAACAGAGATCCAAAGTGCTACATGTAAAAAACAAAACAAAACAAAACAAAAAAACCAGAAATGTAGATATAGTGTTGAAGGTAACCATATTGGAAAGAAACTGTTGGAGAGAGAAGAGGTCAAAGAAGTAAGTGAGCCCTGTTGACAGAGACAGTGAGACATTCCCAGAGGTAGTGACCAAAAGACATTTCACAGGGATGCAAAATGTAGCATTTTAACTTTTTATAACAAGTGGGACACATGTGTACCGTGGCCACAAGTCCCTTATAAAAATGCAGAGCTGATCAAAAAGATAAGGCTGCAACAGAGTTCAACAAATAGGAGCTCTTGGTCGCATTAGACCCTGGAATTTCAAAGAAGACTTGGGAACAGTATCTTTCTTTCTTAATGATATGGGATAGGAGTTTTACATGAATTTTGTATAAAGATAAGGGGCTGGGGTGGCTTCAGGGGAAACAGGTTATTTGAAGTGGAATGCTTCTAGTTTTCTCCTTTATGTGTTGTAAGGTTATCTAAGCAATTCTGGTCATAATGGATATAATACATGTGACATTTGATCATCATGAAATTTATACATAAGTGGCATATAATCTCATCAAAATAAATAGGACTAATACAATAACTAGAAGATCTATGCAATCATTCACTACAAAATTGGTAAGTAACGCTAGTTTGACTCTGATAATAAATTCATCTTTGAAAAGCATATGTATAATCTATCTTATCCCCAAGAACACAGCTTCCTAAATATTTTAAGATTATTTTAAGATTATTTTAAATGGTTTCTAGATCTTGGTTGTACAAAGGTAAATAAATAAATAAAATGAAAATGCAAAATAAAATTAGTAAGTTCAGTAAGCCCTTAGGGAAGATCTTTTGCTCCCCAGGGAACAAAAGATCATAAACAGTATGCCTATGTATCTAACACACAGACTCATAAAGATATCCAAGATGACAGTACCTGGAAATACCTGAATACCTGGCTTCCTTCGTGTTTCCTCTTTAAGAGGACTTTTAGAGGAGTTCCAGGAAGTAGGTAATCCAGACAATGTGGTTGTTCGTAGTGTAAGAGACTGTAAGTTTCCCTTCTGAGAAACTTGGCAAACATTTGGTCTGATTTAAACCAGCCAAAAAGTAGTTAAAAATAGTTAAAAAGTGAAGTCCAATTCAGAGAACAAAAAGGTATCTGAGACACTTATTGGAATTAATTTATAATTTATTTTTAATACATCCTTCTTCAGACTAGCTCATGTTTAATAACCACAATTGAGGCAATCATTGGTTTTAACCTAAATCAGCTAGTATTATTCACTTCTTTTACAAATATCATAAACAGATGAAATTATTTTTAGAGTATGCATGCTAATTGGTTTTGAGCCAGAATTGTAGAACCATGTTGAAAAATTGATTTTATTATCTTCTATTCCAGAGCAGAATATACTACCTAAGAAATTATGATTGGCTACTGCTAAGGCTGAAGATCTTTTATAGGTTAAATCCATGAAAATGATCCCATTGTTCAAAATCAGCAAGAAACATTTCAGAGTATGCCAGTAGAGCCAGGTCCCATTTTAGGAAAACTTGAGAATGTTGCATTTAAAATCTAGTCATATCCCTATATTACAGATAATATATCTCTATTATAATTAATTTAGACTTAAGTCTTAATTTTGATTTAAGCCAAAAGTTATGTGTAACAACATGTAAATAAAATCTGAAATATATTTGATTAGCTTGGGAAGTCATGAAACATCTTCATGCAAAAATCACCTTAATATTTTGTCTTGATTAGGAGACAATGCTAAATTAATCTGGATTGATTCACTTTAAGTCCTTTCTAAACCAATGTGATCTAGCAATGAATAAACAAGCAAACATATCTCCTGATTGAATAAAAATATTTTTATATTTAGGTTCAATTTTATCACATTGATTTTATTATTTAATAAAGTAACACAGATTTTAAGGTATGGTGCACATCTAAAATGAAAATGTGCCTTGAGCATCTAATTCTAAAGCAATCTTTAATTTTTTACAACACAGAACCAGTTGTAATTCTGTTTGGATTTGGGGGATGACCCACAATTTTATTTAACATAGTCTTTTGTGTTCATTATGAATTAAACACTCTCAGGTCAACTTTTTTAATAATAATCATAATCACAGTTAAATTTTGATATAATTAGTTAGGAACTAATGTATTTGAGATAAATTTTAATATCTGTATGATCTTTACAAATGTGCTATTTTCTTCATAAATATCATATTTTCTGGAGATTTTCAAGATGAATACTGTATTGATATTCAAGTTACGTAATACTGAAACCATTTTTATCTTACTTTATTGAACATCTTACAACAACAACAAAATAAAAGTGTTTGAATGAAGAAACAAGTTTTTTTTTTAACCTGAGTAGCATTATGACAGCCTATTAACAGTAGCAAATTTTATTATTTTATTAAATAATTGCTTTAAATATATTGCATGTCTATATAACTGTGATCAATCATGTATTAAAACCAGTTGAAATGAAAGGTAAATCCAGAATAGCATTTTAAAACAAATTAGAACCTTACAGTCATAAGAAATACTGTAAATACTGTAAAGTCAGTATTTTAAAAGTACTTAAAATATTTTGCTGATGCAAGAATTAGAGTACTTAAAATTTTCTCAGGGAATTGAAATAGTAATATGAATTCAAAAAGGAAAATAATGATGGAAAGTTTTTGTTGAAAAATTATTTTTTAATGTGGCTTTTTAAAATTCTTAACAGTGGGTATCAAAAAGCTATGGTGTTTAGATTCGGCTAGACACCTTTTAAAGCGTGGCATAGCAGTTTTATTCAAGGATTCAATATTATGATATATTGAAAATTGCAACTTTTGTAACTGATTTAACCAAATATCTCTCCATCTATCTAGCAGGGGGAGTTATGCCCTCCCCAACCCCATTGAGGATGGGCTATACTTGGCACTTGTTTCAAAAGAATAAAGTATAGAAAGGGAAAGACAGCTTTCCAATGAAGCTACCCAGCAGACACTATCTTAACCAAGTGCTAAAGATTAATGCCACTAAGGGTAACACTAAGGGTACAGGATTCAATCCTGATTCAACATGAGGAAAACATCCCACCTTTCTGGTAGTCTTCCCCAGAATCCATAACCTCCAGCAAATTATGAGAAACACTTTGGGCAAATCAGAGCATTTTATAGAACACTGAGCCAGTATTCCTCAATTCTATCAAGATCATGACAAAGAGGAGAGACAGAAAAAACATCACCCAGCAGAAGGAGTCTGGGGAGGCATGACAACTAAGCGTGGTGTGGAAGCCAGAGTGATGTGGTATCCTGACACAAAAAGGAGACATTAATGGAAAAACAGGTGAAAGCCAAATAAATCCAGAGTTCAGTTTAAACACATATGAGGGACTCAAAAGGATTAGAAACTCTTAGTGGGATCCCAAAGGAAAAAAGTAAGACAACTGATCAGATAAAAAAAATCTCACAGGTGTGCAAGTAGATATGACTTTTCGAAGAGAAGGCGACTTTTAGTAAAGAGTTGGAAATAGCCTAAATAGCCCAATCCCTACGAGTATTGTAAATAATGGATAAATTATGGTGTAATTGGATGATGAATACTACACATCAGTTAACAAGAATGAACTAGAATTGAATCATTGACAGTTAAATAGAAGATAATCATGTTTAAGAAGAAAAACAAGTTTTCAAATGGTATGTGCAGTGTGATGCTATTTCAAGTATACTCAAACGAATTCTGTGAATTCTTTGGAGATACATGCATAATTTTTTAAAAATTGCATGGGAATGTTACACAACTACCTCAAGTTAGTGAGTGGTCCATTTTAAGTAGGGACAGGTATACAAAGGATTCTGATTTACTTATAACATATTTAAAATAATCTTTTTAAAATGTTGCAAGATGCTTAAAATCTGTTATGATTACATTGTTGCTTACATTATCCTACTGTGGTTTTCTTTTCTCAAAATTTTTAATTTTTTTATTTGCTCTAAGTAGTTATACATGACAGTAGAGTGTTTTTATGCATCTCGATAAGTCGTACATAAATGGACTATTTACTACAGTTCTCAATAATTAAAAATGAAATAAATAAGATGCAAGTTGGCATAGGCCATCAAGGTAAGAGTCTAACAGAAATTGACTGATAGGAAGAGACAGAATCATTTAGGAATAAGTAGTCCTTAAAAGTTCAAGTGTGGGGATAAAGGACCAAAACAGTTGTCCATCAAGCACCTGGCCCTCAGTCAAGAATAGGGTTCAGGAATGGAATTTGATTATTTGGTATGGACCTTGTGAGAAAGAATTTCAGTTCAAGATCAACCAAAGTGGTAGGGACTCAGATGTAATGACACAAAATCAAAATCAAGCCACTAGAACTGAAGTCCAAGGTCAGGACAAAGACAGGAGAAAGCAGGTATTAAACCAAGACCCATTAGGTTTGACCAGGAAAGGCTATGCCAGTATTTTCCAAAATACTCCAACAGATTTCATTGCTTACAGTGGCCTGTGGTCCAGTGACTTACTCTTTCTATAGTCCTCCCTTTTTCAAATTGAGATAAAAACAATACCTACTCCACACGCTGATCATGAGTATTAAATGAATTATTACTTGTAAGGTATTTAGAACAATGCCTGGCACCTAGTTAAGTGTGATGTAAGTGCTTATAAAACAAAAATAAATAGCACCATGTCTCATAGAAGTACTTTTCTTAGCCATGTTGATGTGTTTTCACTCAAATAAATTAATTGTCTCACTTGGCAAGAACAACATAGTCTTATGCCAAAGCACTAGTTGACCTACCCGGCCTCTTCTCTAAAAACTCCAGAATGCATCTCATTTGTGTATGTTGACAAGTACTGAAAAATGAAAAGCTCTTCTTTTTTTTTTCTTCCATAGTAACACCCTTTGACTTAACTATTCCAGACAAGACAGCAAAGGACTACAACAGAAGATGGTCAAAGTTTCAGAAATAGACAGGTGTGAGTCATTTACAATTTATCAAGATAGGAGCACTTCAGTTTTTAAATAAAAATGAAACCATCGTTTGCTACAATAGAACAATTTGGCTTTACAGAAATATTTTTTTCACCATTGCACAGTTTGAAGAACTTCAATTTAAAAAAAAATAGTGTAACTGCTGTAGGACCTGTGATCTGGCCAAAATGCAAATATTATTTCCTTCAGAATTTTAAAATAGCTATTTCATTAGGAGCATTATTGCCTAACGTTCCAATTTCTCTTCACTGTGTAAATAGAAGTCAATATTGTTAGCTCAGAAAATGACAGGGTTTACCAAGTGATCTACTGTACCATAATTGAAGATTCATGCATATTTTCATATGCTACCGAGCTCCAGCCTGTAATGTACATAGTATGTCACTCAAAGGAATATGAGGAACCTGTCTCCTGAGAAATTCACAGAACATTCAAGCAGATTCAAATGCTGTCAAATAATAGTAGAGGACTTGAATTAACTAACATCATTGAAGAAACCTAATAAAATAATGCATTATTTAAAACATACTGTTGTTTTGTCTCTTTTTTAAACTAATACTCTGCAATGTGGATGCATATGTCACTTGGCAGCTGTAACATTCACATCTAGCACAAAACCTATAGCTAAGAGCATTGGGGAATAGAAATACTTGTTTCTGCAAAGTTGTACTAAAAAGCCTACCTTGGACATGAATAAAACAGACATATATTATAGGACTTTCAGAAAGCATATATGCCTAATATTTCAGAAAATATTTTACTTTGATTGATATAATACAGAAAGTTGTTTAATTTTTATTATTGTAATAATGAAGTGCTGAGCAGTAGATGAAATTATTAACTGATTGCACTCATCTTGCTGTTAGGAGAGAGAGAAAGAAGCCCTCATTTTAAGTCCAATTTTGGTTATCTGAAATGGTCAAATAACAACAGCACTTATTCAGTAAGTTGTTCTATAGCTCATCATTTAATCTACTCTAATCAAGAGTTGATTAACAAGTGACTCATCATCAAATCAACAATCACTTTAATCTGATTATTTTTACACACACTCATGCATACACACACACACAGACACACACACAAAAAACTTGTCAAGAATGTAATGAATACAGCATCACGAAATGATATATGGAGTATAAAAACAATATACCAGGCATATGTAAATAAATATTTATTTGATTGGAACATTAAAAATTGTCCAATATCAGCAACCTCAGATTGTTCTTTCTTATATTTATGGATTTTCAACAGAAATGATCAGTTTTACCTTTCAAATGTCTTAAACCACATAATTGTATATTTGAAATAAGAAATTGCAATTTTCATAAAAATAGAATGATCAATAGAACAGCATAAAGACATAATCTGAAATTAGTTTTTTTAAAAAGGTCCCATTACCTAATAGGGGGGAAGTCAAATGGTTCATCAAAATGCTTGATGGTTTTCTTACTTGTATTAAAAGTGACTTGTCCTTGACTAAAGATTCACATCCAGTTTGTGACTATAAAGTAAGACAGAAAGGATCCACCAAAAGCAAGAAAAATTAGGAAGAGTATAGAGTATGCATGCAAAATAGGCCCCAGGTGTTTTTTTCTTTTTTTTTTTTTAACTATGGTAATGCTTATCTCTTACTTTACTAATGAAAGTCTATGTTTATGATAAAGTTTATTCTATGTACTCCAGATAAGTCTATCTCTACCCATTCCCTGCAGAGGAAGCAGCACCCAGGACAGCCAGGGCTCTCCAAGCCCCTCATCAGTGGCGCTGAATCAGAGGTGGGGATGTTACAGGACATTTGATGATTTGATATACATTCTCTTGTGCAGAGAGTAACACCCTTCTGCTGGGATGGTGGAATGGATATCAATATGTTAGTCTGAAGCTGGTGGTGATGAAATTTCCCACCTGGAAAGCCCTTGCCTGAGAGTGAAGCCGATAGGAAAGGAAGGGATGAAGTAGGTAAAGATTCTTTGTCAGAAATCCTCACACTTGAGGAACTGGGTGGAAGGAGAGCAAAGTGAGGCTGCCTCAAACATCTCCAGCATTCAGCACTGGTCAATGGGGTAAGAAGGAAGGAAACAAAATCCCGAAATGGACCATGCCCAGTGACGCTGAGACAGTAATTGGGTGGGGATCAGAAATGAACTTGACCTGCTTTATGATTCTTCTCAGGCCAGCCCTACTTATGCAGCTGACAGGCATTTACCTGAAAAATATTTATAATCCAAGTTGTGTGGCTTAGGCATGTTCCACAGGGAAGTAAGAGAAATAGAAAGACCAGCTTAGGTGTAGCCATCAGGAACAGGCTGGTTATTTTTAAAGAGGCTTTGAGCTTTGTTTCTAAGTTTCTATGTCCTGGCAATTAAACTGACCTGGACATACCTATCTTCTCAGTATCTGGTTGAACTGCACTTCAAATATGTAACATTGATAGGGTTGAAATGGTTGACTCATTGACCACATCCTGTACATAGGATTCGAGAAAAGATGGAAGAAATAGATACTGTAAATATAGGAATTACAAATTGAAGTTGAGTGTAGACATTGAACAGAAAAGACTATTATCAAGCACTCTTTCAAAATTACCTTTTAAAATTCAACTGAACTTTTTCAATATGGAGCTCAAAGTTAGAGTGGCAGTATACACTTAATTGTTAAAAGTTTAAATTAGGGACCAAGATAACTTGTGTTTAAGTCTCAGCTTTATCATTTCATATCTTGAGCAAGTTACTTAACCCTAAACTTACTTGTCTGTGAAGGAAGACAAGTGGTACTAATCTTGGAGCGGTTAGATGAGAACTGAATGAGAGAAGGAATGTAGTGTTTGGCACGTGGGAAAGAGAGGCTACCCTAGGGTTCTCACCTTACTATAAAATTAAAGAAACAGAGTGCATGATGGAACCTCTTGCTTTCATAAACTTTCATGTATGAAGTAACCAATATTGAAAGTTGTTTCAATATCTTTGGAGAGTAAGAGCCCCTGATGATGAGTTAGAATGCCATTTCTTTTTGAAGTTAAGAAATCCTTCCATATGTCAACCAACAATCTTACTAGAATACAGTATTTCTTAAAATTTTGTCTTTTCTGGAAAAAAAAAAAAGAAAGAAATTAGTTGTCTTCAATTCAATATACTTAGGCATTATGGTCATCTGGTCTTCTTTCTGCAGGTTAAGCAACCATTTAAAAATGTCCTCATAAGTTGATGTTTCTTTTTGTTGTGCCATTGTTATGAAATACAATAGAAATAGTGAGTGTGTACATTTACCCTGTTTCTCTTTTCTGTTCAGAAGAAGCAGCTCTCACAAAATCATAGTCTGATGGATCAGCGCCAATCAATATTTTTGTATTGGACATAGATTATTTGGGTACTAGAGAAAATAATTAAGCAAAGGATATATGACTAGGAAAACACAGAAACTAAAATTAGTATAAAGGAAATCTTTAAACTTTATCCAAATGAACTATAATGTTACAATTCTCAATCGGAAATTGAACTAAGTAAACCCTTCAGTCTACCAACTCCTGACTCAGCAACACTGAGAAATTTATTGATGGCTGTTCTTGGCTTTGGTCCTTCCTTCCCTGCCACAAGGATCCTATTAATGGAAATTGCACATAAGTTTTCTTGACTTTGTTTCTATAGATTTATTCCTATGTCAGCGGGGTAAGAATGGCAACTGCTTTTGAATAAAAAGCAGCATTAAGAAAATATCATTCCCTGATCCAGAGAGTTTTCCAGAACTAGTGCCTTGGTGCTTTGAAAAACTAATGTCTAAGAAGTGATGCAGGAACTTTTCCCTGGTGCACTGACAAGAGCCATCATCTGCCCATTGTGTCTGCTACTTTTGGCTAACTTGAGGGAGGTGAGTATGTCTGGAGATGAAAATGTTGTTGGAATTATGGAGAAATGGCATATGACTCCTTTTATCTCTGCCCTTCTGCTGATAACAGCTAGGAAGCACTGGGTGAGTAAAGTTGGAAGAGGGTATTATTTTCCAGGTACTTTGGCAATCCTGCTTATCATTACCATAATTTCTCCATTTTAGAATTCTACATAGTAAACCTTCAGAATTGTCAATCCTAGAATATGCTTCTTCCTCCATTCTAGGCCTAATCTCTTCAGTTCTTCAGCTGACCACATCAAATACAGTAGAATAAGACAGGCATTGGGATGAACTGGGAACCAGACTTAAATCCAGAAGTATCAAGTCTAGAAGAAGTGAAATTTGGAAGAAATGATACAGCTTATGACAAAAATTAACACCATCTAGCATTACTGAATGTTTAAATGTAAATAAAATTTTTGATTCTTTTGTAACACAAAAGAATATTGTTATATATAATGGGAAATAAATAGCAACCATGAAATGAGTATACATTGAATACTATATGAGTTGTACCGACGTTAACTAGTTTAAACACAACAGCTTTATGGGTGGCCACAATTATTATTATCTTCTATTTTAGATGCATGCATTAATGGAGAAAGGAAGGAAGGAAAGAAGAAAAGAAGGAAATTGCCTAAGACAATTGCTTGGAATTCAAAGCCTGTGCTGCTATCAGTAGACACCTGTGAACTAAGGCAAATGATATTAGGAGGTTGAGAAGAACATCCAGAAATGAGTGGATTTACAACTGTAGTCAGGTGAGTTTAGATTTTGATAATTTCATAGAGAGCAGACCCATAGCATCTACTGGTATTTCAGGACATAACTCTAGTGTCAGAAAACTTCAAGGAATTTTTCTAGTTTTCTAGATCTCGAGGAATTGAAAAGATTACTAAATGTGAGACTCCAGCACAGAAAATAGAGGAACTCATCTCCTGAACTAAGTGACAATGTGGGAACAGAGACTCAAACAAAGGGAAGTGTCTGTCTCAAGATGGAGGCTGAGCTGGCAGAAAGCACCATCTGAGGCTGACAGTGCTAGATTGACAGTTCTTAAATCCAACCTGGTAAAAACTGGCCCCAGAGACGGGCAGGGTGAGGGAGTCTATTTAACTCTGCAGACAATGGTCAAACAGCTTGATGTTGCCAAGTTCAAGGGTGAGCTTGGCAATCTTAGCAGGGCCAGCCTCAGCCTTTCGGGATAGGCAACTTATCACAGACAAGTTTTGGCTCTCCTCTAAGCCAGGGCTAGAGGAAAGCCAAAACTAGATCTTGGGCTGCCTTGAGGTTCATTATCCCATTTTCTGCATCAAGCAATTAAAGTCTCACTGGGATGGCCCAGACCTGCTTGTGAATCAGAGATAAAATGACTCAGGGTACTGTGTTTGACATTGATGGCTGGTTCACACAACACGCCCACACGTGGGAGCTTGGATCCTCCAGTCCTTCCATGTGTCTGGAGGCAGCTGTCATGTTGGGACTGTGGTTATTTCCCAGATTTTATTGGCTTTTCTGATTGATTCTTTCTACTTCCATTTAGTCTTTTGCCTTTTTAGAGCTGAGGTCACCGTACTCGTTGGTGGCTTCTAGCTCTGGGTCAATGATGAACATCTTTGGAACTTTGAGAAATGCCCTTTCTATAAATCACAACATGACTTGCATCCTCCCAAGGAAAAAATAGCTTCATAACTTTTTGCATTGCCTTATGCATTTGTGCTGGAGAGCAGAGTCCTCAGTGAGAACATATCAGAATGAGTACCAAAAAACATTTGATGCCATAAAAATGAGTCTACTTATCTGGACATTGCAGATTCAGTAGGGAGGCAAATAAAATTTTCTCATCCCTAACCAATGCCATAGGATAAGATCATAAAAGCAGACTCTGCTGAAACCAGCTCAGTACCAAGCACATTACTGAAGCAGAAGAGATAATTCTACCTTTCAGCAGTGCTGTGAAAAATGGTATTTTTGAACAGTAAAAGGATAATAAAAATCCATTATTATTACAACCATTACTGACTATTGAGGAAAAGTTGCTGTGCTTATAAGAGGCCTAAAAAGAGAAGTGAACGTTATTTACATTAAAGTTTCAGCATGACCTTTGTAACAGTGAAGGTTGGTGTGTGAAAATTTCCATGAATAATCACCGAAGGTTGTGAAACTTTTTTTCCCTACAGTATCATGATTAGATTAGCTGCTCTGGGATGTGGAACTATAGAGGGGCTCTTGCCTTAATAGTGTTAAGGAAAGAATAAAGGAGAACAGGCACCAGTCAGATCTGCCCCAAAGTCTTTCTATGGCCTCTGAAAGGCACCTCTTATCTCATCCAAACTGGATGCTTAAAAAAATATGTATGGTGAATGAGGAATATCTTTTCATTAAAAAAGAAATAAAACAAAAAAAAACTGATGCGAGCTGGAGTTGTGGCTCAGTGGTAGAGCACTTGCCTAGCACAGGGGAGACACTGGGTTCCATCCTGGGCACCACATAAAAATGAATAAATAAAGGTATTGTGTCCATCTACAATCAAAAAAATTTTAAAAAATCTGATGCATTGACAAAAGGGATATGTGTATTGATTCTCTGTGGGTTTTGTTGTTCTATTGTTTTTTGTCTTTTTCAGTGCTGGACATTGAACCCAGGGCTTTGTGGATGGTAGGCAAGTACTCTACCACTCCAGCCCCTATAAGTGATACATAAAGTTGAAAAATAATGTCTGGAAACTTCCCAGTGAACTACCTGGTTCAATGTGCATGATCAATAAATGGATCTGTTCATGCTGATGCCCCTTTTGGTGTGAAGGCAATTTAGTGTTATATTCAAGAGCATGAAATTTGGAGTCAGACAGCCAGGCCTCAACTCTTTTCCTTGCCCAGCCCCTTATCCCGTGCTTCTAAGCAAGTTACATAATCCCTTTAATCCCAAATCACCACATATGCAAAAGGAGAATAACAACACCTAACTGATAGATTTGTGAGATGATTAGATGAGAACATTTGTGTAAAGCACCTAGCACGCTACCTGATGTGTGGTGAACACTCATTAAATGACATCTACTCTAGTCTATCCTTCTCAGTTAAGAAAGATGATTTTTCTGTAGGGTTATACATCAGTTCTAATGATATATCACTGCAAAGATGCCTTGTGGGAATATTGTTTAGGCTAAACACCAACGAGGTGACTAAATCTTAGTGGAGATAGATGTAGTATTTTATGTTCTGTATTTTCAAAGACATGTAAAAAATCGTCCCCAAGCAAGAAACATTCGTGACAGCAGAGAATAATGTTACAAGTCACACAGTCTGGTTTCCAAACTTCATTTAAAACAATCTAGCTCTGTGATGTGAGGCAAGTCTCTCAGTTTTAACCTATCTCATAAAATAATCCTCATCAGTAAAATGGGGTGGCTATGGTAACACCATGGTGGATTGAAAGGATTGAGCGATTTCCTTTAAGAAGAGCTTAGCACAGTGCCTGGCCCGAGTCTTCGTGAGCTGTTGTCATTATTGACTGACACAACTCCACTCCTGAAAGCTGCTATCCTGAAGAAGCATCCGGAAAAGTGTAATTGTTGGAGCTTAAAAAAAGATTGTTAAAAATAAAGCACAGTTTTCACTCAAACTGCTCTGTCATAAAATATGCCGCCTGCTTTTTTAGAGCATCACATTTTAAACTTATATTTCGGTGTCCTTTCTTCTTGTCCATGTTACTTTACTTTCAACTCTCAGCAACTTAAAACCGAAACTCTGTCTTAATGTGAAGCTTACCCTGTAATCAAAGTGCCAGTTTTCTTTAGAAATCCTTTGTATGTGAGGTTGAGAATCACAAAAGACGAGAAGCCTTTGTGCCTTTTAAGACAGTAAAGAATCATGCCACAAAGAATATTTTTAAAAGAACAATATTGAGATTTACATTATCAAAAATTCAAAGTTGCTCCTTTTCGAAAACTGAAACCACCAAAGCCCCAGGCTGATCTAGACATGGTAAGATGCAGCCAGCCAAACTGGTTGGTGGGATGACTGTGGATGAGTTAAAGGAAGAATCACCCCGAGCAATGGTAGCTCTCAGGAGGAGGCCTGCCCTTCACAATTTAAACTCTTTGAAGCTGTATTTCCTTCGAGCAATGAGAAGTCTTTGTGGTGATGGGAAACATACATTTATAATTATAGAAGAACACAGTGTATGCTAGACATGGTTGAAAAGAATGCGAGGGTCTGAGGGGCAGGCCTGGTACACACCCAGCCTTGCTAGTGCAGGGTCTATGCTGCCGTGGTGCACAGTTAGCTTTACCTATTTGAAGAGGCCAAGAGGCAACTTTCCTTCCTGATCGCTTCTCTTCCCAGCACCCCAATTGGCTCTGAATCAACGGGGCCAATCAGATAACATGTTAGGCTCATGTAAATCCAAATGTTGAAATAGGATGCATACAGGCCATGGAGAAATTTCAAAATGACACAAATATATTCGTTTACAGAATGGCTGAGAAAGGGAACAAGATGGAATTAAATGGTGCTTAGAGTAGTTTTAACTTTTTTGAGCAAAGCTTGAGCTGATTAGCCTATCCTATCAGACTTTTACTGTGGAAATCAATCTTAATATTCCTAAGCCATCCATTCAAACATCACTAGATACAGAATAAGAAATACTCATGCTTGATGGACGGGAGTGAAAAAGTCAGATTAATGAAGGTATCAGAAGAAATGATACTAGTGAATTTGATGAAACTTCAAATTAGTTCTGTATTCCCATTGTTATTTAATAATTGCCATAAATAACTTTACATTTTGAAGTTTCAATGGAGAATATATGAAAGGTAAATTAAATAATAAATGACATCAGGAAAGCTTCCACGATAGTCTTAAGCATAAAACAGATGAGAGAAAAGAAACCCACAACTTTTCATCCCACCATGGAAAGGCCAAAGGGGACCTCTCCTCTTAACCACATTGTCCCCAACCCCCCGAAAAAAAAAGTCAAGAGGAGTCTCAGAATTTTCTATTGCATGCCACATTGTAGATGAAGTGCTAGACACAGAGTGTAAAATGCTTCTCAGTTTCTAAGCTAATAGTCAACTTAACCTATTCAACGAAGTCAACAAACTCTACAATTTTATCCCTTAATGGTTGGTGTCATTACCCAAGATAGCTCAAAAATAAAAGCATGGATTTTGGAGTCTGTTGGACCTGAGGTTTGCATTCTGAATTATTACTCATGAGCTGATGAGCTTTAGCAACAGCTTAACCTGCCTGAGTCTTTTTTTTTTTTTTTTTTGCAGTGCTGAGATTGAACCCAGGGCCTTGTGCATGCAAGGCAAGCACTCTACCAACTGAGCTATAACCCCAGCCCACCCTGCCTAACTCTAAGCTCTTTGATATAATGAAAATAGGATCTATGACAAGCAAATGAATGCCTGAAATATGAAGGTCCTCGTAAAAAGACTAGTTGAGCACTTAAATCTAGTTAGTGCTTAATAAATGTTAGTCATCTCCTTTTTCCTTTTTCCAAGCTATTTTTTTCTATTGAAATTTGAGTAATTTCTGAAAAGAAAGGAGATTTTTTTCACCATAACACCCAATCATGGTCCTTTGAATGTACATATTTGTGCATAAGTACAATCACCTGTTTCTGTGTATGTGTTCTTGCTGGGGGTTGGTAAGGTAAGTTTGGGGCAAAGCACAGTCTAATTGATGCATAAGTTGTAAAGTTTAGTAAGCGACTCATTATTTAATCATGACTTAATAGCCTCCATAGGTCACAGGAGGTAGAACTAAAAAAAAAAAAAAAAAAATGAAGTAAGTGATTCATTGAATTGTCAATATTATATTCATATACTTCAATTTCATTATGATGAAGTGGATGACACATTTGACTAGAAATCTTGACTATATTCTCTCCTTGACACTACTATGTATCATACAATTATAGCTGGGGTGTGTCAATTTCTGATCCTCAAAATAGAAATCCACAGAATATTTGCTCTTTTCCCTGCAGCAATTTTTCACATATAAATTCTAATCATGTTGTAAGTAACTTTGAAGATCCCTGATATCAACTGAAAATAACATTTTGAGCATTATAAATGCACTATAAAAACTTCCTGTCTCTTTCTCTCTATACTACCTCCAAATATGTTATTCTATAAACATAGTATATCTCCTTTTTTGTTTTTTTTTTTTTTTTTTTGGGTGCTGGGGATCGAACCCAGGGCCTTGTCCTTACAAGGCAAGCACTCTACTGACTAGCTATCTCCCCAGCCCCCTGTATATCTCCTTTTGAAAGACAAAAATGAATAAAAAGAAAAAAAATAGTGTTGCTGTATAATTAGAAATATCTAAAGAAAACACACACACACTCACACACCTCAAAATGAAACAAAAGAAAAAACATTCTTGAAGTGGTATCCTTTGATTTAATCATTAGTGAACTTGGTACCAGAAATCACTGAAAATAAGGAATGTCACATGGTACTTGGAAGAGTTGAAGAATTGGTTTCCAAATTAGTGTCACAGGAGAGCCAGGCCATTTTCCAAGTTATTATAAATGCTGCTAAGGAATAGTGTAGAAAAGAATTATCTCACCTTGGAAATGATAATCATTTAGTTATCTGTACCCAGTTACCTTTGATGACATATTTGCAGTATTTTTTGGGAAAAAAATTAATCACAAAGTAGTTACAGGGATAATGGATGAAAACTCTCTGGTAATGCACATCAATCATAATGAAGAACCTAGAAAACAGACTTGATTGGAAGCTTTATGGGGGAAAAGGATCCTCATTCCTTGTTTCACTGTGGAGCTGGGCACAATGCCTTACCTGTAACAGGGATCAGTGAATACCTGTTCAATGAAGGGGCAACATCAAACAGGAGGTAACTTCCTTGATGTGAAGGAGTTGATGTTGCCACATAAATTGCAATATGCCAAAGTCCAAGGACATTAACTTAGGAGGCTTTGTCTTAACATAGCTACCCCAACTCTCATAATCAGGGGAGATGACACATCACAGCATGATTAATCAATTTCAAATAAGTTCCTTCCTCACCATCGCCCTAGGGCACCTCCCCACCGCAATCTTGCATTAGTTAACTTCCATTGCTGAACTCCTGCTGAGGCACAAACTTTAATTTTGGGCTGCTCCTCCCTTCAGCTTGAGGGGGAATACAGGGCTCAGACTATCAGTTTGTTGCATCACTACATGGTTTAAAGTGACTCAGAGAAGCTTGCTCCTGCTCAGCTCTCTCAAGAGGTTCCTAAATAATAATGGCTACCATTTATTTAGTATTTCCTGTATTCCACAGACACTTCGAAGAGTGGTACTTAAGCGCCATTGTTTTTCAATCCTCAAAATAACTCCACAAATTGGGCAGAATTTTTGTCTCATTTTAAAAATAAGAAAAATGAGAATTCATATTAATTACCTTGCCCACAGTAAGTCACTTGTTAGTCTCTCTGACCTTAGATCAAATTAGTGTTTCAAATATCTGTATTTCTTTGAGAATCTGTGATAGGGGCAACTCTAGGGACAATTCAAATCTTTATCATTTCAATAAATCATAGCATTTTGTGTGTGATTTGAATTATCTGTGAATTTTTATTTGTCAAAACCTCTTCACTATGAGAGCAACTCTATTGAACTAATTGGATGAAAAAATCATTAAAATTTTGTAGTACCCCCATATCTTTGGCCAGTCACAAATGAACTCTTCATTGACCCCCCCCCCCCACCCACCCATAAATGTCCCTTAGCAATCTGTAGTCAGGTGTGGTGTGGTCCTGGCTTCTGCTTCAAGTGTACTTAGAAGCAAGGGCACCAAAAGCTGGACCAGGCCCTCCCCTCCATTTTCCCATCCCTTTTCTGTTGGCAACTAACCTCATTCTGAAACTGGCTTCCTCTGTCTTACAAGAGCATGGCCCCAGGAAGAGGGATACCTCTGTTCCATTAGGCTCAGTTGAAAAGCAAGGCAGAATCATCTTTGCACATGCCTAGATCTGGACAGGTCAGCTGGGGCCAAGGTAGCCATTCTCATCAGAACCATAAAGAGCACAAGGAAAGAAACCTTTTCATAGGGAGGGAGGCAGCTGGGAAACAGTAGAATTCTCCTGAAGTCTCATCAGCAAGTATGCTTTGATTAAAAAAAAAAAAAATGCAGAAACTTCTACTGAAAAGGAAGGAAAAAAAGGAATTTTTTTCTGAAGTCAAATTAGAAGGACATTGATAGGTCTTTGTTGTTGCCACCTGCAGTGCCCTCGCTCAGGGAAACAGTAGACAGCTATAGATACACATCCTGGAATTAAAGAAGGAGTCCTATGATAGTTCCGGGTCTGGCCTAGCAGAATGCTCTGCATTCAGGCCTTAATAATGCTTAAGGAAGGAAAGGAAAAGAAAGGAAAGGATAGGACAAGACTGAACTAAGAAAATAGAAAAAAAAAATGACAGAAGAGGGTTAGAAAGATATACTTATTGTCTTATAAGTCCAATGAAATTTGGCAGGAAGTAAAATAACAAGAAAGATTAAAATGTATGCAGATGGAAAATTTTAATCTACACCTGCCCTGGTTGGTTAGATATTGTGTAATCATTGTTTTATTTTTTTAGATTAAATTCCATGTCATTTGATAGCATTTTGGGCTTTTCCAGGGTGTGTTAAATTGGATTACCCACACATATCCCTTGCAGAATCTCTTTGTTCTAGTTCATCAACTGGCCAGCAAGTGCCAACTCCCAGCCAGGATCTCAGGCTTAACAGGAGTTGTTCTTATACTCTATATTTGCACTGCTTATTCTTATGGGTACAAAGTAAGAAGTGTTACTGTGTGAAATGATGTTTCTAATAGTCTAAAGTTATGTGAACCTATGTGAACCTAAAAAAGGTCTTGGGTTGAGCCTATGGTTTGAGGTTTGAATTAGAGCTTAGGTTATTCTTATTTTATCTGCACTAGCTTTCCATCAGTAATTACACTGTCTCTGTATCTCTGTCTTGCAAAGAAGGGCATTATCTTGGGTTTGGATGCAGTTTTTTGCCTGCCTGGATAAACATGTCTTTAGGTTAAAAACCCTTGAAATTCATGTACATTTGGTTTTACTTGGTTGGTTTCCATTTGTCTGTTTTTGCAGGCCAGTAAGATACCAGGATCTTTCAAACTCTAATATTACACAAATAGCTAATCATAGGCTAATAACATTGATGGATCCTACCTGAAGGAAGAGAAACTTCTAGACTCGTCCTTGGTGAATGATCTCTATATGTCTGTTATACCCATAGCTCCTTATAAGTGAGGCAGAGCTGCCTGTAGTTTCTACTAAAGTGGAAAATTTATAAGCCCATATTTTATATTACTTATTATATCCTCATTTCTGCCTCCTTCCCACAGATATTTGAAGAAGACAATGTACTAACTCTAAGACAGTCATCTATACTGTAGCCATGTACCTATAAACTATCCTACAATAGAAGATGATATATTAAATAGGTTACTTTTTAAAGAACTTCCATCAGGTAATATGGAAACAATAAGGAGTTAGTATGGAGGCTCAGGCTGCCAGAAAATTCTGTGAGGAAATTCTGACCATTATTATCCTCAGAAACAGTAATAAAATAATGACCAATTTCAATGTTACTTTACTAGCTTCATATCATCAAATTTAAATTAGTTATTACTTTGATCTTATCCTATAGATCACGCAACTGAATATTTTGTGAGATGCAATATATCACCTCCCTCTGAGCACTCAACCATTTGCAAACCTTGGAATCAAATTCAGATCTGTATCACTTCCTAACCCATGATCCTTCTCACTATGCTATATGGTCAGCTGGAATTTTAAGGACATAGAAACAATGAGGATGTCAAGGTTAAGTAAAGAAAGGACTCACAGCAGAGGGAAAGAATCTGTCAACTTTAAGGAGAATGAAACTACAGGGCAGAAAGTTGTTAGGTTGACTTAATGGTGGGCCACTATTTTAAAAGCCCAGATTTCAGCCTCTATGGTTCCTGAATCTAAAATCTATGGCTTACTTTTTTTTTTTTAATTAGATTTTTATAGTTTTAGTAGTTGGGTTCTTCCTGAGAAACTCATACATGCGTAGAATTTGATTTCAGTTCCTGATTCACCCTTTCCCCTCCCTCTTTCCCTACCACCCTCCCTCTCCTCTCCCATTCTCTTTCCTCCTCTCTACTAGACTTCCTTTCACCTGTCTATTAATTTTTATTGGAAGGGTTCTTTCTACCTAGGAGTAAAGGTGAGGGTCCCTGCTGTATACTTATATATGCACATAATATGATTTTCTAAGAATTCATTCTGCATTGCCTCCCCTTACCCATCCCTCCACTCTGCCTCTGGAGCCCCTTCTTCTGCATTATCGATCTTCTCTTTGTCTTTATGTCATTCTGTACTTTTCTCCCCCTTCCCTTCATCTTACACTAGTTTCTGCATTCAAACTTTGAGTTTCTGAGTTTGGCTTATTTCACTTAGCATATTTTCCATATCCATTGATTTACCAGCAAATGCCACATTTTTATTTTTTATATGAGTTTTTTCATTCTCTATTAAGACTGAGAACTCCATTATAATATATATTATATATAAATAGTGTGATATAGAAGTGCCATAATTTCATTCTTTCTATGACTTTTTAATTCTTTTTTATGACTATGTGTATATATGTGTATATATATATATATTACATGTATTACACATCATATATACATAATGGAGTTCTACTCAGTCATAAAAACAAATGAAAAAAGTCATAAAAGAGAATGAAATTGTGCCATTTATATATCACAATCACATGCATGTATACATGTATACACATTTATCACAATTTCTTAATCCATTCTTCTCTTGACCAGCATCTGGGTTGATTCCATAATTTAGCTATTGTGAAATGTGCTGCTATAATCACTGAGGTGTCTGTATCACTGCAGTATGCTGATTTTAGATCTTTTGTGAAACTTCCAAGAAGTGGGATAGCTGGGTCCTATGGTGGTTCTGTCCCTAGTTTTTTGAGCAATCTCTGGACTGCTTTCCAGAGAGGGTATACTAAACTACAGTCCCTCCAACATTGTACAAGTGTACCTTTCTCCCCACAACCTAGCCAGTATTTATTATTGTTTGCATTCTTGAGCATTGCCATTCTGACTGGAGAGAGATAAAATCTTAGTGTAATTTTGATTTGTTATTTCCCTGATTGCTAGAAATATTAAATATTTTTTCATATACTTTTTGGCCCTTTACATTTCCTCTTTTGAAAAGTTTCTGTTTAATTTTTTTGCCTATTTATTGATTGGGTTATTTGTTTTGGGGGGGTTGATTTTTGAGTTCTTTGTATATTCTGGACATTAATCCCCTTTTGGAGGAGTAGCTGGTCAAGATTTTCTCCTATTCTGCAGACTCTCTCTTCATCCTCTTAATAGTTGCCTTTGCTGTACAGAATCTTTTTAGTTTGATGGCATTCCATTTATTGATTCTTGGTTTTATTTCTTGCACTTTGGAGGTCTTATTAAGGAAGTTGGTATCAGTTCTTATATGATGGAGTGTTTTCTTCTCACAGTTGTAAAGTTTCTGGCCTAATTACTAATTCTTTGATCAATTTGGATTTGGGTGAGAGAAGATTCTAGTTTAATTTTTCCACATAGATCTGTTCAGTTTTCCCATAACCATTTGTTAAACAGGCTCTCTTTTTTCTCCAAAATACATTTTTTGTAACCCTGTCAAATATCAGATAGCTGTAGGTATGTGAATTTGCCTCTGTGTCTTCTATTCTGTTCTATCTATTTTGATGCCAGTACCATGCTGGTTGTTACTATTGCTCTGTAGTATAATTTCAGATCAGTATAATTGTGATACCTCCTGTTTCACTTTTCCTGATTAGTATTGCTTTGGCTATTTTGGCTCTCTTATTCTTCCAAATGAATTTAAGAATTAGTTTTTCTAATTTTGTAAAGAATGTCATTAGTATTTTTATGGGAATTGCATTGAATCTCTATATTGATTTTGTTATTATGGCCATTTTGACAATATTGATTCTGCCTATATAAGAACATGGAATGTCTTTCTACCTTCTAAGGTCTTCTTCGATTTCTTTCTTCAGTGTTCTATAATTTTCATTGTAGAATTATTTTCCCTTTTGTTTAGATTAATTCCCCCCAAAAAAGGGGGATAGTTTTCCTGATTTCTCCCTCAGCTGAATCACTGTTGGAGCATAGAAAAACTATTAATTTATGGGTGTTGATCTTGTGCCTTGAGGTTTTTTAAGTCTTCTAGATATATCATATCATCAGCAAACAGAGTTTGACTTCTACTTTTCCTATTCATATCCCTTTGATTCCTTTTCTCACTTGATCATTCTGACTAATGTTTCAAGGACTATATTGAATAGGAGTGCTGAGAGTGAACCATCTTGTCTTGTTCTTGATTTTAGAGGAAATGCTTTTAGTTTTACTCCATGTAGTATAATGTTGGCTTTGAGTTTGTCATAATGGCCTTTACAATGTGGAGGTAAGTTCCTTTGATCCCTAGCTTCTTGGCTTTTTTTTTTTTTTTTAACATGATAGATGCTGGATTTTATCAAAGGTCTTTTCTACATCTATTGAAATGATCATGTAATTTTTGTCCTTAATTCTGTTTAAGTGGTGAATTACACTTATTTGATTTGCGTATGTTGAATCATCATTGCATCCCAAGAATTAAACCCACTTGATGATGGTGAATTATCTTTTGACGTGTTTTTAATGCAGTTAGTTTAGTATTTTATTAAGTATTTTTGCTTCTGTGTTCATCAGGGATATTAGTCTGTAGTTTTCTACCTTTGATGTGTCTTTGTCTGGTTTTGGTATCAGGGTTATGCTGTCTTCATAAAATATATTTGGTAGTGTTCCTTCTCTTTCAATTTCATGGAATAATTTGAGAAAGAATGGTGTTCATTCTACTGTGAAGGTCTGGTAGAACACAGTTGAGAATCCATCCGATCTAGGGCTTTACTTTTTGGGAAGGCATTTAGTTGCTGTTTTAATTTCATTCTTGATTTTGATAGTTTAGGTTTTATACATCTTCCTGATTTAATTTGGATAGTTCATATGTGTCTACAATTTGTCACCATCTTCCAAATTTTCCAGTTTATTGGAGTAAAAATTTTAAAAATCAGTTCTGATAATCCTCTGGATTTCAGAGATGTTTGTGCTGATATCTCCTTTCTCATCTCTGATCTTGTTGATTTCTCACTTTTTCATTGGATTAGTTTGTCTAAGGGTTTGTCAATCTTACTCATCTTTTCAAAGAACCCACTATTTGTTGCATTGATCCTACATATTGTTTTCTTGTTCTCAATTTCATTTCATTAACTTCAGATCTGATCTTAATTATTTCCTGCCTTCTATTGGTTTTGGAATTGGTTTGTTCTCCTTTTACTAAGACTTTGAGACTTTAATGTCGGCACCCAGTGCTATAAATTTTCCTCTTAGAACTGCTTTCCATACTGTCCTAGAAATTTTGATACGCTGTACCTGTTCTCATTTGTTTCTATGAATTTCTTGATTTCTACTCTCACTTATTCTTCAATTTATTGTTCAATTGCCATGTGTTTATATGGTTTCTATTTTTTTCTTGCTGTTGATTTCTAGTTGCATTCCATTATGATCCTATAGGATACATGGGATTATATCAGTTTTTGTATTTGCTAAAATTTGCTTTGTGGCCTAGCCTATATCTATTTTAGAAAAAGTTCCATGCACAGTTGAGAAGAAGGTAAATTCAGCTATTTTAGAATAGAATATTCTGTAGATATTCATTTGTAGTGTTATTTGAATTTGGGATATATTTATTGATTATGTTTAGATGATCTGTTTATTGGTGATAAAGGTGTATTGAAATCACCCAGTAATATTGTGTTGGAGTCTAGGTGGGATTTAATAAAATGGAGTGTTTTTTTAATGTAATTGGGTGCATTGACATGTGGGGCACAAAAATTTACTATCATTATATCTTCTCATTAGATTGTTCCCTTTACTAGGATGTAGTAGACTTCTTTGTCTCTTCTGATATACTTTTGCTTGAAATTTTGCTTTGTCAGATATGATGAAGCTACTTCTGCTTGTTTTCTTGGGCCATATGCATGGAATATTTCTTTCTATCCTTTTACTCTCAGATTCTGGATATCTTTGCCTATAAGATGATTCTCTGGTAAACAACATATTAGTTAGATTTTTTTCTTTGATCAAATTCTGCTAATTTGTGTCTTTTAATTGGGGAGTTGAGATCATTAACATTCAGTTTTACTGTAGATATGTGTTTGTGGTTTCCTGCCATTTTCATTTTATGCTGTATTTTATCGTGTCATGATTCTCATTTGGGGGTTATTCTATTGAACTCCCTCTGTTTGGAAACTTTGGGAATTGTTTTATAGAATTGTCTTATAGATAAACTGTGCACAGTTTATCTTTGAGTGTTATTTGTAATACTGGCTTGGTGCTCATTAATTCTTTTAGTTTATTCTTGTTGTGGAAAGTTTTAATTTCCCCCTTGAGTTTGAACCTGAGCTTTGCAGGGTATAATAACCTTGGCTGTTAACTATTTTTTTCTTAGACCTTGGAGTATCTCATTCCAGGTCCTCATTGATTTTAGAGTGTGAACTGAGAAGTCAGAAGTGAACCTTATTGGTTTGCCTCTAAATGTGACCTGACGTTTCTTTCATGAAGCTTTTCATATTCTTTCTTTATTTTCTATGTTAGGCATTTTGATTATAATATGTCTTGCCAAGCTTCTCATTTGACTAGCTCTATTTGGCAGTTCTATAAGCCTCCTATATGTGGATTTTTATCTCACTTCTGGTATGGGCAAAATTTTCTGTAGCTATCTCATTGAAAATGTTCTTTGTGCCTTTAGTGCCTCATGTTCTCTTCTATCCCAATGATTCTCAGTTCTTTTAATGTTGTCCCAGAGTTGTTGTATATTCTGGTTTTTTAAACAAATGTTTTCCTTTATTGCATTCTGTGTACGCAAGATCATATACCCTTCAAGGTTTGACCTACAATTTTTAAGAATCTTCCTTAAATGGCTCCTATTTGGGAATGATAAGATTCCATCCCTCTATTATCTCTCTAATGTCTAAGGAAAATTCTCTCCATTGAGCTACATTGTTCTGTCCTCCCAACTGAAAAAGGTAGCTAATTCAAACAGAGGACCGCCATCTTAGCAATTTCTATTTATTCACTTAAATCATGGGTATTGGCTTACCTATAAGCAGAGTAATAATTGTGTATGACATTATATAGTCATGGCAATTTCTCATTTGAAGACACAATAAATACATTCTTATTTGAAGAAATAAAGGGTTACTCTTTTTACATAGTTTTTGGATATAGTCCACAGGAAAATTTTCTCATTCAGTTGGGGCTGCTTCTCTATTTAGACATATTAGAGTGTAAGAGGATAACATTATTGAAGTGGATAAACCTAAGTACTTAGGGGCATTTCAAACATACACCAGACAATATGAAACTCACAAAGTAACTAGGTAACTAAGGTATATTTGGTGTTCATATAGTACAGAATAGTGATTCTCATAGATCAGTACATGAACTCATACATTCTATGAAAGAAAGATTGAATGTCAAAAGTAAGAAAAATGTAGGAAGATTTTCATAAAGATATATTGTTCATTTTTGATATGAGTGTCTTGTTTTATGAAAAAATGGTGCTAGTTGTTATTTTTATACTATTGAAATTTGGCAGAATAAAAGATTGCTAACTCAGCATTCATCTATTATTTTTCATTTGCTTATTATTTTCTTTTGAGTTATATCACCTACCACTGGTGGTGAAAATGATCATTACAGCAAAGCTGGTGAAAAAACCTGGGATTTAAAATGAAATATGTAGATAAGAAGAAGGCAATTGGCTACCACTGGATTCATTCTTTGGGAATAAAAAATATTTAAGAAGGAAAAAGGACACTTGAAAAGTTAGAGGCTCTAAGAATTTTGACATTTAAAAGCATTTAAAAGCCGTATTTTCAGTATACCCATACTTTGGTCTATGTATCTATAATAAGTTATGAAATTTTTTGAGGTTTTCTTTTTGTTGATTGTATTTATATTTATCTATTTTCCATGTGAATGAGTAACTGAGTGATTGATAAGACAACACCCATAAAGTAAACTTCTCCAGCAATTTTCATTAAAAAGACAGAGCTAATCTTACCACAGAATTTCATTGGCAGAATAGGGAAATATTTCAACACACCACAATAAAGTAAATATTTCAACAAGATAAATATCCATTTAAAAATGAAAACTGCTGAACCATGGCAAGTGAAAGCCACTAAACATTTTGATACATGTTTCAGCCAGGTTCTGGCCAAACCACCAAATTGTCCTGTCAAGTCATAGGCAACCAGCTCAGAGAGGAAGAGACACTAGTCTGGAATAAAGGAGAGAATAGGAGCAGGTTTAGAGTTCAAAAGTAGCTCTATAGACTTTGTGATACAAAAGCCACTTTCTCACCTCTTCTCAGAGCTGTGGAGTTTCAATTATTTTCAGGTTTCTTTTTTTTCTTTGAGTCCATTCTCTTGTTTTCTACTGATTTTGAGCATCCTGTCTTGCTGTGCCAACTTTTCCTTTTGAGAAAAGTTTTGGTTCACACTTCCTGTGTTAGAAGTGAAGCAACTGCCTACTCTTTGTAAAAAGAATTCTCACAATATTATTATTATTGAGGCATAAGCAATCATATGTAAGGGTATCACTTGAATTTGGAAAGGCTGACAATGACAACCTTAGAAATAGACACTTAACAAATAAAAAATCCAAGTCTGATCTTTTTCTCAACACAACTTAATATAGAGCTAAGTCCAAAACTGAATTCAGCTAGGATAGACCTAATATTTATCTTCTACTACCTTTCAAGTATGAACATTTTTCTGGATATTAGAATAAACCTAGCTGAGTAAGAAGAAGAGAATCAGAGAGATAATACCTCACCTTTTTAGAAAACAGGTATAAAGAACTAAAATTGTACACAAAGTAAATGCCAGAGCTGATGACCTCTTCTTTCAAGCAAATGGGAAAGCCATCTTGTTTATTCACTGTTTACAAGAACATTAATAAAACATTAATAAAACAGAATTTTATCTAATTTGGATGTTAGGCAGATTAATAGTTAGCTTTGTTAGTTCAAAACAATGAAGACAGCACATAAAAGCATATTTAGTATTCAAAGGAAGGAATGGAATCACTGTTGCTCTGACTCACAAAGCATACCATACTCACGGAAATTTCCATACTCAAAGTTTAAACTAGATTTTTAAACATAAATATGTCTCAAAAATAACCCAGTGCTTTTCAGCTAAGTAATTTTACAATAAACCTGATCTTAGCAAGGTTGTAGCGTTAAATACCAATGAAGTGAACTCTTTCTTCATCTCAAAGGGTTACATATAAGAACTTCTTTATCTCCCACTATTGGGTCCTAAACATCTCTCAGCTGTAGAAATTTAGGACCATGTCTATTGTATCAATGTATTTTAAAAAATGTAGAGTAATTGACAATGAGAGACAGAGAGAGAGAGAGAAAGAGAGAGAGAGAGAGAGAGAGTCATTCCACTGTCCTGCTAATTGTACAGATAAAGGAATGTGGAAACTCCCTCTATAATCTCTCTCTCCTCCCAGAGAAAGTCAGCATATTATTTCAAATCTTCAATAAATAACTTGTAGAGAAAACCTGCTAAAGTGAAAAGAACTCTTCATAAACCTGGAAATGATTTAAGAAAGACACTGAAAATCAGGTCTGATTCTTCAAGCAAACTGTTTCCAGTGACTCTAGAGAGATAGGCCTATTTTCTGCAGAAGGCATGTTATATAACTGGATCTTTTCATTTATAATGTCTGGATATACAGCATGTTCAATGGGGGACATACAATAAGGATCTTCATCTTGTCCATTGAGGCAGGTAATTGAGCCTGGTTCCTGTTTTATGTCACATCTGAAAAGAAAGTGAAACTGTGACTCTTATATGCCTTCTGATGGGGTATGAGCACCATCGGAACAGGAACCAGATGGCCAATATAAGCAAGTATTGCTCTTGACCCTGCACTTGAGTTTCCTTTAGAAAACAATTTCTCTAGTCAGTTTAACAGTATATGTGACTAGTAAAAGAACAACTTTTACTGGAGAGTTAACTTCAGTGCTGCAGAGGAATAGCCCTGTCTTTAAACAATAAGAGCCAGGGGAGTAAATACTAAAGAGGAAGTTTACTTTCCAGGTAACTCCAATTGGCAAAACTGTTAGAAGTTCTATTTAAATGTAAGTTTGCCCCATTGTCAAACTTAACGTAGAGAATTAAAGTAATACCAAAGAGATGAAAAAATCTTATGTATCTTGTATCTAAATTATCTACGTAGTTTATATGCAGAAAACTTTTGTATGTCCACACGTCTGTGTGTGTGTGTGTGTGTGTGTGTGTGTGTGTGTGTGTTGTGTTGCGTATATCACAAACGTAATACACATTCTGACTCTGAAAGTCTATACTAAGCTTGGAGAATTCATAGGGATTTCATTGTCATGGAAGAAAAATGAGCACTGAGTGAGCTATGTGGATGGACCAGAGGACCTACCAGGAGATGTGATCCCAGTTGATTCTTACTCTAGCTAACAGTTCACCAAATGATGTGCCTCACCTCTCCTCATCCATATCATGTGGAGTTTTTCTGAGGAGCAGTTGCAAAGCAGAACCTTCATTTCTATCCTGATGAGAGAGGAGAAATACACATCCCTCGCCTTCAGTGGATGAGCCTTTTCCACTCTGCTCAGCCTTTGGCCTGATCAGATGAATGCAATGACCTTGGAAGCCTCCTGTGGAAGCCAGAGGAGCCAAAAGTGGGAAGGCTTGGAGGAGAGCCACCTGCTGATTACGAAGAGGCATTTGGACTCTTTACAGCAATAAATTAACTTCAGGGATGTTGGTTTCTTTGGAAGAGGAACTAGCTCTACCCTAATCAATATCTGAAACAACTTTTGCTTGAAATCAGAGTTGGCTTCATTCTGGATTGAAAGTGAACCTTCAAAATAAATTGCCCTTAAAATCAAAGAACACTGTACCACCAGAAAAATTCCTGCAGCAGTGAAATTTCTGGCCACTGGTCACCCTCATGTCTATTTCTCTGAAGGGTAGCAACAAACACGTGATATCTTTGTCCCCTTCCATCAAAGCAGATAGGAGTTTTGTGCTGTTGAAATGTCTGAAAATTGTTTACTTTTTGAATTTTTACTTTTATTAATAGCAAACTCTAATGTATAGAAAAGGCTGATGTTCATGACAACTTGCTTAAACTTATTATTTTTGGTGTTCTAATTTATGTTATGTTATGTTATGTCATGTTATTTTTGGTACTGGGAATTGAACCCAGGGGCACTTAGCCACTGAGCTACATCCCTAGGCCTTTTTTATTTTTTTATTTTGAGCCATGGTCTAGCTAAGATTTTAGGGCCTCACTAAATTGGTGAAGCTGGCTTTTAACTTGTGAGCCTCCTGCCTCAGCTTTCCAAGTCCCTGGGATTACAGGCATACAGGCATTTGTCACCATGCTTGGCTGTAATTTTTTGTTTTTTTTTATTACTTCTATTTTATTGGGTAAGGACCTAGTAAAGGTTCAAACCAGTGAAACTTCAATATAATTGTGAACTCCCCACCAAAAAAAAAAAAAAAAAAAAAACAAAAACAAAAAAAAAAAAAAACAAAGAAAGGACTTATAGTATGTAATCCTTTATGTACATATACTAATGACACATGGAATTAGTTATGTCAAAATATCAATCAATGATATAAAAATCTATATTTAGGATATAGTTACTTAAAATTGTTTTCCATCAGTAGGTTGTTTTATTTCCAACAAGACAACGATCAGAAAAATCTGTTTCAACACCAGAGAAGTACTATACATCCTGTGAAATGATTTGTCCTCATTATAGCCCATGACAGGAATAGAAAGTTTGGACTAAATGATAAATATTGTATTTATTCATTTCTAATTTAAACGAGTGGGTCTAATTCTTAGATACAAGGTGAAAATAGATGAAATCAACTGGGCTTGACTCTCCTTCCTCCCCTAATCACCTTTGCTTCCTCCCTGGTGTGGTCCTCTTTATTTTCAGCACATCATTTCTGGTGAGCCAAAGCCTTAGTGCATCAACAGGCCACTCTGCTGCCCCTCAGCGCAGAATTAAAATCATCATCACACTTTCCTTCTCCCTCTTCCCTAATGGTCCTCCTGATGAAAGTTTTTATCCCAGCGGAAGATGCTACGTGATGTGAGAAAGTCAGAGTGGAGCAGTGCCCAGCATCTGGGATCAGATGACGGTTCCTCTTAGTAGTTAAAGACATTTGGGTAAACCCCTGAGCCTTGATTTATTCAGCCATAAAATGGTGCTAATAATGCCTGAATTGCAAGGAAAGCACTCATCTAGGTGACTTAACATTAATACTTTCAAAAAACGGTTGTTGTTGCTACTATCACTTTCAGGAGGCTTTGTGGTATAGAGGAAATGTGCTGTTTTTATCACAGGTCTGCAAGTCTAACATAGATGGGATGCAATAGCTCACAGACCTGAAGATGGGGAGAGACTTCAGAAAGGCTTAGGAGAGGGGGCTCAAGAATTGTCTTCAGAACTCTCTCCATCTCTGCCCTGGCCTTGACTTTGACTTTGTTGACCTCTTCTCTTTAGAGAGTCACTCATGGAAGCCAGACGGCAGCCGTAGCTGTAGTCTACCTCCTCCAGATACCATCTCATCAACTCTGGCAGAATGAGAAAGCCATGCCTTCCTAATAGCTCCAATAAAGCCTGAAAAGCAAGTTGCATTAAGAAATGGCGCATTTCTTAATGAATCAATGTGGCCAGAGAAAAAACTACTCTGCTGGGATGCCTTAAATAAGTTGTTAACATCTGGAGTTTAGGGTGAGGTCGAGTCCTCGAGTCACATGACTCGAAAATGGGAGAGCTGTGTCAATGACCAAACTGAGGCGAGGAGCTAATACCAAAACAAGGCAGGGACAGACATCAGACAGACAAAAACTGTAAGTCTCTGTTACACACACAAACACAAGCACCAGCGGGCCTTAAACATCTTTTCTAGAACAAACTTCTTATTAGATATTTTAACGGCGCCTCTGTTCACATATCCTCACGTACCTATCAGACCACACACTGTACACACAAACACCCAGCAGATCACAAATAAGAAAGCATGATAAAAATTAACAACAAAAACTACAAGAAATATTTGCATATGTCTAATCCATAAATAGGATTGTATTTTCTGGTAGAAACCATGCCAGCCAAGGTCCTGCACGCTTTGGTCTTTCACTACTTGCAGTCATGCTGGCTCACTAATGCATGGTCCACAGCGCTCATCGACAAGGCTCATACCCTGCTTGCTTGTGAGTATTCACGAGATAGGCATCCCAGTACTGTTGAACTAGGAAGGGCCTTATAGACCATACTGTTTAGCCTTTTAGTCCATATAAGAAATTTAGGTTCAATACCTTACAAAATTTATATAGATTTGATGGCAGGCAAGTGTTCTCACAGAACATACCCACTGGGACTTTCTTTTGGTGGAAGGTACTAGAGATTGAACCCAAAGTGCTTAGCCACTGAGCCACATCCCCAGCCCTTTTTATTTTCTATTTTGAGACAGGATCTCACTAAGTTGCTTAGGGCCTCACTAAGTTGCTGAGGCTGGCTTTGAACGTGTAGTCCTCCTGCCTCAGCCTCCCAAGTTGCTGGAATTACAGGATTGTGCCACCATGCCCAGCTCCAATGGCACTTCTTAAACAGAGAAATAATTACAAGCCAGGCCACCTTCCTCACTACTTTCTGCACATGAAATTCAGAGAAAAGAAGAATAGAGTTACCCCCATTTTTGCCTATATGAAAACCATCCATTATAAAACACCTAAAAATATTTTAGAACACATGAAAATAATTAGTGCCATTACTTTAATCCAAGAGGAGATTCGATTTTCTTGTTTAGTTAGGAGTTAGAAAAGACTATGGTTACTGTAGTGGACTCTAACTCAGAGCAATTCATGGGAAACAACCATGCTGGTTCTAATTTTGCCCATGCAAATTCTTGAAGAAATGTGATAAGAGTTTTTATATGAAATGTTTCTATCTCTGCCTTAAATACCAGAAGAAAAGGGTAAATTATTTAGATGCAGCATTTGACTTCTATGTTAATGTTCCATCACTGTGACAAAATAACTAAGAAAATCATCTTACAGAAGGAAAGATTTACTTTGGTTCATGATTTCAGAGGTCTCAGTCTATTGTCACCTGGCCCCACTGTATCTGGGTCTGAAGTGAGGCAGAACATCAAGACTAAAGGGAATAGCAAAGGAAAGCTATCACCTCATATCAGCCAGCAGGAGAATGAGAGAGAGAGAGAGAGAGAGAGAGAGAGAGAGAGAGAGAGAGAAAGGTGGGGGGAACAGATTAGAACAAGATAGAGCTTTCCAGAGCATGAACACAGGGACCTACTCCTTCCAAGTAGGCTCCACCTCCATAACTTCCCAGTAGTCCATCCTTTATGATTAATCCACTGATAAGATCAGAGCCCTAAAGATTCAATCAATTCCCCAAAGCCTCATCTCTGAACATTGCTGAATCAGGGGCCAAAACTTCAAAGCATGAGCCTTTGCGGGGGGTCATTTCTAGATCCAAATCATAACACTTCTGAGTTACAAATCCAAATCAGAACATCTCATGTGACTTACTCAGATGAGACTCTAAGCCAAACTATCATAGTGTATGTGTTTTTGGCTAGGCAAGAGAAGAGGCAGCATAATAATTTACAATAATCTACATTTATTCCAGAGTAAAGAGGAAACATGAAGTGTAGAAAGATAAAATATAATTCTGATATTATTTAATTGGAAATAGTAAGAATAGAGATGATAGGTAAAAAGTCAAAACAATAAGCTAAATATGTATTTTACTGCTTTGTCAACTCATACATACAAAAGTTTTGCCTTAAAAATGGTGGAGTGAGACAGACATCATTACCTTATGTACATGTATGATTACATGACTGGTGTGAACCTATCTGTACAACCACAGAAATGAAAAGTTGTACCCCATTTGTGCACAGCGACTCAAAATGCAGTCTGTAAAAATAAAAAAAATGGGTGTTATATTGCCAATAACATTTTGCTATCAAAATTTAATCATGCATATTCTTTTTATTCTTAACATGTTTTTGAGACCCAGAAACTATCAGAAACAATATCAGATAGACAACTTCTACTGAAAATAATTCTAAACGTAGAATGGAATCTTAGATCTGTTTTATTTCTTATGAGAGGCCCCGGTTTCTGAATCTTTGAATTATTGTTCATCCTACTAATATACCTCCCTCTTTCTAGAAGCTAATTAGTGCTCACAGTTGGCATAACTGGTAGGTGTAACTTGATATAAAGAGTGATCTTGTATTTTTATTTTGAGGCACATTTGGCCCTTCTTCAGGGATGAGGTATCAATACTTGCAGTTATGACTTTAAAAGACCCTAGTAGTTCAGTTATTTTTCTTTTGAGTTTAGTTTACCCATAATATCAAAAGAAAAAAAATCCCTCTAGGCATTCACAGTTATATCTTGCTCTAATTACTGAATTCTTCTGCAGTATACCCTGCAACTTTAACTTTCTGAAATGGATGTTTGGGGGGTAGATTAAGGTGACAGCTATAACGCTGGGTAGGACTTTGAAGTGTTTAAAAATTCCTCCCCACAAGATAAGCCTGAAGCTGAATTTCAGCCAAGCATCTGTAATTGCCTGAAAGTGTGATGTTTTCCATTTGTTTCTTCAGACTTTCTTCCATTTTATCCATACAGACAGCAATTTCCCATTCCAAGTCTCATCTTTTCCATAACGCATAACATTGTCCTAGCATGGAGTTATTGTAAAAGACACATCTCTGAGGACGTTCATATATCTGGGAATCAGCCAGCCAATTGGTAGGTAATGACCTACTTGATGTATTCATAATTCTCTTAGAGAAATGCTATTGCCACAGGTAGTCCATCCCTAGACAAAATGAGTCCCCATGATGTTACCAGAAAACCACACAAGTTTAAAGTGCTTTAAAATGCCAAACTGGAATCAAAGTTACGAAGAACGCAAATTACAGTAGTGTTCAAAAAATCAGTTAGGGGCCAGCTATAGTTTAAAATAATGATTTTTTAAAATAGCTAATTGAGATAAATTTTACATATCATAAAAATCACCCAACTTTGAATGTGTACTTTCTTAAGAACTCTTCTGAGTGGTGCAACTCACATCATAAATCAGCTTTAAAATGTTCTTATCACCCCAGGAAGATCTTTCATGCCAACTTGCAGTTAATCCCCATTCCTACCCCTGTCTGGCCATTAACATACTTTCTGTAGCCAGAAACTTTCTTTTTCTAGACATGTCATATAAATGGAATCATATAATATGTGGTCTCTTGTGTCTGGCTCTTTTTTTAACTTAGTGATGATTTTGAATTCTATCCATGATGTAGTATGTGTCACCATCGGTTTCTTTTTATTGTTGAATTGTATTCCATTGTGAGGATGATTTTTAAGTGGCAGTGATTGCGTAACTATGTTTTTCACATTTACAAGCTGTAAATGGTGAATAAGTTAAATTTGCTTCTACAACAGTCAACACAAGTGATCCCTCTGTCTAACACAGACTTGAAAGCCATTGACCTAGGGGACACTCCAGAGTTCATTCAGGGTGATCCAACCAATATCTGAGATTCCTTTATGTACCAGGTTCTTTGCTGCTCTTTGAGAAGACTATAGGAATTTCAGACAGAGGTTCCATGCTGTGGCCCTGATGGTGGTCCTTTAGGGGAGGTTAATTTCAAACAAGAAAAGGATCTGGAAAAATGAAGAAGAGCAGATGAGCTTTACTGTAGAAAGGTACAGGGCACTGCAGGAATGAGTAACAGAGGCATCCAGCCTAGTCTGAGACTCCGGAAAGACTTCCCCACAGTAGTTGTATTTAAACTGAGATCTGAAGGACAAAATATTTGGGCAGGTTTACTAAAAATACAGGAGAAAGTGTTCTGCTCTAAGAACAGACTTGAGAGGAATTGATGCATTTGGGAGTTGAAAGGATGCCAGGGCAGCAGTGCGTGATACAGGACGGGGCTGGGGAAGTAGCCGAGGTCAGACTCTGCAGGGCTTCCTGGGAATTGTAAGGTTCTGGGATGTAATCTTGAGGCCAAAGAGCTCCACTAAAGTGTTTGAAGAAGAAAGGGATAGGTTCGCCCTTGTGTTTCTAAAAAAGTTACTCTGGCTGGTGTATGGAGATTGATGTTACGAACCATCTCAGTATTATAGCGGACTGATAGAAGAAGTTCCTAGCAGGAGGTTCCACACGTAACTTGTTCACTGATAACTAATGTGTTCTCATTCCCTAAACTTTTCCTGCCACCTAGTAGAAGCTCTTCATGGTATGCATCCAACAGAATTGAAATCAGGATCTCAAAGAGATATCAGCATCCCAGTGTCCACGGTGGCACGGATACAGTTAAAACTCACGGTGAAGTTGAACTGTTGTTGTAACAGTGTTGAAAGGTGGCATCTTTAAAAGGTGGTGAGGTCACGGGAGTGCCACCCTCATGAATGGATTAATGCCAATATCAAAGGAGTGGGTTAGCTACTGTTGGAATTCCTGATTAAAAGAATAAATCTGGGACTAGGACTGTAGCTCAGTGGTAGAGTGCTCACCTAGCATGCATGAAGACACTGGGTTAGGTCCTTGGCACCACATAAAACTAAATAAAATAAAGTTATTGTAACCATCTACAACTAAAATTGCTTTTTTTTTTTTTTTTTTTAAGAATAAATCTGGTCTGATTTTCTCTACCTCATGCATTCTTGATTGCTGTTCTGCTGTCATGACACAGCATAAAGGCCATGTCAAATGACTTTGCCATGCTCTTGGACTTCCAAGCCTACAGAATTGGAAGGCAAACAAACTTCTGTAGTTTATGAATTATCCAGTCTGTGGTATTCTGTTATAGCAGTGAAAAATGGACTAAGCCACCATTCAAAATAGCCAAGATGTGGAAACAACCTAAATACCTGTCCACTGATGGATAAATGTATTTAAAATATGTGGTATATAAATATAATGAAACATTATTTAGCCATAAAAGGAAAAAATCTTGCTATATGTTACCACATGAATGAATTCTGGGGACATTATGTTCAATGAAATAAACCAGTCATTAAAGGACAAACACTGTATGACTTCACTTATAAGAGGTATCTGAAATAGACTCACAAAAGGAGGTAGCAGAATGTGGTTGGTTGGGGGTGTGGCTTGAGGGAAATGGGTAAAAATGCTTCAATGGATGTAAAGTTTCAGATATGCCAGGTGGGTGCACTCTAAATATCTGCCGTGCAACATTGTGTCATAGTTAACACCACTGTATTGTACCTTGAAAATTTTGTTAAAAGAGTGAATCTCATGCTAAACATTATTACCACAAAAAGAAATAGTTGTTGGACAAAGGAATAAATAATAATAGTTTATTCTTCCTAAAGAAGAATAAAATTACGGCATTTGCAGATAAATGGATGGAGTTAGAGAATATCATGCTAAGTGAAATAAGCCAAACCCAAAAAACCAAAGGCCGAATGATTTCTCTGATAAGTGAATGATGATGATACATAACAGGGAAGGGTAAGGTATCAATGGAGGAAGGATGGATTATGTAGAGGAAAACGAGGTGGGGAGGAGGTTGCGGGGAGGAAAGATAATAGAGTGAGACAGGTATCATTACCCTATGTATATGATTGCGCAAACAATGTGACTCTACTTTGTGTATAACCAAAGAAATGAAAGTTGTACCCCATTTGTGTACAATAAATTAAAATAATAATAATAATAAAATTTTAAAAAGGAGTATAACAAATAAGTCTTAATATTCTGAATTTCTGATGAAAAATGATAAAGACAGAAATTAAAATCATGAAAATATTATATGAATGATTTTTCCTAACTTGATTGTCCTAAATTTATTAACAATGAGAGTTAACTGTCATTTCTATTTATTCACATGATCTGAAAAATAGTCAAGCTTATTATCAGTGACCTTTAAACTTTCCAATTGCAATCTAGACAAGCTATAATCTGAAAGCTTCACCATTCCAGGAATTCTGTATTTTCCTCATTTCACAATCCATTATTTCATCCCCCTTGAACTATCAAGTCATGTCTTCCTCGCTGTACAATTTCTCCTTAGCATTTATCACTGTCAAAGTCATGTATTTATTCAATGTCCCATTAGTTCCATTGCATATTTGTATTTAATTTTTTTATTTTTTTGATCGAATTAGTTGTACATGACTGTAGAATGCATTTATACAATTTGATAGATTATACATAGAGTATACTCTCATTTTTTTGATTATACATATTGTAGGATCACATCGGTCATGCAGACATACATGTACATGAGTTAATAATGTCTGTTTCTCTCTACTACCTTTTTGTCTGTTTTATTCACTGCTATGTTCTAGGTCTTAAAAAGGATTATACAAGTATTTGTTGAATAAATGACTGAATAAAAGTGAGAATACCTATTTCCATTAGGTCATTTTATTTACTTTTTTTTTTTTTAAAAAGTGGATCTCGTGCTAAATGTTATTACCACAATTAAAAATAGTTGTTAGACAAATGAATAAATAATAATAATAATAATAGGCAGCATTCCCTGAATTTAGAAATAGCTTACTTTTCCCATACATTAGAAAGGACATGATTATCGCAATAATGAAGTAATTCTTGATCATTTGTGTGCTAATGATTGAGTAGGAAATAAGTGAAGTGAGAGCATGCTAAAAATAATGAATAACCTCGAGTCTGAGAAGGAAATGTACCTCTCTTCCATTGTAGCAATAGAAATCAAAGGTGAGCAACCTGAGATAATGCCTGCAGATCTTCCCAACTTGAGAAAAGGCTAACTTCTGTTCATCTAGAAATGCAAACCATTGTAACTACCATACACAAAAAGAAGTGGCAAAACAAACCATCGATTATGAGAATCAAAAGAATGGAATAGACTGTCCCTGTGTCAAAATGAATCTAGGCTTCTGACTCTTGCTGCTGGTGTGTGGATGGAGGAAAGTTACCACATCCTGGCTGCTGAACACCAGCCATGTGACTTCCTCCCCCATCATTTGAAATTGGTTATTTCAGCTCGAAACTGTGCAAAATGCAAAAATGTTTCCCTCCATTCTGGACCGTCTTAGGAAAAGATTCAAAACTCACTACTGATATGTTTCTCAAGAACACGAGCTCTGCTGTCTTCCCCAATAAAAAAGACCATCTCCCTTCTCTAAGCAAAGAACTGACATTCTGTGATGGCAAGCCTGGGGTGATCTTTATTATTAGTGCCAGGTTTCTTATTTTATTTTAATTTTTTAGACGCCTCTACTTTTGAAGCATCCATGAATTATTTTGGAACTTCTTATGTGAAAAACCTTGGCTAACTACTTGCCACCATTCATCAAAAACTTGGAATGGGTTTATACCGGGCATGAAATGTCCCTTTGGATTTTTACTAATGGATTAATGGTGCTAATAAACATTTGGGGCAAATGAAGAAAACATGGTGGGATGTTTATTAGACTCACTTCTAAGAACCTGTTAAAAATAAATGGAATCATTTAATGATTGAATGTGCTTGTTTACATTTCAAAGCTGATTAACTTAAATTTAATCTTTGTTTTCTTCCATTAGATGCTTGTGGAAGTTCTCTGTCATTACTTTAATTAGATGCATTAATAAGGTTTTAAGACATCTCTGCACAGAACTATGTGCAAATTCAAGGGAATGAACCCAAATCTGATGAGATAGAAGTCTTGTTTCCAGTGTGTCAACTGAAAGTCAGTTACACTTTTTTAGACTTTTAAAAATGTTCTTTTTAACATATGTACAGGAGTGTTTACTAGAATTAGGAAGAAACCATAATTCATTTTGTTCCTATTTGGATCTCTTAAATTGTACTAAAGCTCCCAGGAGGAACTCAAGATCCTTATCTGCATTTCATATAATGAAGCTAAACACTGTGGTGCAGAGAATGAAGGCAAAAACTTAAACAAGCACGGATTTGCTCCTACAGGAGAGAAAAAAAAAATGCATGCGTACCCATAACACAAATTCCATTTTGAGTAGATGTTCATTTCTTGTTTATCTCAAAGGGACATAAAAGAGAACTTGAAGTTCATTTTGGAATCAGCTGTCTCTCTGGAACTAGATGAGTCCTTGGAAGCTTTGGGACTGTGAACTGTGGTTAACTCATTTAAGATTTGGAGGGGTAGGAAATTCTTTGGCTTAAATTTAAGATAGGTGTGGAATCTTTGCACAGATACATTTGTGGTCTAAATGACATTAGATTTTATCAATCGCTAGGGCAAGAATTCATGTATTTACATATTGAAAGAATAAAGATTGGTGGAAATCATTTCAGTACTCAGTGTTTTAAGGTTTGCTTCAGATTTAGGGTTTCTTTCCTTTTATTAGTGACAATTTTATAGCATTGATGCAATTTTCTTTCATTAGGGAATTACCTCTTTCTGACACACCTGCATAACAGAACTTGAACACATAAACTAAGATTTATGAATACGTAAGTGGTAGCATATATCAGCATGAACTATAAGATTCTTTCTTAAGAAGCATTGTGTAATAAATGACTCCTATTAAAATGCTCTAATTAGTTTTAAGTATTTAACCAGCATTAACAGAGAGATTCAAAACCCAGCCTACCTAGACAACATATTAGCTTATAATGACTTAGGAGTAATCAGCTTTCCCAGATGGCTTCACAGGGAAGAGAAGAAATAAAAATAAAAACGTTTTAAAACCAGGTAACTAATTATATACAGATTATTTGTAAACAGCATTTCTCCTTTGTACAAAAGAAAGCAGCTTAGCTGAACTGAACTGAAGCCCATTGCCAAACCCACAACAGAACCATTTTCCTAGAAGAATGGGCCTATATGATGGAAGAACAAGACGTCAAGCTGGGCAGTGATCAGAAACACACTGATATTTGCTCTAGGGAATTTGAATAGCTGGGCTTGGGGGCAGCTGGGGTGTAGTTTGTATCTTGTTTATTTATTTATTTAGTTTTTGAATAGAGGCCTTTGTCTGAATGTCTAGTGAGATGCTAGATTACAAATGACTGCATTCTTCCCCACCTCCTTTCTAGCAGCTACTGTGTCTAAGCAGGTCTTTGCCTCTGCGACACTTTCCTATTTTGAAGGGTTCTCAGAAACTAGGCTAAATGAAATTGGAGAAATTGAAAACTTGATTCCACATTTTATGTCTTCCTTGGCAACAGTCTGAAAGTTTCAAGGTTATTTTTGGAGTAAAATCAGACCTGTGCTTACTTTGAAACAAATTGTACATCCTCCCAGGCTGTTTTGTCTCTCACTGTCACTACGTGAACTGAGATTCAGTGGTAGTCGGTGGTGGTTACTGCACGTCAGGTGTTGGACTTGCATTTGACTGGCTCTCACTTACTCCTCACCACACCTGCTAGTGGAGATGTTAAAGAGAAGAGGATTCCATTAAGCAGCAGTAAGAGAGAAGACAGAATGGACCCACGTCTTCCTGACTCCCATGCTCTGTGCTCTTGATCATATGCTGCAGAAGAGAAAGTGTTTTCATGATCCTCACTTCTTGTATGAACAACAACAGCATTACATTAACAAGGATTCTGAAAGAAGAAGTAAGGGACAGTTACATGAAGGTCCAAAATGCAGAAGGTCATTCCAGGAGTTGAAAGTTGTTCTCATCTGCGTTGTATCAAAAATCTGTACTGCACTCAAATCAGCATTCACATTTGTCTTCCTCAAATATTTGGTTTATGTGGTTACTTTGCAATGATTATGGATTTGCTTATTCATCTTCTGGTTCATAAATAATGTCTTTTTATTCTCAATTCTTTCTAAAGAAAAATGTTTGAAGTGACCTGCCAGAGGTCATCTTTGACACACAAGCAAAGTCACAAGAGAGTTCATTATGATCGTCCAAGAAAACAGAAGGCAGCGAGGCAAACAGGCCCCACTGAATGTCAGTTGTCTGGTTTCAACTATGTGATGCTGGACAACTTGTTTAACTGGGATGCAGTTAACTCAGTGTGGAAAGTATTGGGGAAAGTTAAAAAGACGATGCGTGTAACATCAACAGGCAAGGAATGTTTATTTTTACATCAACCCTATTTCTCTCCATTTCTTTTTATTTTTCCTTTTTGTTTAATTTGCCTGCTGATTCCAAATATTCTAAGAGCAACTTGGAATACACATTTTGTGTGAAATTTCTTGACCTCCCCCCACCTCTGATTTTAAATATTGCCAATGTTAAGGTTCTTTTTTAATTACTCACATATTTTATTTCTCTTTTGTTTTCTCTCTGATATAGATTATGTTAGCATATTAAAAATCCAGAATGCAGTTCATACATTGCAAAGAATAATAAAACTTCTTAAAAGGCACTGCAAAACTGAGAAATGAACTTTGTGAACTAAAAAATGAGTTTTCAGAAGCAAGAATAGTGAAATCAGAGCTTGAGCAGGAAAAAGTAGTATTACAATGAGAACTCAACAATTTGATATATGATACCCTAGATCGAAAGAATGGGTGAACTATTTCCTTTAGACTTACAGGTTCATAGGAGAGTTTTTATAACTGCTGGCTTACTTGTTGGCGTCAGGTTTTTAAGAAACACCATATGGACAAAGAAAATTTGTCTGTTAATCTTTGCTAGGGAATGAGATACCATATTTTTACTTAATATTTATTTTATTCTTGTCACTAAGAATCTATATTTGTTTTTCTATAACTTGATAACAATGAAAAAATTGATAGTTTTTTTATCAATACACAATTTATAATGTTCACATTGTCGATTTATGACATTTGTCTTTTATACAAATAATGCTCATATTTTGATGCTAAAATATGAACTTGAGTGAAAGTTGGTTAAGTTGTAATAGGGTCATTGTACTCGCCCCACAGGAGAGGATACAGCTGGTGAAGGCCAGAGTGAAGTCCATAAAGGAAGTGCACGAGCTGGGATCCTATTTGCCTGAGTCCAAGGACAGTACTAGAATTCCACAACCTATTTAAGAAAAAAATATTCTTAGTAAGTCAACATTAATAAGAATTCCCTCAGTGTGATCAAGAGTATTAAAAAATTAACAAATAATATTAATGGTAAATTAATGGTGTTAAAAGTTATTAAAAGATAAATCTTAATAAATTGAAAATGTATTATTGAAAAATTTTAATTATTAAGATGAATTTTTAAGTGTTTTTATTGAACAACATCTGATGTACTTTTAAGTGGAAGATCCATTCAATTTCATTTTCTCCATTCTTGTCCAGTCTCTCTCCTGTTTTATTCTGTGGTTTCTAAAGGAATATATTAGCTATGACTCTGTAGCTCGGGGTTCTATGAAAGCATTCATTGGGAAAAAGTTCCTCAATCCAAAGCATACAAAAAAATACATAAAACACAAAAACCTTTAAAACTACTGCTCTGGTTGCTTTTATTACAATGTGTGCCTTTTCTATTGGGACTAATTTCTCCAGCTGTTCTGGGTTCCTTTTTCTGAATCGCCTCCTCTTTTTCTACAGTTCTATTTGAGTAATTAAATGTTTCATTAAGATTCCAAATTCATAAACAAAATTTTAAAACTTTATTTTGTATTTTAAAGCTCTCATTAAAATAGCAACGGGTAGTTCACATATGTGAGGCTGAAGTTTTTATCTGTTTTGGGCAGGCTTTTGTAATGGATGAGGATTATATAATTATATAAATAAGAAATGAAATACCTTAACTCCCTGAGTATGAGTTTATCTACTGCCACATAACAAACTGCCCAGAAGTGAAGTGATCAAAAACACAAATATTTTACTAGCTCACAGTTTCTGTGGGTCAGGAATTTGAATCAGCTTAGCTTGGCAGTTCTTGTGAGGTGGCGGTCAGGGTGTTGTCCTGGGCTGCAGGTACCTGAAGACTTGAGTCACCAGGCTCGCTCAAAAAACTGCTGTCTAGAGTCTCAGTTCCCCTTAGTTGTTGCTTGAAGGGTTCTCCTCAAGACAGGGCAGCTGACTTCCCCCAGAACAAGTGATCCCAGAATGAAAGCAAAGGAGAGAATAAGCAGCAAGTCATAGCGTCATTTATGATCTAGTCTTAGAAGTGACCTGCTATCGCTGTCATTGTCTCCTATTGGTCACACAGACCAACTCTGGTATGACGTAGAAGAAGACTCTGTAAGAGGATGAAAGTCTGACAAAGTGGATTCCTTTCATAGTTCATTGTAAATGCCCATTTCATCTTCAAAATATCTGGTAATGTCAACTAGAAAAGATGATCCCAAGAAATTTGTTAAAATTTATATCATAGTCAGCTAGCCATCTTCATGAATTTTTAACAGAGATTTTCCAATTGGCAAAATCAGACCACCTTTAATTTAAATGTATGTGTAAGCATATCTAGCCAAATTTTCAATGTCTTTTTTTTTTTTTAAACAGGGAGGGATTCTATATTAAATTCCAAGTAATATTTTACATTGACATTAAAAGAGAAATGGTGGATAGTTTTATGTTCTCTGTGAATAAATGAAACCTGTGGTGGATGGTGTGCACAATTTCATCACTTTGCAATCCAAATGAAATAAACGAAATCCAGACTGACTTTGGGTGAGTTAACTCAACCTGAGCCTATAGCCCAGCTACTGACTCGGCCATAATTAAGTGCTAATCGCTTGGCTGTGCTGTTTTGTGAGGCAGTAAACCAGTTTCCTGAGTGGATAAACAAGGAGGTTGAAAGCTGAGGAGCTTAACCTATCAAGGAACTACAATTTTTCTGTAGAAAAAAAACAGGCCTACCTGGTTTGGCAATCAGATTGAGTGAGAATGCCTAAAAAGTGAAAGAACAGGTCATTTTAAAAATAGGCTAAGGTCATGCTAAATGTAGAAATGTTTTTCATGTGCTCACAACCTCTATGTTGAAATTTTCTGTAGAGTTCAAAATAAACATATCTGTGTTCTTGTCAAACACTTCCTACCTCTTAAACATCTTCCATAGAAGCACTTGAAGTCATCAGTGTTAGAGCTGAAATGAGCTATAGATTTCATCTAATCCATCTCCATCCACTCACACTGAGAATTTCAAAGGTGTATAAGACAACATTTTAAGAAGTTAAGTAACTTGTTCTAAGCCACATGTCTGACATAGAAGAGTGGTTAAAATGCAGATTTTATATTGCAGTTGACTCAAAGTTGAATAATAATTTCAAGCGTACTATTTGACCTTGGGTGATTTAAACTTTTTGTGGTGGGATTTGTTCATTAGTTAACCAAAAAATAATTCCTACTACATTCATAAATTCAGCAAGTATGAGCGTGGCAATGGGTTGCACTACCTGCAAAGAGTTTTTAGACTATGAAGGGGATCAAGGTCACCAGTGTTCTGTGGGAACACAAACCCTGCCATGGTCTGAATGCTCAGATCCTACTATTATTCTTATGTAGAAATCTCAACCTAAAGGTGATGGCATTAAGGGGGGGGGGGCTTGGGGAGGTGACGAAGGTGACGAGGTCACAGAAACAGCCCTCATGAATGGAATTTGTGCCCTTATAAAAATGTGCCTGGGAATTTGTTTGTTCCTTTCTACCCGGTGAGGACAGAAGAAGAAGGCGCTCTCTATGAGAGCTGAAAATCTTACTTTAAAAGTACATCTTCAGTTGCTGTTTGGAAAATTGGAGGGTTGGTGGGTGAGGTAAGAGGCCATGACAGCAATTCTGGAGAGGCTAAATGACTTAATAGTGGAGCGCTGGAGACTGTGAGAAGGGATGGGAAGCCGAATGAATTTTGGGTTTATTCTGAAGAGTTAGAAACAATTTTGGAGACCGAACTGACACAAATTAGGTGACACATCACCAGTATATCCTGGTTTGACCGAGACCTGGCTTGCCCCTATTTTGCTGATCTAACTATATTACCAGTACCCACTTTCAGTTTCAAATGTGTCTTTGTTTGGTCAGTAAATTATGAAATTCCATGCTCACACTAATGATGGTTGAGTGACAGGCCAGAGATGTCTACTGCATTTTCCATATTATCTTTTCTATTTAAGACTCCTACATTTTCAGTCTTTTCTCACCTGACAGAATGAAGAGAATCCAATAAATAGGTATTTATGTGGAATAAGGAATGAGAAATGCAGAGGACAGAAGGGAAATATTATATACACTAGTCTACTCATTTATAGTGTGTTGAATATAGCTTTATAGTTTAAATTACCATTCATTGCTGTGCTTTTTATAGACAGCATCTGGGTAAAATAGAATGAGGTACATATAATAGCAATGTATATATTTGTTCACTCCATTTAGCATATCTGAGAGGGATATTCCATTTTTATTTTTTGGCTCCACAAGTTATACAAGGTACACATATTGTTAGGCATTTTAACAAAGTGCAAATTTGTAAACATTTTTAACATTTTTACCAATTAAAATCATGTGCAATTTTCTTCATTTTTCTCCGACCAGTTATTGGACCACATGGTACATTTAATAAGGTTGAGAAATGTGTAATTTTCTTAATTTTTCCGTTTGTAACTATTAGTTGATGGAGTCCATGTTTGTTAAAATAAGGTTGAGGAGGTGTTAGTCTCCATGTGAATGAAGGAGAGATACTTTGCCAGAACTATTTTTTAAATGATGCACTCTTTCAGCCACAAAGAAAGGAGTGGGAAGAGAAAGAAAAGCCAGAAGAAAGAAAATTGTCTCAGGACAAATCCATCCCCATTCTTGGAGACAAATGAGGAAACAAAAAAGAAAAAATACACGCCCGAGAGAGAATATAGAAAGACCCTATATCCAGAACAGAGTTACCAGAATGTTCCGAGCGATTTCTTTCTCATTATTGTGTGTTAAAGTACTTTATGTGAGGAAAGCCCCCTAATTTAACCTACACTTTGGCCCTGTAAAGTTGTTGCTACCATCATCCCCATTTTTCAGCCAAAAAACCTGAGACTCAGAAATGTCCAAATAACTTGTGAAATGTCACATAACCTTGACAAAATCCCCATCCATATACCTCTAAGTTTAGAGTTTTTCTTCCTTCTTTATTACCTCTCTGTAATGTGATAATATCGAGGAAAGAGCTGTTTGATGTTTGGCAAACTGATATTCAGAATCAAAACATGATTCCAAGTAAGGCCTTGTATGGAAGTCTTCTAATCCTTGGTGTCAGTTATACCTTTGCATTTTAAAAAAATATTTTGTTTTAATTGTAGGTGGACACAATACCTTTATTTTATTTTTATGTGGTGGTAAGGATTGAACCCAGGGCCTCACACATGCTAGGCAAGCCCTCCACCACTGAGCACCAAGAAACACCTTTTTATTGCTGTGGTGGACTGAGTGGAAGGGTAACTCAAATTTTAGAATTTCATTTTTTTATTTTGGCTAGCCAGCCTTTCCCAGGTTACCTTTAAATATGTCAGGAAACTAAATATATATCGATAGTAGGTTTGCCTAGGGGAGATTTACTTCAGTCTAATTGGCCAAACACTTCCAATTTATTTCTACTAAACAGGCCTTTGATATGGAGAGATTTATTACTCCTCTTTTTTCCATCTTGAAGATAAATACAGTCTTAGATCAGAAAAGACTTCTTGTAAACCCATGAAGGTTTTCAGATTGATGGGTTTTTATTTGTCCTAACTTGTACTGGGCTTCAGCCTTGACCCATTCAGTTGTTTCCAAAGTGTATTATTTTACTTTATTTTTACATCTTTCTTTGGACAACTGACCTATGTCTTCCATTTGTTTCTTCACTAATTTGTGTTAACTGCGTATTGTTTAAACCATGGGATTAACTGGGAAGTCTGCATTGCTTAATAAATTTGCCAAAAACTGGGTAAGTCAGCTTGCCTCTGTTCAGGGAAAGCATGAGTGTTTAACAATTAATTCTGGGAAAATGTATAAATCCATACAAAAGGACTACTTGCAGTCTTGGACTTTGGATACCACAAAGGACTATTCAATTAGAGCTTCCATTCAATCATAACTGAAAACAGTGTTGGGTGAGAATATGCTTGTTTGCAAATTACTTGAGTAATAGTCTCTTGATAATCTCTTCCTGATCAGTTCTGTGTGTGCTCCCTATTTTAATTTCTTTATTATTTCATCTTATTCATAATACCTAATTATAATTCAGTCCCATGTAACAGAGATCTTTTGAAGACTATCCCCAAAGGTCTTGACCAATGGACTTGGCGTGGTCTTCAACTCTCATTTCATGTCCAACAGTGTTTCCTCCATAGCTGCTTCTTCGTCTTTCTGCAGCCTTCCCTTGAATGATGTGGCCCAGAAAGGACTCCAGCTAAGAACTATTATCGAAGACTCCAGATCCCAAATATTCCAATGCTAACTAATGTGAAATAAAAGCACCACAATCACCTATGTCTTTCTCTGCATCTCCATCCCCACCTGGTAAATTAGTATGTACTCTCAGTTCCTGAAAGTCTAATTAAAGGTGTTGTATCTCCATTCAGGATACTAAGTTTTGCTTTGCCCACAGCACCCGGGTTGCAAAGATGAACAAAACATGATCCATCTAGTGCAGGAGACATGGTTTGCCAAAGATGGGGGTGACACAGCTAGAGGAATGGGCGAGACCACAGACAAACATGATCAACAGAACTGATTTGCATAGATCATCTGTTTTCTGTGCTAAATGTCATTTCTAGTCGATTCTGAGTCTCCTCTGGGTGAAATGTAGAGTATTATATCTGTTGTGGAGTGTTATTGCTGTTGTGATCTCTGACCAAAATGCTAACACATACCAGATTGTTGAAGATTTCTACACTTACCCTGGGGAAATAACATCACTAGAAATTTTTGTAAATTTGCCAACCATTTTGCAAATGATACTTATCATTCTTTATATGATGTGAGCTCTGATCGACATTAAAAGGGAGACATATTTAAAGAACTGTTAAAATGACCACGGGCACCTCCGAGCCTTCCATTTGGTGAAACCTAGGGAATTGTGATGATGAGAAATGTAACAACTGTCTTCTTTTTTCTTTTTATGTTTTGTTTAATTTTAACAAAAATGATCTGTACATTCCAGGGAAGGTGATCTAAGATAGGACTTTTCAAACTGTTCCTGGAGACTAAGGAAGGCTTGCCAATTGACTAATGAATGACTAAATTTTAGGTCTTTATATGAAATTGTTAGTTGTTTTTATATTTTAAGTTATACATAAGAATTTATTATTTCTGAGTCCATTTCCTTATTTATAGGTTGTGTTATTTCTTCAGTCAATAAGAATGTATGTATTCAAGTGATTAACAATCATATCAAAAAATGAAGAGTACGAATATTGTTAACTTCAGGCATAAATTGAAAAAATGATCAAAGTCATTTTAAAAGAGAGAACAACATTACTAAAATGCTTCAAATTTATATTTCTGCTCTTTTTTGCCTTGGCATTTACTTATTTTATTTACTTATCATAATTTTTAGATCCCAAAACACAATCCCAGGGTATTTTGGCAAGTTTAGATGAACCAAAGCCTAAGTTGAGATATTTAGGGCCATATTTTTAGAAAGAGGTCTTTCTAACAAAGTTTTCCTCTCATTTTATTTCCTTTAAATCAGGTCTTACCTAAAGAGATAACTAACTATCTCTTTAAAATCTGTGCATGGAGAAATGAGACAATAGGCTACCTCCCTCACAAAGCCCTGTCTCTTTGTATGTGTGGTCTAGGGACAGGCTTCTGTTTGTCAGGGGTCCGATGATCACAACAGGATGGGTTATACTACATCTTACAGGAGGACTCTCTAGACAGTTTATAGCTTCCAATATCTTTCAGTACAGCAGGTTTTTAAAAGGTGACACAGTTTACTGGGGCTTAGGAAGAATAGAAATATGAAACATGGATTAAATCTTACAGATTACTTTTGGAATCTTTTTTCTATAAAAAGAAGAGCAAATGGCTTCTGAATTGCATCAAATTCTTGAAACACTGATGAGCATTTCAGATTAATTTTGTACATTTTACCTGACATGAATAGAAATTTGAAAATTAATTTTAATTTTGCTTATAAAATGACTGCCAAAAAACTTTTTGATTGTGTTAATAACCAGGACACTTATCCATAATGCTTGGTAGTAAACGATAGCAATCCAAATTGAACCACTTAGATATCAGGATTGATTGGCTCATTTGATGGTAAGGCAGGCGGGGTTAACAGGGTCTGAGAGACAAGTAGGCCTACAGGCAAAACTTCCAATTTTATATTGTTTCTTTCCAAAAGTAGGGTAGGAAATATTTAGTTTTGTGATTGTTTTGATGACTTTCTAGATGGACTTATACATCAAACAGATAAAATTGCACACCTTAAACTTGCAGTTTATTGTATTTTAATTGTACTGGGGAGATGAGTGAGAAGAGAAAGTCACAAAGTTCTAAAATGTATATTTTCTAAATCTGCTTTCCAAAGAGACTGAGAACTGTATCCTTTGGTCAAAGTCCCAAGTGGTCCAATTGATCTGGCTGTGGTCTAGAGCCACAGCTGGCTCATCACCATGGTCAGAAAGATGGGGTTTTTGAGAACGTGGCCAATTTTCTCCATATAGTTCAAAGAAAGGTTCCTTCCTCTCACTAAAAAAAAAAAAAGACGCTGTTGTGATCAGAGAAAACAGCACACGTGCCCATGTTTGGATAGGTAATTTTCATGGGCAAGACACAGAAATGAAAAAAAAAGTACTATTTAGAGGAAGGTGATTAATAAAACTTATAATCTACAGTTGTTTTCTTTTTAATATGAATGGATTAGAAACCCATGTTCAAGCTTTTTTAAAAGCAGGTTTTTTGATGAAAAACTGCTACCCCTTTTCCAAGGCAAAGACTATTGCCGGAAGGAATTTGTGGGGAGGAGGGGTCCACTAACATTAATTATGAAACTATGTTCTTCTTGAGATTCATATTTAAACTTTAATTAATTATTATTTCTTCAGGGATTCAATAACCTTCACCAAAAAAGGAAAAATATCAAGACAAGAACTAATATTTTTTTTAATCTATTATGGGACAGATGCTTTAAGAGTTTATATATGTCACTTTATTTAATCCTGACAATCCTGAATCTTACTATCCCCATTTTACAAACAGAAACAGGCTTAGAGAAATTAATACAACTATCCATATCTAATCAACACAGTAATGCTGAATTTCTTCAACTTGAAAGCTCATGTTCTTTATCTTACACCAAGCTGTTTACCATTTACAGTCTGGCTGAGAAAGGAAAGAAAAGGCAGCTTTGAGGTATGCATTTATTCACATACTGGTTTGGTGGGGGCAAACCAGTTCCCAGTTCCAGAGCCTGGCTCTCCTCTGCTCATGGTCTTCTCTGTCCCTCTCTCTCCACATCCCCTCTGGGTAGCCAGAAGCTGCAGCAGGTAAACACATCATCAGAATTTCAGAGAACTCTTCTGCATTCTCCTTTTTATTGAATCCTGAGATCCTTGATAGGAAAACTTTAGTGAAGAACAAAACTACTAAAATTTTACCATTGTGAGGGAAGGGAGTGTCCACCATCTACTCCAATATCACTGAATATTTTATCTACATGATCACTTCATCTGCACAGCACGTAAGATACCTGTTTTTATCCCAAATCTGTATGAAACACAAGGCCTAAAAAACTGTGATGGTCTTTAATGGATTGATTCAAATTTGGATGTGATATTAATGCTTAGATTCCTTCCACATCATAAACAGGGAGTAATTACATATGATCCATTTATGAAGGTTGTTTTCTCAAAAAGTATACTTTAGACTACTCTAAAAGACTCAATTTAACAAATATATACTAAGGCTGTGATTTATGCCAGTCACTGGACTAGGTCCTTGGATACAAAGACCCAGATATTTCTCATCCTCCAGGAGCTTCTGTTCATAGAGGGCAGACTGAGAAAAATTTAATATAATGAGTTTAACACATTTTTCATACAAAAAAGATACAAGAAAATTGAGAACAAAATTACCAATTTCTAGATAATTAGCAAATATTTATTATTATGTAAAGTATTATAAAATATTATACATATTATAATGAATAAATATGCATTATTCTGTGAGATTATTATAAAAGTAAACATGTATGTGTTTGTTTTCCTTTTTATATTTTAAGTTTTGTTCTTCCTTAAACAAACTTGATTTTTGAATGATAAAGTCTAATGTTTAGCAAATATATCTGTATTATTCATCTCAAGAGTAAAAGATTTTCCTGTGAAACCCTAACACATCATTTTTAAAACTTTTCTGTGATTCAAGTATTTTTTGCAAATGTTTTGTGACTTCAGAGGAAACTGGTTCTAAAGCACTAATGCTTCTTTAATATTAATATTAACTTAGCTTTTGTCTAAAGTTATCTTTCTGTAATTTTAAACAAAAGTTTGGTCTTACATGAAAACAAAAATCTGATTTCAAAAGAACATTTTAACCAGAAATGTCTGCTCTATTAGACTTGTGACAAATCTGGTTAGGACCTTACTCAAATTTTATAATTATTTTCAGAATGGAAACAATTTTGCATTAATACAAACTAGCAGAAATATTTTTATGGTCTCCCTCGAAGCTGACATGAAAATTAACTCTAGGCAAAGCTGAGCTGGCCATAGATGGTCACCATGAAGTTTAAGTTTCCTTGATACTTAGAACAAGCTCCTTGGGAGTTTAATTCTACAATTACCCTAAGAACATAAGTGTTCTTAATCTTTACTAAAATGTAAATAGACCAGAGAAAAGAGCACCTTAATCTCCAGTAGTCCAATATCTATTCAAAAAGGCATGTGCCTATCCTTAGGTGCCACAGTTGTACTAGAAGGTGGGTAGCCAATAGAAATATGCACATGCGTGCAGGAAACAAACGTGTTCTCACAGCACCCTTGGTAATAGTACTGGATAAAAAATACTTAAATAGTTGTCAACAGAATAGTTGCCTAAGAAACTGTGGTTTATTACACAATAAAAAAAAATACAGTGAGAAAAAGAATTATAACTGTTGCAATATGGCAGGTGAATCTCACACATGCTGTTGAGTGGAAGAATCCAAACACACAAAAAGAACCGACTCCCTGGTTCATCAGTGCAGAGTTCAAAACAATTCAAAGTAGTAGTCTCAGGTGTCAGAAGTCAGAAAAGTGAGCCCCCTTTGTGGGGGCGAGAAGGTGACTGGGAGTGGGCAAGAGGAGGAGTGGGAGGTTCTGTTCCTTGATCTGAGTTCTCATCCTCCACTGTGTTCAAGTCGAGAAAAAAAATCAAGATCTACCTTTGTGATGTGTGCACTGTGTATATGCCTGTTATACTTCAAGAAAAATTCAATTTTTTTTTTAAAACCACACAAAGCTGTGCTAGCCCTTATCATTTAGTATGAATGAGTAGAATGTTTGCTTTCATTTGGAATAAGGGGTGTGTCAGAATCAGAAGGTGATCACACAAGAAAGGTGATCCCGCAAGTAAAGGCTGCAGATGCCCCTGTACATGACCTCTTAGAGAAAATGGCACCAGAGACACCCACGGGCCACACACTCTCACTCTGCTGTAGTCTCTGAGAGGAAGACAATTTAAACGTAGACATTTCTGTTAACAGCCAAATATGTTTTATTTTCTCTCTTTCTTGCAAATGCTCTCTCTTCAGGTGAAAAGTTCTTTGCCTTCAATTCCTCACCTGTCAGTTCCATATTCTGTAGGCACTGAATTCAATTTAGCTGTTTTTCAGTGCAGGACTATCTTTCCCGTACCATGCACAACTCTTTCCAGTACCATAATTGATGTCTTGGGTTCCAAAAACTTCATACACATTCCCAAATACCTTTAATCCTCACAGGAACGACCTAAAAACAAACAATAAAACCACAGACTATTTCACCTCCAAGTCTTGGTGCCTCTGCTTTGCTTTTAATTCTTATTTTATTAGTTGTTTATTTCTCATTGCCTATTTACATATGGACCACTTGTTCCAGTAGCTTCTGTTCAGTTCTCTACGGGGCAGGGGACTTTGATAGCAGCATGACAATATCTCAGACACAGAAAAACAGAGTTCTTTGATCCCTAATATTCAAAGATTTCTGCTGTCTTCGCCCAACACAATTCTAACTGAAAGGGAACAGATAGAGATGTAGCTACTCGTTCAGTTAACATATTTTTTTCTATGTCATTAAATACTTATAGAACCCATTTTAATGAGTAGATTTTATTCTGACTTATAGATTTGCTTTACTTCGTTTACTTTTACTATTACATATTGAAGTTATTTTGCTTCTACAGGTATATTTTACATGCTTTCATGGTTATCTCCTCTGGGTAAATTTTTAGAAATAGAATTACCGATTCAAAAATTATGCACATTTTAAGGTATTAAATTGATCAGGATCATTTTTTATCATTCTTCAAATTTTCCAAGGGGATTAATTTGGCTTTAAAATAAAATCATCAGTCATAATTGAATTCTCAAGTGCTTCTCTATATTGAGTAGAAAAAAATTACCATAAATTCTTTTCAAAGATGAGATGGAAGATTATTATAAAGTAAGACTCCTTGAAGACAAAATAGATAATAATTCACCTGGGTGCATTCATAAATGATTGAACCACTGTGTTCAATGTGTTGCATAACAGCAGTCAATATTAATCTGTAAGGTGGTCTATGGTTGTTAAGTCACAGGAGGTTGTATTCAGTTCTGTCCTGCCAGTAGATTTATTAATCATTTGGCTAAGAACATTGACTTGTGTGTTTGCATATTGTTTGTAGGTTTATGACATTGTTTTGGGAGGGCAACCTAAACTTTTGAAAGAAAATTCTAAAAAGACTCTAAAGACTAAAATGGTAGATTAAATTTAACATGGGACAGTCAACTGCGATAATTTGTAAACTGTGAGCACAGAAATAGATTAACATATGTGAAAATGGGGTTTTATTTTTATCAAAGTTGCATAAGAGGAAATTATAATAAAGTTATTATGATTTGAGATTCTGTTACTAAAGGAATATGTTATGGAAAGAGGGAGGTTATATTGCAAATCTATTCTATTCATCTTATAACAAGAACATTGGCAAACCAGATTATTAAGAGAAAAGCAATTCTCTTTTGCATGACTCCTTAGAAAACATGTTAATTTTTATTAGGTTGTAAAATTCCTGGACACAAAGGGTCACTGAAAATGAGAACTGGGGTAGGAAAATAATGGAAAATGAATACAAAGTGCTATCTTGCAGAGTTGCCCAGTGTCTCTTAAGCAAACAACCAGTTAGACACGTGAGAGTCTCCAGAGGAGTACATTGAGCAATCTGTGGGGAGAGAAAAAGAGGAACCTCTCTGTGGGCTCCTTCCCATACTTGTCTATATTGGGTCAAAAGTTATCTTATAAAACCATTGAATGTCCTGTATTTCTGGCTTGCATTTGCCACTGAGTAATCACTGGGGAGACCAGAAACTCCGGAGATCTGCCTGTTTGGCATCTGACCCCTGAGCTGCCAGGACTCCTATTTGCAGTTGATACGTTGAAAACCATGCTGAAGCCCATACTTGTTGAAGCAGGTGATGGAGGTGGAAATATGAGGAGTTGAGGCAATAGTGACAGTGGCCAGGACTCCCCATGAAGCAAGTGTGCGAGTCAAACCAGGAAGACCCCAAAATTGCTAGTCAACTCCTTGAGCCACTTTCACCCCACGTGATTCGCAAATCACACACAAGAACCAGACACCCTGAGACAGGAAGTGCAGGACATTTCAGAGAATGATGACAAGTGTCAGAAGACTTTAGGAAGATGAGCCAGTGAAGCCACACTCCTTCTTGCTGTTGCTGGACCCAGAACCCTGACATTTGTCACCGCCCCCCTTTCATTACTCTTTCTAGATTTCTTCCTTCAACTGATATTTTGGCTGGCCTAGATACCATAATGGATGGAATAGCACAAAAATTCATTCTTCAAGGGTCTTCATTTACCCATTTCTGGTTATGGAGCAAGGAAACAAGAGTTTCTTAAGAAAATACTCTGGCTTCTGAACACAATCTTCTGAGTTCCTATTATGTAGTAGCAGACCTTTTCCCTCCTGATAATCAGAATTCTTTATCTATGGCAATACAGAATCTCCTTTCTGTGTCTTCAGGGTCACTGATAGAAAGTGGCCATTGGTCATCTCGACTTCTGCATCAGTAGAACCTTTTCTGCATAGCGCTGTGGAAATACACTCCCCAGGGAAGGAACGGACTCCTAACTACATGAATGGGGTGCACCAATTCTTTAAATGGTCTCTGAGTGATAGTGACAGGAGCTAATTTTCTCCGATTTTTGCCACCTGATTACTAGAACCATGTACTTTGGGATACAGTTCCACAAAAGTCATGGTTGGTTGCTTATCATACAGGACATCTTGAGGTCAAGAAAAATGGGAGGCAGTTTTTTTTTTACCATTCTTGCTTCTGACTGGTCAGACCACTGTGGGACATATTTCTGGCACTCCCCCTGTTTATATCACCAGGCTCTGCAGGGCCTGGGGAAGCAGAGTCTTCGTGGGGCCAGTAGGATGGGACCTGGATAAGAGAGCTCCAAGAGCAGGGCTGAATAAGCTGGTGGAAGTAGGTGGGGATACTGGGGAGGAGGACTGGCGGGTTTGGAAAAGTCTTCCACTATAACGAAGATACTATGGAGAATCTGTCCACATCATATGAGGATCTATGGGAAGTGCTAAGACTCTTAAACCCAAGGGACAGAATACTTAAGCTTCTCACATACTTGTTGTTCAATCAGAAAATTGACAACATTTTGTAAAGAAGTCTTTTAGAAAATATTTCAATAGTAACTTGATTCCCATAGCTGAACTTATTCTACCCAAACTTGTCACAATCGGATTCTTTTTCCCCCCACGTATCTCAATTTATGTGCATCTAATTTTTTTATTTGTACTAATTAGTTATGCATGACAGCAGAATGCATTTCAACTCATTGTACACAAATGGAAAATAACTTTTCATTTCTCTGGTTGTACACAATACAGAGTCACACCATTCATGCAATCATACGTGTACATAGGGTAATAATCTCCATTTCATCCCACCATCTTTCCCACTCCCTTACCCCCTCTTCTCACTCCCCTCTGCCCAATCCAAATTTCCTTTATTCTTCTCTTGTGCCCTCCCCCATTATGAATCAGCATCCACATATCAGAGAAAACATTTGACCTTGGGTTTTTGGGATTGGTTTAATTTTTTTAGCGTGATATTCTCCAACTCTGTCCATTTACCTGCAAATGCCATAATTTCATTCTTCTTTAGGGCTGAGTAATATTTCATTGTGTATATATACCAGTTTCATTATCCATTCATCCATTGAAGGGCATCTAGGTTAGTTCCACAGTTTAACTATTGTGAATGGAGCTGCTATAAATATTCATGTGGCTACATTACTCAAAACGCTTAACAGTAAGAAAACAAATAATCCAATCAATAAATGGGCTATGAGCAGGCACTTCACAGAAGATATACAATTGATCAACAAATATATGAAAAAAAGTTCAACATCTCTAGCAATTAGAGAAAAGCAAATCATCTCACTTCAGACAGAATGGCAATTACAATACAAGCAACAGTAAGTGTTGGTGAGGGCAAGAATGTGGGGGGAAAGGTACACTCATACATTGTAGTGGGATTACAAATTGGTATAACCACTCTGAAAAGAAGGATAGAGATTCCTTAGAAAACTTGGAATGGAACCACCATGTGACCCAGGTATCCCACTCCATGGCCTATACCCAAAGGACTTAAAATTACCAAAGTTGTGAAACTGCGTTTCTTAGGATAGTAAAGGTAAACTTATTAGGTATTGATTTTCGAAGATTTCAACCAAACCAGACAAGAGAGGAATACACAGATTTTTCTTTGGAAATCACGAGTATAGAAGATCTGTTTTAAATCTATTTCTGTTCAGTGAAACTGTATATCTGACTTTTTCCTTCCTGGGACACAGAAGGAGCCATATTATGAGGAAGACCCTGACGAGGGCCCCAGGTTGAAAGTGGTAAGCAATGCTGGATGCTAATCCACATTTCCCAATATACACCAGTAATCTGGGGTACTCAGCATAAGGTATCAATCTCTCAGATCCTTAAAATAGTTAATTTTATGGTTAACTCCCTCTGCTTCCATGTGATAATGGATATTGCAATATATTGCAGAAAACCAATCTTTTTACCAAATCAAAGTGAAATTATTTTGTTGATAAGACTAATTCAACCTAATCATTTATAGATCACTTACCTTCAGTGAATCCCGGTTGTCATATAAAGAACAGGAGATAGAAAGATGCCCAGTATATATCAAATATTTGCCTACTGATTGTCAATTCACTTAGAGCAAGGTCTATACAATGGCACTATTCTTTTTCAAATAAAGACTAACTTAGAAGGCAAACACCAGAAGACATTTTTCTGTCTGTATATGATCCTAAATGTGCTCTAAAATAGTAAAAAAAAAAAAAAAAAAAAAAAAAAAAAAAAAAAAAATCTAATTACAAAAGCATCTGCCACTGTTAGTTTACCTAATTCTGTGCAACAAATCACATAAGAATGTAGTGGCTTGAGAGAACAACTATCCTATTGTTATCTAGGGGCTTTGGGGCTCAAGGGTTCAGGCAGGGCTCTCAAATGGGCATTGGTTACTTATGTGGTTGAGTCAGACACAGACTGGCAAAGATGAAAAGCAGTGGCTGGAGGACCTGCAGATAGTCCTGATCTACTTCTTTCTTCATGCAACTTCCCATGTGGTCCTTTTGCATAAGCTGGTCTGGTCTGGGCACAGAGATCTCAGCGTACCTAGATCACTTACTGTGCAGTGGAAGGCTTCTATAACAATCTGCCCTCAGAAGGCACAAAGGGTGACTTCTGCCACAACCCATTGGTAGAAATGGTCACAGAAGCCCACTCAGTTTGGATAGCAGAGGACACTGACCCCATCTCTTGATGGCAGGAGTATCAAAGCCACCTTGAAAGAACAAAATGTGGGATGGAAGATATTGTTGCAGCTGTATTTGGAAAATACAGTTTATTATGGCCACATGTGAAATATGAAAACTAAAGATTATCTGCTAAATCCGAGTGATAAGGATTTATCATGCAAGTGGGTTTGCCTCCTTACATTCCTCAGGAAAACGCTTATATTCCTTTAAAAAACAACACAGTGCCTTTAGAAATGTGACTATACCCAATGTTATCCATATATTATTTATGCTCATATAATTCCAGATGTTGGAGAGTAAAAAGGAAAAGAGTAATGAAGGCCTGATACCCTTTTTCTGTTTCCTTTTTGTTCCCAAGTAGAGAATCAAAAAAATTCCTTTGTCGAAAATGGGACTTAATCGCATATTTTCTTCATGACAAGTGCATCTGAAAAGCAGTGAAGAACTCTTGGCAACTGTTCGTCCCAGGCAGTTGGAGTGATGACAAGCGCCTCCAAAGCCGGTGACCCTGTAGACTCTAAAGTAGAGAGTTCATTCTCGATGAATCTGCACAGCACTGCATCTGAAGACTCTATGCCCCCATGGCTGCCCGATTATGAATGCTCTGCAGCAATCCCAGGGATTCTTTATATTTTTAGGAGGAGGGAGGAAAGGAGGGGAGAGGCTGAGGGGAAGAAGAGGAAGGCATCAGACTTTAGGATACCAAGAAGGATAGCATCTGCAAACACTGCTGAGTCTCCCAAAGGACTTAGTTCATAGATGGAATCCTTGGCTTGGTCTCAATATTCTTATCTTTTCTTATCATGTGTCCAGATCTTAGGAAGTACTTTCCTTCTATGTTTCCAAATTTGACGAGCATCTGGGTCTTTAGGTTCTTGTGAAATTTTATGAATACAAAAGAAGATAAAAATGTTCATTTCATTAAATTCCAAGGGTTGTGTGTTCACACTGTCATAGGTATTGACTGACTGAAAGTGGGCTTCATTTGAAAATGAAAGTTATGTTCCCCAATTTGAGATCCTATCAGTTTTTCTCTTAGAATCAAAACCTAGAAATATAAACAGATTGCTTATTTTAGAGCAGAAAGATGTAAAAAAAAAAAAAAAAAAAATTTAAAATGTTGTGATGTGGTGATTCACATCCGGCTGTGTATTTCTTCAAGACAATGTTGACCATATGAAAATATTTTTTGAAGGATGATTTTTAAAACAATATCTTTGGGGGTTCTCTCTACCTGTGAGAAGGTGAAAGTCTGTGGGAAAGTTATTTTGGAATCTCTATTTTGTGTGTGTGTGTGTGTGTGTGTGTGTGTGTACTTTAGTGAGTCTCAGCCCTACTATGAAACAGTAAGTAAAAAAAATAATTCCTAATGTAGATTCCTTAAGAAAAAGCGCCAGTGAACATCCAACTGTCAAAGTGGGAGAATGATGACTTTGTAATGCAGTCATAGCGTTAAGGAATGATTCCTAAGGCATTTTCAATCTGCAACACCTTTTTAAAAAATTAGTAAGAAAAACGACCTTGCTTCTAATTCGTTTTCCCAACACTGATGTATTTGACTTAGCAGTGTCTGGAGCTAAATTAAGATTAGTCTCTAAAGTACCTTTTGGCAAAGGAAAACTATAATGATTTTATGACTCTTTTACATGAACCAGGAAAGGGAATTTTACAAGCATGAAGAGGTTTTTCAATACAGCGGGTAATGGAGAAAAAAGAAGGAATGAAAAGAGAAGGTAAAATCAAGATCCCAGTCCATCGCAGACTTGGGCTTCCCATCAGAGAGCAGCCAGGCTGTTCCTTGACTTGGCTAATCTCACTTTTCCATTATCAATCCACAGGGTGCGTTTTCAACCAGCTTTAAATTGGAGTTGTAAAGTGGACTCTAGAGTAAAGTGAGCGAGAGCAAACAAAAGGGGCTATTCTCTCACTGCTGCCCGCGTGTCATTCCCATTAATGTCAGCGGGGATTATGTCCGCACATGTAGCAAACGTCTGCTTACAAGTGGGGTAGGCGCATTCTCCCATTTCCGCCATCTCCATTCCGTCAAATGGGAATGGATTCGTCGGGGTGTGTTTGTGTTTGCTGCAAAAAGGCATTCTTTCAGAGCGGGCCGCTAATGATGCAAACCTCATTGTGTTCCTGCCTCGCTTTCTTTCCATATTCCAAAGTCATACAGCTGGCTTTAAGCATTCATTTCTCCCCTTCTGTACCCTTCCACCTCCACTTCAAAACGGCAGGCTGAGCAACTCTTTCGACTTCTAGCTCATTTACATTACTTTTTTTAAGGCAAGCAGTATAGTTGAATGATGTTAAGCTCAACAGATTGTAAATGGAACCCCAAGTACCTTGTTAAGACAAGATGTGTTTGCTGTCCACTTAAGCACTTCTCATTGCTGGTAGTTTTTTCCAAAATTATCTGGGTGTAAGTGATGTAGCCAGTGATACTTAGGCCTTGGAAATTGCTGTGACCTGTATTTCCATGTTTCAAATTAATCCTTACCCTGCTTAGGGTGCTGAGAGACTCCATTTACTCTTACCTCACTCTTTCAAAGCAGGTACTCTTGACAAGAAAAAAAAAAAAAAAAAAAGCATTCTGCTAAAATAGAAGCTGCAGATTTGTAAGCCTGCTGCAAAAATTTCTGACATATCTTTGAGCGCAAAAAAAAAAAAAAAAAAAAAAAAAATGGGCAGAATTCATCTGTTGCTAAATCCATTGGATCCTTTGGCTGCTTCGGTTTCTATCAGTGTACTGGTCAATAAGGCTAAAATCATACAGTCAGGGGGTGTTTACTTTAAAGCTGCTTGCAAACTATCAGGAGACTTTTCAAAGCATTAGCAACCAATTTAAGAGAAAATGAGTGGTAGAGAGGTCAGGGGGAAATATTTACTTTGGAAGGTCAATTGAATATTTGAAGAGAGTAACAGGCTTGGCATCTAGGGTCATGCTAATGTATCTAGTTGTCCATTTGATCCTAAATAATTAGCTGTAGAAGCCGAAGGTTTCAGAGTCGGAGATTCAGTCCCCGGTAGGACCAAGCTTTAAAGTGGATGGAGAAAAGGAAGGGCTACAGTGTCTATGCAAAGGGCAGTTTACATACCCTGCTAGGGCAGGTCACAGCCTGCTGTCTGGATCTTTAGTCTGAGCTCCTATTCCAGAGACCAGGGCAATCACATCCTCTCCTTTAAAGACATGTGAGCAATATTGTCCTCTGATATTCTTGTCTGTTACTGCCACAAAGGCTACTGATTCTACAGATGACTGTTTGAAAGCAATGTCTAACCTGGTGGCTTTTGGAAACAGGAACTCCGATCTTTGAGTCACACACAGATTTCAACAAGGTTGGCTTTCTTGAAATGGAAGTACAACCCTTAATTAGGCTAGTTAATTGCAATTGCGGCACTTGAATTATATCCCTGATAAATGAGCACTGGCATCTATCAAGTGAACTTTTTTTAGTAGAAGAATTTGTGTCCTTTAAAGTGAGTGTGTTATCTGCAAGAACATTTATGCTATAAAAATAAGGGGGTGGGAAGTGGGAAACGATTGTGCTTTTCCAGTAATTTTCCTGTGCTTATGGCAGGCATAATTTTCACAGATGGACGACTTTTTCTTTTTGTACATCACACTCAATGAATTAAGTGGTCTCAAACTTAATAGTGATGAAAATAAACAAAATCTTGTGCTTTCTATTTTAATATTTATGTGTTTAAATGTACCAGATCCAAAACTCTCTTTTCTTGAATTGTCAACCCTTCAATTAGAAAGTTCAATAATCTTTGATCCTCTATTTTCTGATTTAAGTAAACTGAAACCAAAACTTATTTAATTCACAGATCTGATTCTTAATATTAAAAATTATATTTGCTCAAAGGACTTTTTACCAAGATTCCTATGTCCTGCCCTTTTCTTGTTCTGTGGAAAAGTATAGGAAGAAATTGAAGATTGTTTTCAGATACAGACCTTCCATACATTCACCACAGACTTTAAGAAGAAAAACGTCTGTTTTTTTTTTGCAGGCTGATATTTATGCCCGTGTTGCACATATTATAGAGCTTTAAATAAGGATTGGATTAATTAAACAGATTTTCAATGCTTTTTTGGTAGTAAAATCAAGCTATGTGAAATTCAAGTTTGTTAATGAAAACAATTACAGTTAGATCAGGATATTTGATTTTAAGTAAAAAATAAAACAAAATCTCTACTGACCTCAACCAAATTCAGGTGAACAAAAAGAATTATGCAGAGTTGAATGGAATGACTTTTCAAGGTTTTTTTTTTTTTTTTTTTTTTTTTTTTTGCCTCCTGGAGATTACTCTGAAAGGTGCTTCTGAGATGTTCATACTTTAGGTTTTGTAATAGCAGTTATTGTCATCACATAATACAAAAAAGAAGGATCATCAGCCAGCCTGGCTCTGGCATAATCATAATATAAAATATATTTTAAGTTTAATAAAGGTAAATTATGTGTCGAAAGGTAAAGCAACCTATAATTAATAGCAACTTGGCTTGCAATAGCCAAAACACATCAAAGCAGTCTGTTTCTTATTGACTAATGTATGCGCTCTGGGCAATTCTCCTCCCCTAGCGCCACCTCCCCATCAGTTGGGATCTTTTAAGTTTGATGGTCTAAGATGTCAATTGAAAGTTTGTTTGTTTGTTTGTTTGTTTTTCATTTTTTTAACATGCAGTATCTGCCTGTTAAATTTTAGATTTCATCGGTGCACAATGATTATTTTAATGAGAATGAGAACATGTGAGAGAAAAGAGGCAGAAGATATATATTTAGAGAGAGAGAGAGAGAGAGAGATGGAGGGACAAAGAAAGAGACAAAGAGATAATTTCTCACCCTTCACTTGAAAGATGAACAAGGACACAGATGCCTTTTATTATCTGAAATTAAGCAAATACATGCTTTCTCCTTGGAGGAAAATTTTGTTTTGTCAATGAAAATGCTCCTGATGCACTCTGCATTTGGCACTTTATTACTATTGAGCATTCTTTTCTACAACGTTATCAGGATAGAATCTCTCTCTGTAGTCTGGACTATTCCTTTTTATTTTTAAATCACTTCAGAAAGGTTTGCAATAAGACCAGATATTGAAAACCTCAAAAGCAGGAAGAAAATTATATCTCCCTTATAGGAAGAAATAAAAGATTAAAAAATATATTCTTTGCCTATTTTGAAAGGCTTCCTAAAAATTGGAGAACCAGACGAGAATTTATTACAATCATCTTCTCAATATTAGAAGCCAAGGGGAAACTACTGTTCCTTTCGTTGTTCTCCTAGTTGTAGTTGCTGCTGTTCTTTCGACAGAGTGGAGTCTCCCTAAAACAGCAGCCCACAGCCCATAGGGGAATTGCATCTGCTGAGTGTCCTTGTTACCTTTCGAAGGCAGTGATTTGATAATGAGTTATGCTGCAAGCAGGGGTTTGGGTGGAGTGGCTTTGCTTGCATATATTCCCATTTTTAGAGACTGTGACTAAGCATTTACATAATTGAGTTACACCGGAAGTGTGCACAGACCCCAGATCCTTCGCTGCTTCTCTGAAAGCTTCTTGCTTCAAATCTTCCCAAGTAATTTGTCTACTACAGTTGTTTCTACCAGAATGAAAAAGAATTTTCCCTAATTTCATTATGTCTATCAATTATGGATGGTGTTCCACTTTTTAATTTTTTATTTTGTTTAATGCCTTTCCTCAGGATCTTCATTTTATTTTTTGTAATACTCAATATAGATAGAACAAAGGTAATGTGCTATGTATATTAAATCATCTACATAATCTCCAACAGAATCACCACCTTTGGTGGTTACAGACTTTGCTTTTTTAATTTTTTTTTTTTTTTTGCACAAAAACTGTTTTCTTCCAGAAGATAATCTCTACAGGTCTGAATAATGCCTTACTGCTTACTTAAGAACTTCAAACAGTATTGAAAACAAGGCTTCATTTTCTGTGCATCATCACAGGGTCAGGGATTATTGTAATCCCCATGTTTCAGATGAACCATTTGAGGTTTAAATACCTCAGCCAATGCCTGGGAGTAAGTCAGACCGGAAGCCAGGGTAAAACTCATAGTTCACGATTTAGATATCAGATGAACTTCCCTATCTTTCAGCACATGAGTCTGAGTTTGTTTTCCTGTTCTGTAATCTGCAAGACTAGGTTATTTGGTGTGCCTTCTGTTGTCAAAGTAGAATTGAACTCACACTGTTAGATCATTCCCTGACCCAGTTTTGATTCTTTCTAGTCACTGAAACAGTTAAATCTTGTTTCTTTCAATTTGCACTTTGGTTTTCTTATTAATAAAACAATAAATAAATAAAACAGGAAAAAAAGGAAGAAAAAAGCTGTAGTTAGACTTTTGCAAGGGCCAAATATACTAGTGCCAAATGTTCTATCAGTGGAAGAAGTGCTGCGTAAATATTTTCCTCCTTGTTGCTTAATTAAATGTATGGATACTAATATCTGCATTACCCTCCTCCCTTAGAGAAAATATGGTTTAGAATGCACTCCAGAGTTTTCCTAAGTGATAACTTACATTCTTGTACATTAAGAATGTAAGCATATCCAGAGTTCTGGAACTCTACTAGAATCTAACCCCACCATACAAGAAATACTCATTTTTAGAAATTAGCTTTGTTTGCTCCATTGTAACAGTAAAAGCTTTCATAAGTCTATAATATAAATGAGATTTTCTTTTCATGATGAGAAAAAAATGCATGTCACTAAAAGAGTAGAAGAGTTAGTTGAAACTTTTCATTAAAAAAATAGTAATAATAGCTCTGAAATTTTACAGGAAAAAGGTCTGTGATTTCTGATGTTAGTTACAGAAATTTCTAAATCATAAAATGGTTTCCTAACCAGAAGACAAATAATAATAAGAAATAGTGAAATTAAGCTCGCACTGAGAAAAAGATAAATGAAGGTTTTATTTTAATCTGCCTTAAAAATTTAGATTAGGATTTAACAAATAAATAAAAGCTTTTTCTTCTATGTGATTCTTGAGATGTTTCATAGTTGACCTAAAGATTCTCATTTATAACTTTTATGGCTTTCAGTATTCTGAATAATTTTCCTTTCAGTCTAAAACTTTCCATAGTTAATCTCAGGCCAGTAGTAACTTTTTGCGTTTTAAAATATATTTAAGGAAGAAATTAATAGAACTATTTGACTGATTCTTAAAGGAGAAGTGACATATCCTCTTACACTTAAAATATTGTTCAAATAATTAAAACGCAGCCTCAAAATGTCAAGCTTTCCTAAGGTCTTTAATTCAATACAGAATTATTGCTCTTTGAAACGTAAAACTTATAACAGAAGTGCATTTAAGTGCTATAAATGCTTTTAATATGTAAGTTATGTAGAATTTCTGTGAATCTCTAATCTGTTGATTTTAGGAACCTACACTTTAACGCTGTACATTCCATAGCCCCATAACAGAGGATGTTACAAATCTAGAAGACAGAATTGCCTCAAGGTAACGAAATTGGAGAAAATCATAATTGTATTTCGACAACTTGATTTTCTCTGATTAAAAAGAAAAACTTGAAAGTTGAAACAGTACACATTAAAGACAATTTTGCATCGCTAGTTTTAAGTGAATAACATGTAAATCAAAGTTGAAAAAAATTCTTTAGTTATTCGGGCACATGTAATATTCTTCTTAATATTATTGTACGACAGTTAAATGAAAGACAGAAGGTAATAGTTGCTAATGTATTTGAGATTTAAATAAATCCCTTACTTGTTACATTCATATTCACATTTTATGCAAAACTAGTTTGAAATAATGCATATGTCCTATTTAAATAAAGCTCAATCAAGCACCTTGATCACCATAAAGAAATAAAGCAGGAAAATATCAGTAATTAAAATGCAAGTTTCAAAGGAAATACCTTTCAGAAGAAAGTCACAAAGCACCTGATTTCTAAAAATGTCAAGCAGTTTTCTGTGACACACCATTTGTTAGCAGGTGGAGGTATAATTTGTGTAACAGCATTTGCCTGTCAATAACTCCTTCGTGAATCTGGTAATTTTATTAAACAATTTTAGAATAAGCTTATTAAAATAATCTTGCACACTTTGGTAGCCACTATTGCAATCACTGCAAGTAGTATCCTTCGATTTCTGCTCTCTGGTTCATCAACGCTTTCAAAACTTAGTGACTTTTCTACCGTGTTTTATTGAGATACTGAAACATGGCCAGGTGGAAATCACATGTACTTGTTCAAATATTAAAAAAGCACCTCCTTTGAATATATGGATTTCAGAGCAATATAATAATATCCATGATGGTAGGAATATAACAAAATAGTTCAGTTTTTATAAAAGTGTCTTTTTTCATTCATTCACTGTATATGACAAAAATTTAAGATCTCCATTTGGAAGTAGTGAAAAGCAGAGAATAAGATTTCCTTTGTTATTATTACAAAACCATGAAGAAGGCAAAATAATGTCTGCTTCCTGATTTGTTTAGTTATTCTTTATCTAACATATGTTCTAAACCCAAATGATCATTTAAAACTCCATTTTCTCTATCTAGAAGTTTCATTTGTATCTAATCTTACTTCCCAAGTCTAATGACTTTATTATTAGAAGTTGCCAGTTGAGCCCCAAACCTTGAGAGCTATGTCCATTAGTTTTAACAGTGCTACAGTTTGTTGTAGGCAGCTGTGCCTTGGGTTATCTTAATGGCCTACCCTAAACCTTCACCTTACTGATGCAGTAATGTAGTTTTTTAATTCCCTTCTTTTTAAAAAAACTTTCTACTTCTCTTTATTTTTGCATTTTGGAACCATCTATAAAAGCCCTTACAGTTCCAAATATAGGGGAATAAATGCCTAACATTCAGGGATACCAAGTGTGAACTCCGTGCCTCAAGTCTTCATGGAAACCTATTGTGAGGATTTAATATGAAAACTGCTTTGCAATTTACATTCATGCTCCTGAATGCAAATCTATTATATAGACGGAACTCATCGCTGCTTTCTAGGTGAGGAAATTAAGGTGTAAACACTGAAATTGACATAAGAATCATCGGTTGGCACTCATTCCATCCAAAGCAGTGCACTTGATGCTTTAGAGAAAGGAGCTCACGTACTCCTTATAATACCAAAAACTTTGCTGTTTTCCTGGACCCTGATTTTCCATCTCTATCTTATCCATCAGCAAATCCTACCTGTTCAACTTTCAGAATATATTCAGAATATGGCTGTTTTTGCCACCCCCCACCCCCAGCTACCTTCCTGGGCCTCTGGCCTGTAATATCCCAGCAGCTTTCTAAGGGGTCTCCCTGATTACCCTTTCTCCACCACAGTCCAGGCCAAATGATCTTGTCAAACCACAGGTCAGACTGTATCCTCTCCTTTGCTCACTGCCCTTCTTTGCTTGTCTGTTTCACTCAGAATAAAAGCTACAACTATTTCTTGGATTTATTAGATCTTACATCACTTCACCTCTGGTTCCATCTCCTAATAGGTACCTGCACTCAATCTCTGACCTCCTTCAACACACCAGGTCTGCTCCCGGACTCAGCCTCAGCCTCTGCTTTTCTTTTTGCTCTTTTCCTTGTGCAAATCTTTCCCTGGATGTCACCTTAGCAGCGAGCCTGTCTTGGCCCTGCTATCTGAAATGAAGCTACTTTGCCCATCTGACTTTTCTTGCCACCCTTAAAGCCAAGCACTTTGCACTGTATAACATACTGCATAAATTGCTATGCCTTTTAGCATCCTGCCTGAGCCCTACCATCCAAATAGCCTATAAACTACATGAAGGCAGAGATCTTGTTGTTCTTGCTTTCTATTTAATTTTCTAGACAATAAAAGTACATGGAAGACACTCAATAAATATTTGTTGAATGAATGAATGAACACCTGCATGAGATGTTATCATCTGTGTTTTGGTAAGAGGTAAATATGGTGCTTTAGAGTGATCAATTAAGTGATCAGAAAGCCAAGTTTGTCCAGAGCCATGCTCTTAACCACTACTCCATCTGGCTTGTCCTCCGGAAACACTAATTCCTAAGTCTGGTGCTTTTTCCACTTCATGCTATCTCACATCTGGGGCATTCTATAACATTTGAGGCCCACTGAATAAAGAGAGTCGGACAGTGTTCTAGCTGTGCAGAACATGAGGGCTTGCCCAGAAGGACTTGAAATGTATATTTGAGCATGATAAAAGGATTAAGAATCATCATGTAGATGTTTGTAATTTTTTTGCAATCTAAGAGATATTGTGTTAATCAGCAAATGGCTCCATTTCTTACTAACTGGGTGACTTTGGAGATGTCTCTTTACTCCTCTGGGCTTCATGTTCCCATTTAAAAAATGTAGGCAGTGACAGGGAATGGATGAGGTTATCTGAGATGATTAAAGCATTGCTTCGCATATAGTAAGCACCCAGTGTGTTCCCTTCTTTCTTGCTATCTTAGTATGTTTATTGCTCTTCTTTTAGGTTGAATGTAATACAAACTCCCAGCTTAAATAGTTCTACATGATCTCACTTCCTTCAAACTCTCAACTTCATTTCTTGTCTTTCTCTGCATTGCTTGACTATAGCTACCAGGCCCTTCCTCTTTCTTAATTCCAGTCAAGCCCAAAGCTATTCTTCCAAGTGGTAGGGAAAACAAAAAACAAAAACAAAAACAAAAAACACACCTTTGCTGGCTTTCACTCTTGAAGTTTCAGTCAGGTGTCATCTCCTTAGTGTAACTTCTGTGATTGACCCAAACTAAAGCTCGTGTCTTCCTTGCAATTGCTGCCCATCAGTTTCCTTTTGTGATTTCTCCTCCTGTAGTTGCAATTATTTAATTCTCCTCTTTTTTTTTTTTTCCATTTGCTGTCTGCCTCCAGGAATATCAAATATAAGACAATCACCCAATCTCTCTTCTTGACCATAGCTCCTTAGTATATCTAAAGCAAAGCCTAGAACATACACTGTAGGTGCTCAGAAAATACCTGTGAAATGGATGGATGGATGGATGGATGGATGGATGGATGGATGGAGACAGACTAGGATGTCTACTTTGATTTACATTTAGATGAAGCAGTACATCAAAACATATCTGACAATATAGAATGAGGTCTGTAATACTGGGACAACCTACAGGCAAATACTCACATTCTGTTTAACTTTAGGTACAGATACTGCATTGACTCTCAGATAGACCCTTGGGTCTCCTCATAGCATTAAAGTGTAGTGTTCAAAAATGATACAATTGGCCATCATTTTGAGGCTTGGTTCCCATCTGTCTTGAAAGGTATTATTTCGGTACATGGCCCACTTTCACAGGGCTCTTTTCTCTAATGTACTCAGCATATCATTTGACCCCCTAATTACTGAAGAGAATCAGAATCCCACTGCTTTTGAAGTGCCTACAGGTAATGTGAATCATTAGAAGCATATGTCATAAAAACTGAAGACATTTTTCAAATCACTTAAATTATAATAATTAATTTAATATGCTTCATATGTTTAAACTATATTTAGTTTCAAGCCATATGCTTTCTTACATAGAATGGAGTTCCAAATTTGTCTAATTCCTTCTAAAATGCAGTATCCAAAGTAGAATTTGTCCAGCACATTAAGAGTTAATATGCCTACACTAGAGAAATGTGCCTTGGTATCTGTAATAAAAAAAATTAAAAAAATTAAAAAAACACTTGTCTTAAAAAAAAAAATGACCCACTTTGAATAATGCCACATCCTGAGTCAGTGCTGCCTGTTCACGGTATCCAGCAGTCTGAGCTTTCTGTTCAAAGACTTGAGTGGCCAACTCTGCAAAGAATATTGATGTCACAGCTCAAGATATGTCAGTGTCATGGGTTCTTAGCTCTACTTGGCAGATGTCTTTTTTTCCCCAAAGATTCTGGTTTTCAAAATATTTTTAGGACTTTTAAGCTATATATTTTGTCCTTAGATTTTTCTAGTTTCCCTCCTTTCTTTCAGAGAGGAGCTAGCTGCTACACAATTTATCGGTGTCTCTGTCTTTTTGTTTGTTTTTGAATTCAAAATTAAAACATAAATTGTATGTATTTAAGGTATACAGCGTGATGCTTTAATTATTTCCCCTGTTATGCTTTTCTTAGTTCACACTTCAACTGTTATCTTCACACGGACATGTAAGGGTTAAGTCATGCTGTTGTGGCCTCATTGATGAATTAAACTCAGGAGAAAAATGCTGACAATTTACACAGTGCCAAACAAAAGATTTTATGGCATAAATACAACTTAAAGTAGAAATATTCATCAACCAGCGCTGATTTCTCTTCTTAGACTTGAAACGCCTTTTTTTTCTTTTAAGATGGTATTTAGTGTGTGGCTAATCTGGCAAATGCTGAGAAATAGATTCATTTTAATTTGCTCTCTCCACTACTTTCAACAATGGTTAGGTAGCTGAGCCGATGATGGGATGAAATGAGGAAAGACCATGACTTTATGGCATGACAAGTTATGATTGCAGGTATTAATTATTTAAATTCTACTGTGCCAATTCTCTGACTTATGGACTTACATTTATAAAAACAATGACATCATTTTAGGAGGTAATTTTTGATAGACATGGGATTTTTTTTTTTCATCTTGACTCAGGGCTTCCAATGATTCTCTAGTTTATTTAAGGAAAAAATATAGCTTCTTTGTTTTAATTTGCATACTTGGGTTACTTCACTGATGTAGCAACCTGTTCCACTGTCTATTGTCAAACAATTGTGCATAAAATCACCTTGCGATATTAATCTTGGGAGACTATAGCAACCAGAACTTACCACCACCTACACAGCAAAATTTTGAAAGGCCCTTATTCCAAATACATGTTTACACATGTTTTTTTTTTTTTTTTTTTCTAAATATATAAGAATATACAGACAAGTCATTTTACCACATGTGTAAATCCTGGGGAATTTAGTTGACAACTATGATATTCCCTGTTTGATGTTTGTAAACTCAAATTAGCTACAGAAAGACTGATTTCCAGGCTAGTTTGTATCATTGCTACCCAGCTGCATGGCCAGAGCTGACTATCTACTTCTGAGCTTGCTTAAGCTAATGTCCACTGGAACATGAGGAGAAACATAAATAATTTTTCTTCTTGCAAGGACAACTTCATTGTAAGCCAGCTGTAACCTTAATGATCAACAGCTGTAAGTACACATTGGCCAAAAGCAGAAAATTAAAGAATAAGAAAGATTCAGAAAATAGATGAATTGACAGGTGTTGGAAGGATCCATTGTTGTTGCTTAAAGAAATAGGTATTTAGAGTATTGCAATAAAATGCTGATAGGAATACTGTTCCTAGTATTAAAGAACTACTAGTACTTCAGTGTTAAGAATTGATCTTCATTCCTTATTCTTTTACTCACACTTCTAGCTTACATGCAGTATTTTTGTGAAAAAATGCTCTGCCAGTTTATTTGGAGACTGACAATGGATGAAAATGGAGTTTCATTCTGTTGTGTGCACACTTCGTAAAACAAAAAAATGTAGTTAATGCCTTTATTTGTCAGATTTTTGAAAAAATATTTTCTGATTCATTTTATTTTTAAAGTGTTATTTACTAATTAGCTACATGCTTGTCTGCACTTATAATAAAAACTAGAGCTAGCTGTAGTTTAAAAAGCTCTGATCTTTGCCAAATTAATAAGTTTATGATATCTCTCAGTATATTAACAAGATCTGTCTCAGAAAAATGTAAATATTACTAAGCACATTTGAAATTTCGCTGGACAATTTTTCTAATTATTTTGTACTATTTTGCACTAATTATTTGCTCAAAGGAATTGGTTTGGAATATCAAATAATAAAAGCATTATTTCTAAGAATTAGTTTTAACTCTTATGCTGTTTCTGATTTTAAACATGTGATCTACCCACGAGTTCTCTAAATCATTGAATTTTTTTTTTTTTAAATAGTTGTTTATGTGAACTTCCAATATGCAAATCTGTGTAGACCCTACATCGTTGCTAGTCAATAAGTGCTATTTGGGAGTTATTTTATGTAATCTATAATAATCAAATTATGTGGTAAAATTTAATATTTGTTTGAAGCAATCATGTAGGTGATAGCTTTAGGTATAAAGTACTAACTTTTGGAGACCATGGGGAAGTAGAATGGAAGATAGTAGAGAAAGAATTTCTTTCTGATCAATTCTCTGTCCGCTTATTCTTGGAACTGACAGAGATGATTTAGGTAGATATTTTCTTGTAAAATCACAATTTATTTACTTCCCTGAGACTTTTGGCTCTGGAGCTTCAATTTCATTAAAGCATCAACACCTGCTCATACTTTTCTAAATTCTTTGCTGGTGTTTTCCTGTCGCTTTCCACACACTTTCTGCCAGTAGAAATGCCAATGCTACCTTTTGGCATCAGCGATATCTTCTGACCATTTTACAGCACATGGAAAGCACAGCAAACACAGCAACCTCCGAATAAGCAACATGAGCAGACAGCATAACTGCCACTCTCTACATTGATGGTGCCGAATCTGCATCCTACTGATCGAGCCCTTCCAAAAATTGTCACTGTCTTCCTCCTCTTTACACTTTTGTTCTTCTTTCATTGAAAACCTTTTTGTCTTCTCTTATTTTTGGTAACCAAATTTTATAAGAAAATCAATGAGAGGAAACACACTGGACATAAATGAATACACATTAAAAGCACATCCATTTGCCTCTTCCCACTCTTTCTTGTCCCTATATCAGAACAAGGAGGCTCATAATGCCCCACTTGTTCTTACTATTAAAATAAAAAAAATTTACAATTCATACTGCAAAATATTCTGGTAAAGCCTCCAGCAAATGCGTACAGTAAATCAGTCCTGCCCTTGCCGAAGTTTTAATTTGCATGCCTGTGTCTCTGGAAACATTCCGGAGTCTTCTAAGAAAGCATTCCAGTGTCTGCCTCTGTAAGGGTCCATATGGCAAATGCCTCTGAGATCACAGAACTTTCTTATTTAAGGCCAAACATATCCCCCTTTATGTTTGGTGTTCTCAGGAGGAGCCTAACAAAGATTCTGGAAATTATAGGGAGAAAGAAGCAAATTGGAGCTAAAAGGATGAAAGTATGTTGAAGACAAAAACCTATATGTGCTGATGAGGCGGCACTCACGTAACACACGTCTTGGAACAAGGCGCACCCCTAGCTCTTGGCTCCAGGAAATGAGAAAGGAGAGGGCATGTATCAGAAGATGGAGTTGATTAGGTTAGCAGTTCAATTAAAATTTTTAAATGCTCCCTCTGATACATACTGGGTTTTCATTTATTTTACTCAGGGGACACCAGTCATGAGTTTTATTTAAAATGAAAGAGCTAGGAATTTTAAGAGCATTTGATATTTTGAATGGGGTACTTTTAAATTTCATGAGTGTGCAAACAAAAACTTTCAAACGTGTGTTCACTCAGTCTAGTCTTAAATGTAAAAGGCAGCCAGTCATGCCTCTGGAAAAAATAAATCACTACATCAATTCTGTCTCTAAAATGCAAAATTACAACTTAGAAATCACATTTAGGACCTTGTGCTAATGATGAAAGGAGTTTAAAGGGAATAATGAAAGGGAAGATATTTTTAAGTGAGTCTTTTTCCCTAAAGACTTTAGTGGTATCTCTTCATTCCACAAGCATTCATTGAGTGCACTGTCCGTGCTGTGTGCCGGGGAAAAGAGACGATTACACCACAGTCCATCCCTTAAAGAAACCCACAGTCTGGTGGAGGAGACAGATATGTAATAGATGATTGTAAAACCACACCAGGAACACATGACAGAGAGATGGCAATGGAGTTAAATTCCTCTTTCTGCCACCATCTCTAAACTGATAGGGTTAAAGATTTGTGAAAAAAAAAATAACCACTGCACTGAGTCTGAGGGACACAAGTTAGTCATAATAAATTGGTCGGGGATTGGGGTGGCAAAGAGAGAGAGTCTGAGCCAGATTTGAAGGGGAAAGAGTCACACGTAGTTTTGCAGCTAAGTTGAGGAATGGAGTGAGGAAGGTGAAGTTTAAGATGTGAGCAGGCACCAACCAAGTGATGTAGGTTCCTGAAAGGTGATTAAAGAGCTAGGGTTTATTTATAGTAAAGTCAAAGTCTCCTAGACTTTGCTGTTGTTTTTTGTTGTTGTTGTTGTTGTTGTTGTTGTTGTTTGTTTTTTGTTTTTTTGGTCAGAATTTGCTGCTTCTTAAATATATTCTTCAAATTTATTTATTTATTTATTTCGATAAATTTATTTTAAAGAGAAATTTTATCAGTGTAAGAAGTGTGATTCAGTGGGAGTGACTGGAAGTTTAAGAGATGACAGCAATGAGGCGGGAAGGAGGTAGGACAGAGCTGGGTGACAGCATGGGAGCCAGGTGAAGAAGCTCTGGAGGTGGCCATAGGGACCCTGGGCAGTGCTAAACCACACATTCTCCCTGAGATTTGGCAGAAAAAGTAGTCTCAGTTATACCAGTCACAGAAAAAAATATATATATTCAAGAAAGTACTGGGTTCCAATTCAGGAAAAACATTCACTAATGTCAGTAGGTATAGTAGGAACTTTTAAAAATAAATTAAGGGTAGCAAAGACAAACGAGCAAGTGAGTGTGATCCCAAGGGAGTGGTTCCAGGTGAGAAGACCTATGAATAGCATGAGGTTGCCCGAGATGATGGAAATTCTTGTGGGGAGTGGAGAAGTGTCCTTGGGGAGAAGAAAGGAGGCAAATGGTCCTGGAGAGGAACTGAACTTAAATGGTTTAAGTTTTGTCCAGTGGTTGGGGTGCTAGAACTGAACACCAGGCTGATATCAGAGTACATTTGTGATGGTAGTTTTTGTTCATCCTTTGCCCACCCTCTCTCTAAATTCATTCAAATGAAACAAAGCATACCAAATCCTAATTAGAGAAAGCACCCCAAAACTATAGCTACTATTGTCATTATGTTGAACTTGAATCACCCAAAATATCCATTCTGTTTTCACTGTTGTTTAACAAAATTCCACTGGAATATCTATATAGAGAAATAGGACATATATTCTGAACTATCTACAGAGTGCTGAAAACATTACAGTAACATTCTTTCAAAATTTTATTTATTCATAATGACTTAAAATTCTTTTATGGTTGAAAGATCAAAATCATTGGGACAGGCTATATTCATGACATAAGACACAAACCCACAAGAAAGATTGTTCAATGGCATATTAAATATATAATTAAATATAATATATCTGTGCCTGCTTGGTGAGAGTTTCCACGTAGTTTCTATTTGGAGGCCATAACATTTTGCTGCCACTGTAATATGACAGCCATCTCACCTCTAGGGAAATACAGTTTTTTCTGCTTGCAAGTCTTCCTATGCCTGGTCCCACCCAAGACCAGTTCTCATGTTACTTACGTATATGAAAGGAATGTTTTCCATCACTCTGAAATATAGTAAAGTCCTCAAATAGTTTTCCATAAGCCAGAATCCAAAGATTTCTTAACAGGAGCAAACTATTGGGGGAAAATGGATATTATGGATAGGCAGACAGGATGAAAATTAAGGATGGCTAATCCAGAAGGTACTATTAGTCATGGCACTGAAAATAGATAGATCCAGGTTCCTCTGTCTTCACATCCTATACTTCCTTTCCTCTCTTTCCAGGTTCCTCTGACACGATTATTCTTACTATAAAATTATCAGGCCCAATGGGGAGAAGTGAATAAGATAAAAACATTTTGTCTGAACCTCAGGAAGCAGGACCACTGACTCCATGATAGACGACCATGCTGCCTTGTGGATCAAGTCAGAGGAAAGACTGAGGAATTACTGAAGGTACCCAACCTATCTGTGTGTCCTTAGATTCCAGAAATTATCACTTCTACGCCTAGAATAATGGCAAGATTTATTGTCTTTCTTCCCATTCCTTTCTTTCAAACTTCTGCAATTAAACACTTTAAATTCCTCTCTGTATTTTCTGCCAAGAAGGAAAGGATCTGATCGATCAATTCATATTAAAATGATTGTATCTAAAATAGGTATATTTTCTCTAGGTTGTATTTAAGGTGTTCAAAACAAACACAAAAAACATAAATAATAAACTTTTAGAGAAATTTTATTGAAAGGGAAATTTGAGAGCTTTACCTGTGTGTGGATAATCTTAAAGACAAAATTAGGCTTATTTTTCATTTTCATTAGCTATTTGATTCATGTGAAAAACAACACATCAGCATATTTTTCTTCATACTTCTATCAGGGGGCAGTGATGCCAGACTGTAAGCAGATCATAACTCCTGACTTCAAGGAGCAGAGATAAAGAAAATTCTCACCTGGACTTATTTGAAAAACAAAACAGCAGAAAGCATTTGCCCTGATCTCAGTATTAAAAATGTGGATATGTATTCATCTTTTTATAAGCACGTGTTGATAAATGAATCTGAAAGTCATCTCATCAGAGTGATAGGTCATTCTCTTCCTGAGAAGAAGAAAACAGACCATGGAGAGGTTTCTTATTCATTTAGGTAAAGAAATTTTAAGAAATTACATAAGGAAAAATGTGTGAGTTCATGATCTGTGGTTGCTAAATGGTAGCTGCAATCCTCAGTAAAATATGAGAACAGAATCTCACCTTGGCTTAAACATCAGCTTTGTGCCTTTTATCTAAATTCTATGGAGTGTCAAACATGTACCAAAATAACAGCCCCACCCCATAAAGGAAAATCTTGTCAAGTATCCCGCTCTTCATAATGTTATTAAAGAAATATTTGGTGGGTCTTTAGAACCTACATTGTGATGGTGTCCCTGGGTGGTTTTAATCCCTTTATCTTGTTCTAATGTAGATCTAGAATCTATTTACCACTTCCCACTACTTCTGCTACCCATTTGTCCAAACAATCATCACCTCTTCCCAGATGATTGCAGTGGTCTCCTGACTTGTGTTCTTGGCCTCTTTTACTCAATTCTCAAAACAGCAGTCAGAGTGACCTTGACACAGTGCAAATCAGATCACATCACATCGCCCACTCAACACATTCCAAAGGCTTTCCATCTTGCTCAGAGCAACATCTTAAAATCTGCCCAAGGCCACATAAGGCTGTTGGTGCTCTGACTTCCCATGTGTTCTCTGAATGTCGTACTCCCTCCCTCACTTGCTCACCTCCTTCTCGCCACTTCTGTTCCTCCCTCTTCCCAGCTCTGTATTTGCCTCTTCTTTCTGTTGGTAACAGCACTGTCCTCTAAAACTTCTTGCAGTGAAAGAGAGGTTCCTCACCTCTGCTGTCCAATACGAAGCTCACATGTATTCAATGCAGTTACTGGATTGCCCATACCCATAGTTATTTTCCTTTCAATAGTTACATAACTCATTCCCCCTCATTTTTAGGTTCTTGAATGCACTATATCTAAAATTTTAGCACTCAGCATTTTCTAACCCATTTCCTGATGTATGTTTTCTTCTTGGCATTTATCTCTATCTCTGGACATAGGTATTATCTGCTTATTGCCTGTTTGTCCACTAGCATGGAAGCTCCATGAGAGCAGGGAATTTCTTATTTTATATAGTTGTTTTGTGTTCATTCATGGAAGCATTCCCAAGAACTCATACCATTGTCTGGAATAGCATAAGTTACTCAAAACTATTTACTGAATCAATGAGAAAAATGACTATTAATCAATAATCTGTAAAACAACCATCATGGCATTTGTGTTGGGAGTGGAATGTGGTAGTGTTCTTGGGAAGTGATAAAATAATTCAATGCTTCTAAAATTCCCTACTTTTCTAGGTTCTGACATACTCAGTCCACAAAGAAAACTATTGTAATGACAAGCATAAGATATTTCTTATGCCAAAGTTATTTGCATAGATCTTTGTATAAGTTTTACTCTTGCTAGGAATAAACCTTTCTTTCTTCAATCATTTGTCAGTAAAACAAACAAACAAACAAAAAAAACCCACAAATATTCAGGTTGGGTCAAAAAGAAACAAAGAAATGTTCAAACACAAAATTATTCTATGATGACTGAGTGGTTTTAACTATCAACCCCCACCTTAGCTACAGCCACCTGGAATTTTTTGTCTAATAGTATCGTACCCCCTTATGTTAATCTATATAATAAGATAGAAATGTAATTGTCAAAAGCACACTTCCCTTATGAAAGTGCATAGAAATTTACTATATCCAATAAAAGCCCTAACTTCCAAAAAACATGGAATATTTGAAGTGCCTTTAAACAACATGAGATAGCATATACAGAATATATAAAATAGCATGTAAATTAAAAGTTCCAAATAAATCCTTTGCTGTTAATGATCTGAACACTCCATTCTAAGATGAATGGAAGAACACCAATAGTAGGTTCACCAAGCAAGTTTGTCAGCTAGAAGTCACTTGCTAAAGAAATATCAGAGAATGGAGCTTAAGATTTTATTTTGCTGCATTTTTCTGGTTCATCTTCAGAGATGATACTAAAATGATGCCCTGAGTGTGCCTGTGATTCCAATAAGAAAAGAAAACAGCCATCAGTCTGTACTCTTAACCACTCCCATCCCCTGCCCCTACCCGAGAAAAAATAAAAAGTTTGACACACATCATCGAGCTATTTCACCATGATTACCTGCAGGTTAAACGCCACCCTCTGAAGCAGATGGTCAATTGCCAGTCTAATCACAGGAATTGTGATCCTTCCTCTCATTCATCGAATATGCTTTTGATACTCCTCATGCCAGTAAATTGCTACAGGTTCAAATAGTGCCCTGTGTATCATAGAGCAACAGAATAATTGAGGCTGTCAGACAGCCTCTCTTTTCCCATCCTTTTCCTTTGTATAGGAAAATTGTTCTACTTTCATATAATTAACATCCAAGAACACGGCACAAGGGAGTACTAGGACAAGACCTTACAACCCCAGCAGGATGGAAATCATAACAATATGTAAGATAAAGGATGAGCAATAAATGTAGAGTTTCAGAGTAAATAATGTCTATCTTCACCCCCAGGCATATTCTGCCGTGAACCAGAATTATTTCTGTTAGCCAAGAAAAATCCGTTAAGTTGGATTTTTAGCTGAAACTTTTTGTTACAAATGTGCACTGCTCACCACATGCTGTCATAGTACTGTTTTGTGTTGAAAAATATTTTTGGGATATTTGTGCTTACTTACAGTGGAAAGTATTTGTAGGTACAATGTCATGCCTGTTGTATATTGAGGCTTAGCTGTCCCGATGATGTGGAATGGGCAGAGATGAACAAAATCAAGCTCAAGTTCAGTTATGCCACTTCTTGGCTATGCCATCTTTGTCAAATCCAAATCCCAGATTCTTTATCTTTCTACCTTTGATGGTAAAATTAGGGATTAAGTGTAGATAGCATATCTGGTACCTCAAAGATGGTGAATAAATTATGGCTATGATTATTATCATTATCATTATTAAATTATGCAAGCCATACAATTACAGCTAAAAATATTTAAAAGAATGAATTCACAGGGAAAACAGAAAGGATACACATTAAGATATTAATGGCAGTGTATTTACATAATGGAGAAGTCTTTTATCTAATTTCCCACATTTTTCTGAATTTTCTTTAATAAATTTAACTTCACTCTTAATGAAAGTAGTTGTTTCAGTTTTCATAATATAAGCTCCTCTGTTTATCAAAATGTCCTCTTAGAAAATAATGCAAATGATATGTTAGTTTTTATAAAGTACAGAAGTACTTTTTAACATTTTTATATTAAAGTTAAAATTGATGAGTGAATACAATTTTGCCTTAATTTTTTTTTTTAATTCTTGTGAATTTGGAGAAGAACTAGTTCCAGTTTATCAATTAACATGTTATAAGGCTAATTTCATAAGGAAATGTTCTGAGATTTTTATAAGTTTTCTTCTTTGAAACAGGAAGTTCCTTTGTACCCCAAATGAATAAACTTATCTTGAAAACCACAAAATTTGAATAGAAACTCTGGACAAACTATTCTTCCAATTTTCCTATGGATCCCAGATCATAGTAACTTGACCTCACAAACGGAATCTCCCTTTTCAATGAAATGCTGCAGATTCACACACCTGAAGGAACCTCAGTCAGGGTTTAATATCATTTTTCTGCATTTAAGAATCAGGAGAAATTATTTTTAGTGTGAATCTTTCCATAGTATATACAGTATACCTGTATTCTCAAACACAAGCCGTCTGATCATCCCAGGGAAACTTCCTAGACACTCATTCCTGTTGCCTGTCTATTGTAATTTTTCCCTATTAACGTATCCACCTAAACACCTTTCTCTGGAAACCTGTTTTTTCGTTCTTTCTTTTATGTATGATGTTAAAGAGTGTCTTTGAGTTGAAATAAACTAATGGGAAAAAAATAGAATGAAAAGATGAAAGGAAGAAAGGAAGGAAAGAGAAAGAGAAGAGCAAAGGAAAAAGAACAAAAACTTTGCCTGGCTCTTAACATTCATGACTATCTCAGCCTCCCTGGTGAGTCCCATACCAGAAAGTCTAAGTAAAAAGATTAAGTGGGCATTTGCCAGGAGGTGAGAGGTGAGAGAAAGTGACTGTTCTTTGTCCCACAAAGAAAAAAAGACAAACAGGCCTTCTTCATATGTAAATCTCCCCAACTCCTCCATGAATATGAGGCAGCAGTATTTTTTTTTTAAATGCTTCCTCCATCCAGCACACCACTCCTCTCTCTGTGGCTTCCAGCAAATGATGGAATCTGGCTTTTGCCAATTTTTCAACCTCTGCATCATGCTAAGATGCCACATCAGCATTCTTACCCATTCCCCAGGAGGTGGCAGGTCGCTGGCAAAGCTCACAGAAGGGGGTGTGCCTTTCCTTCACCACCCCATTTATCATCTCTTTCCTTGGGAGGGAAAGCTAAATGTCCCTGGTCACCTTGAGTCTTCTATGAAATGGAAAGAGCTCAGCTAATATCCTCCCCAGAACCCTCTGATTCCTCTCAAGACGTGACATAAGAGCCCAGAGTTGTACTTGATCTGTCAGGAATCCCACCACAACGTGCTGCAGTCATTAAGGGGGTTACTTACCAACTCCCTCACTGACGAATACACAGAAAAGAGTGGAAAGGAAAGTTGGCAGGGTCCATGACAAATGACAACAGAAAGTGGGAATAAAGACCCAGCTCTCCTGAATGTCGGGGAGCCATTTCCCCTGTGTCAACACACAGCCCACGGGGCAAAGTAATTTTACCATTTTATGATCTACTGTACTTGGCATCTGTTCTGGCACTGAAGACTGCGTCTATTTTGGGGATCAGTTGTGTATTCCCAGATTGCCATTTTCCTCTGCCTTTCTCTCTGTTAAATATTCTACAGTATATTATCACTTCATTTTGCTTCAGTTATTTCCTCTGACAGTGGTGCGGGGCAGTCTGGACTCAGAGTCACTTCCTCTCTCAGAATCAATCTGTCTAAATGTCAAAAAGGGAAAAAAGAAAAAAAAAAAAAAAAAAAAGTAGAACTTTAAATAATCCCAGCAATCTGGCATTTCCGAGGAAATATTTGATAGGTGTTGCATTTCTGAAGCTTCACTTGATGGGGAGCCTGGAGAGACAGGGGGACACTTGGGATTGAAAATAATGTTGCATTCATATTTAGCTCTTTCTGATATTGTGTTCTTATAAGCCGCAGACAAAAAAGCAGAGGCTTGTGTTGATAGAGATTTGTCTGTTTGATTACTGGGGGTGATTCTCCCCACCCTCATGCACAGAGGTAGGAGCTAACATATTTGGGCCTCGACCTGGTCAACAATTTGATAAAACTCACAAAGCTGAAAAATCATTTCCCTCTCTCTCCTCTTCTCCCCTCACCAATCTTCCACTGTTCTCTCTTCTCTTTTCCTCTTTCTTTCCCTCTCCCTCCACTGAAAGTGTCAAATCTGGTGACTTAAAAGGGAGAAGCTCAGTAAAGGCCTTATTGAAGGTTCTGCTACTTGCCTTTTGGGATAACTACTGGACTGAATGTTTTTAGGCTATTTCAGAGCCTCCTAATTATAGGCTATCAGGAATAGAATTAGAGATGGCTTAACTAGGTCAACAGAACTCAGTGATAACATATTACTTTGTGGTGGAGGATCTGGGATTAATGAAGTGTTTTACCTAAAAGTGCTTCTGTTGAGCAATGCTGGGGACCGCTCCTGTGCTAAGAAGCAGCAATGTGAGTACTAATAATGCTGAATAACTCATGCTGCCCAGAAACAGGATGTGTCTGTTGCACCACAAATTTCATAACTTCTAGAAGTTATGGATAGCCTTTCTTTCCTTTATTTATTTCAGGGGGGTGAAAAATGTCACTGTAGTATGAAAGCAAACCTGAGAAGGGGAGAAGAGCGTACTGGAAATACTATTGGTTGAGGACTCATAAAATTTGTCAGGCACAAAACTAGGCATTTAATATACAATAACATTTAATTGTCAGGACATTGCAGGGAAGGGTCCCCTCCCTCATCTTAAAAGTGGAGAAATGGAGGCAGAGCCAACAACAATAACAGTTTGCCTAAGAATACAGCCCCAATAAATAGCAGAGCCAGGATATTTTTTTTCCCTCTAGTGTTTATTACTGAAGTCCATGCACTTTCCATAATGCTAAACTGGGATCTTCATTTTTTTTTTTCCTTTTTTCTTTAAGGTCTTGCCTGTTTTCTAAGGCTTGCAGCAGATTGTCAACCTTCAAAGTAATTGCCAACTCATCTGGCTAGAATGCAAGGCAAAGGAAAATTTATTCTGGATTAAGAAAAACATCACTAATTTCATTCTGTATATCCCACAGACAAAGACATGTGGGAAAAGAATGGTAGTCTAATAAATATTTTCATTTGATTTATGATATGAGAAAAATATTTTGATACATATTTTACCTTAAGCTGTTTTGCAATTAAGGACATTATGATCATTAATGTTGTTTATTTCTAAGCATTTAAGAAGGAAAGTTTATGAAAACTTCAACCATAATTCTGAATTAGGATTGAGAATACTACAACCCCGGCTCTAAGACATTAAACTATTTTCCCATTTATACACATGTACAAACATACGTATGTATTATTATTTTTTAATCTGTAGCCATCAAATCACATAGGACCTTCTGAGTACAATTCACAGCAGGTATAAATGTGATTTTTAATAAGTCACCTTCAAATATGTTTTCTTATCAATGAAAATTTTTCAAGGCAAAATTTCTTATTTATCAAGTGTGGCAGAACTTTGGTAAAGGACCCAGGGTCTCTTTTCATCCTCCCAATAGAGGGGTTATTTTCTGGAAGGATTGCTAGCATCCCCCTTATTTTCCTGGAAAGAGCAGAGTTTTCTGAGCCCCTGCTTCCTCATGAGTGTCTCCTTAACTGGACAGGAACAGTTCCTTCCCCTTAGACTCAAAGGGGAGGCTAAGTCCCTGAGCCTATTCCTGGGTTCACCGTATGAGCTTCCTCTATCCACTGGCCTGTGCTCTAGAGGGCCCTCTTTTACTAGAGGCATCCCCTGTCCCCGGGTCCATGCATCCCTGTCTCAGCTTAGGAAACTTGGAGGCCAATTTAGTCCAGCCTGGCTATAATAGGAGGAATGGGACACAAGCATTTTACCCCATATTACCTCTTCCTTTCACTCTGATCAAAGGTGGCCTTTTTGAACACTCTCGAGGGAGTTCATTCTAATATCATACTGAAAGTCTTAGATAAAAGAAAAAAATGCCTAAAGGAACAAAAAGCCCTACTAGACTTCTGACAAAATAATTTCAGAAGGAGACTGAGACCCACAGACCTCAATCATTTTCACATAGAAAGACTGTCCAAATAGAAAAAAAAAAATTGACTGTGGAATATTGAATTTCCTCTGACAACATAATATGATATGTTATGGATCATCTTAGTAGCAGGTCTGGGTTATAGTCATGGAAATTCATTGTATACACCCAATCATGCATACAATTTTAGTCACCACAACTACATGTCTACATAAATATTCTATATATGTGGGCATATTTCATAAATACAATGCATGACTGCTAAGGTGATTCTACTTTGATATAAAATCTGGAATTTCTGAGAGAATATCTATATACTCTGAGACATGTGGCTCTCCCTTAAGTGCTAAGTGAAGATTAGATGTTCCTCAAGTCACTAGTAGGAAAAATAAAGTTGCTTTATCAAACCACCATGTAGTTGCCTTCTTCATCTGTATGCTGCAGAAGTGGTTGAGAATTCCCCGTTTCTAGTTTTATCTCAGGAGCCTACCAACAGGAAGGGGTAGGGCATACACCAGGATTTGTATTTTAAGCCTCAGTATACATGTTGAAATGAGAAAGACAGATGAATAGAAGTTTGTTCTTGGTATAAGTTTGATAGATATCATCCTGGTGGTGTTGATATATTATTCCCACCAATAACTCAAATTCTCTAGAAAAGCCACACAGCGTTCATTAAATAGCCTCTAGCAAGAAGAAGAATAAAAAGGCTGTGTTTTTCTATCGGATTCGTAGAAGACAGTTCCTTTCAGAGAAAAAAGAACCTTGAAGTACTTGCCAAGAATGCAAAATTTCTGGTGGAGCTAGGGTTCAGGTACCTTCCTGGTGATTCTTATGTGGGGCAAGAATTGGAAGCAGAAAAATGAAAGTTTTTTTTTTTTTTTAAATAGTTTATATTCAGAGAGAACCAGCCTGAAAACCAGAGTAGACACAAAGATCTATGGAAAACTTAGTGTTATATCTAGGGACTATATCTGATTTCAGATACTCCTGAACCCTTCGTTAAACCCTTCATAGTCAAATTAAACTGAGTTTCATTCACTTTGTCTATTAGCTGGCATGGGGGCAGTCCCAAACCATGCTGTGTGCTACAATACAAGAACACACTCTCTGCTCTCACAAAGTTCATAATCTAGTAAATGAGCAAGGAATGAAACAAAACATTATTAGAAGAAAGAAGATTTTTGAGAGAGGTTGCTATGAAGCATTAAATTCCGTAGAATATGAGGGAGGGTCAGAGACAGCTTTCTGGAAGGTGAACCAGCACAGTCAAAGGTCCAAAGATCAGTGTAGAAGGCAAGTGTCCCAAGCCTACCCAAGAGGAAAGATCAGGAATCTTCATGTGGCTTCCAGCACTGGAACTGGGTCCATGCTGGGGGAAAGTGAGAGTTGATCTTAAGCAAATGGACGAGGTTCAAATCGATTGCTTGCTTCCTCCAAGGGCTGGGTTTCTATCTTCAGAGCTGTGAGGACCTACTGAAAATTTTAAATAAAGGAAAGACATGGTCAGATTTCCTTTCGTCTCCTCCGATTGAACACAGGGAGCTGTGAGAATTAGAGATAATGGTTTTAAGAGAGTGGAGTTCTTTCTGTGGGGAGTTTATTTATCTTCATAATCACTATTCCGAGCACATTCACCAAAGAGGTGGAGACCCGCACGTGGTCTTCATGCCCGAAGCATTTATTACCACAGGGACAGAGCAAGTTGCTCAGGAATGACACACGTATGGCTGAGGAGGAAGGCATATTCCTCAGTCAGATGGCTGCTCAGACTCATTGATCATTTATAGTTGACTTTTTTTTGGCAAAAAGACCAGGTCTGTTTCCTTTCAGTCTATGTGACTCAGGACCAGTATTTCATCTCTCGGGATACTTAGGTAAATCCCAAAGGCAAAAGATTTTTCAGTAAAAATAAACCTTTAATTTAAGCTGCTTCTCCAGTGAAATTCATCACTTTGTTAGCAGGTACACATAATGACTCTTTTTATCTATTTCTTTTCCTGTTGTGGGAAGTGAAGGTGGGATGGATCTTATTTAAAATGACTTCAGGCAAGATACTTCCCACTTTTGGCAGTGTGCCTACTTTTCCTCGTTAAGGGCACACTAACTAGACTTCCTTAGCGGTGAAGTCTAAGCAAGCATCAGTTGCTAATATAAATTAATATTTAAAACTTTCTTCTAAGTCTGTACTGTGGGCTGCACCAGTGCTTTGAGGGGCACCCTCGATATAATCATTTTCCAAAATAAGCCAATGCTTTTCTAGTTTACTAGTAAAAGTAGTATCATTTTAAATTTGCAAATTCATCCATGAGGTTGGGTTAAACAGCTGATCTTTCACAGGGTCCTTTCCCTTAGAATACCGCATGGCTATGTATGCTCACTGTTGTCCCAGAAAATATGTTTTCTTTGTTTTTTAAAGAAAACCCTATAAAGATTTTGTTAATTGAGTCAGAACGTTCTGAAAGAACATTTAAGAAAGTAATTGGGAAATATAATTATGTTTAAAGGTAGAAATAGATAGTCCAAGCAATCAGGCATTCTCAGCAACCACACTTTTAATTGGCTTTACAAACCATTTTCATTTGCTTCATGTATCATATTTGCTTCATGTCCCAAATACAATTTCTCTTAAATCCTGTTTCTTAAGACTCCTCAGGCATTTATCCCACCTCTATCCTATTCCAGGCCACCTGCATATCCCTATTGCTTCTCTCTTCCTCTTTTCAACCAGTTTGTAATATCATTGTCCAGCATGTAAAATAGGTAGAATTTTCAAAACATAATAATACCAAAGTCTACACTGGAGACTTGGCCCCTGTCATTTCAGTTAATTTTCTCAGTAGCCCTGCAAGGCAGGTATTCCATTCCACTTTTGTGCAAAGAAACTGAGATTCAGAAAAGCTTAGCAATTTGTTCCTGGTCCTAAATTAAACTAATCTGAATTCAAAGTTGACATGTTTTCTGCTCTGTCTCTCCATTTCCTAAAACACCATCATTTATCAATGAAGAAATCTTCATTAATTCATCATATCTTATCTGAACTTGTCTGCTTGATAGTGAAAAACATTTTTTTAACTACTCCAGTTGAACTCGATAAGTAGTAACCACTTGCAGAGTATGTACCAGACACTCTCAGGGTACTAAGGATGTAATAGAGAACAGGACTGTGCTACAGGCTCAAGCTCATTTGCCATCAGTCCCTGACCTCACCACCTGTTTTAGTCAAACCATCGTTCTTCTTGTTCTCCACTCCTGCCACTTTCTTTCCCTTTCTCTATCATGTGGTGCATTTTCTTGGTGTATATTCTAATTCTATTCATTATTCAAAGCCTAACTTAAAAAAATATGACTTCTTCAATGAGACCTGCTCCGTCCCGGGTGAAACAGGACCTTCTGATTTAGCTCTCCCAGGCCTCTTGTCTCAGATCTGTTCTTTTGCCCTCACCAGCAAGACTGTCAGCTTTGTTGACCCTAGAGTCTGGGGGCGCTCCCTCTTTTCATTTCTCACCTAACACCAACTCCACAGTAATCACTGAGTTAATCATTTCGTCTACCATTAGCAGTAGGGAGAGAAAGCAATAGGGACTTGTTGGAATCTGACTCATAGTCTAGAATTCCGGGAACTCTACATTGCTAAGTACAGAGCCTTGTCCAATATCATGAATCACAGAATATCACCAAACTAATCCTTCCCCAATATGAGAAAACAAAACTGTTAAAATATTAAAAAGTATTATAAATCATAGAGTAGGTGCCATGGAATATAGGCCAGGTTTCTAACTAATATTTCCAGGCTCTACCTCAGCCAATAAACATTGTCTTCATCTATAGAATGAACATAGCCACATCTCGTTATTGAAGTTCGTACAAGCAAGACTGGAATTAAAGTCCTTATATTTTAAGAAATTTCATTTATTTATTTATTTTTTTTTAAAACCAAACTGTTAGAAACCTCAATATAATACTCTTTTGAATCAGGCAACTTTCTCTTAGAAACACACTTCTTATATGGCTTCTAAGATAAGTAAAGAACTTTGCCATAAGATTTTAGTTCAACAAGCAATGAATGAGTGCCCACCACGACAAAGCCACATGTAAGGTCGTGGGGGCCTTGGGATGGGATAAAACTAAACAAGACAGTTCTCTCTTCTAGATGTTACAGTTTCAACCCTCCTGCTAACACTGAGCATCTTGTGATGAGTTGGATATTGTTAGAAAGTATCCTGGTACTTTGGATAATTACCTGAGGGAGAGAAATCTCCACAATTGTTCCTATAAAACAAGTCTCATATTCATCAGTTGATTTGAGCAAGGTTTAGAAATATTCAAATTTTAGAGAATGGGTAATAACAACATCGTGAGACAGCCAGCCTTGGTGTAGGCACAGTTATTTTTCTTTCACTTTCTCTCCTTAAACATTGAAACTGGCACTTTTAAAGTGAAAGATGACTCCACCGATGTACTCCCCAGCTGGCAAAGGATCAAAGTTTCCAGGTAGGTCATAGAGTATGGTTTTCAGATTTTCTGATAGTGCTATCAACTGAAATCATAGTTCTAAGTAGAGAACCACACATCATTCCAATATTCTGCCAGGGTCATCTTTCGTAGAACAAGAGAGACAACAATCACATAACCAAGCCTTAGTTTGGAGCGAGACCACATTCACTTCCAGGAATTTCTGTGTAGGATATGAGAAGACTGGCAAGATAAGCCTTTCCTCTTTTGGCAAGAGAGTCCTGATGTGCCTGGGAGGTTTCCTGCGTGAAATGGCCAACTCTTTCCATGTTCACTCTGCTGCCACCAAAGATACATGCCAAGTCTAACCCTTGTTTCTCTGCAGAGAACATTAAACATGAGATTTATTTTTTTCTGGTTCTAGATGATCAGAAGGCATGAATTTAATTGACTCTCTTAAAGGACCAGAAATAAGCCTTTCTGAGATCGAGTTCTATGGTTTTCTCCAGGAAAAAGGAATTAATGCTTTTTTGTGTGGCTGCAAAGTAGGTATGATGCTTGCGAAGTTTCAGCCATTTCAAAACACATCTTTTCTTTTCCATTGACCCTTCTGCACTCTTCTGTTAAGAGTCTGAAATAAGGAAGTTAACAGGCTCTGAGATCCCACTGTTTCCCATTTCTATTTCCAGTAATAGCTCTCAGGGCTACTTTGTCACCAAGATCCACAGAATTGAATGCGATTGCAGCAAAAGGTACTATGCGTAGAAAATGAATTCCTTATGTTGAAAAAGAAAAATCTGTGGGTGCTTTAGGAACGAGACTGCAGACAATGGTGTGCTTTTCAATAACATATTACAAAGGGATGGCTAAACTGACAGATGATTAGACGATTGATATAATTTTTGAAAATAATAAAACCGAATTTTCCAATTTATTGTGACTTTCATGCATTTTCCTTTTAAATTGCTAGTTATAGTGCTTACCAGAAATTTATATGAGCAATCTATTTTGATGTGTTCTGTCAGTAAAAACTCATAAACCAATATGAACTCGTATAAAGACTACTTACCTTGTAGTTTTTTCCTAGGAAATGAGTTTGGCTTTGGCCTTGACCAATGATTCCTAAAAAAAAAAAAGGCACCATGGATTCTCAGTCAAAATGGAAATGGAAATGTCATTTGAGATTTGAATGTTTAGTGACCTATGAGTTCAGGGAAGACTTTGGGGAATTTTGACAATTACCTTTAAGAGTATATCCTATATTTCTGTTCATAACATATATCAAGGGTACTTTGTTTCACTTTTCTGCCATTACTAATTTTTTTTCAAATCTTGAGAAGCAGATTCAGTGGATTTGCATCCAACACAATGGTTAAGTTACAAACACAGCTTGTAAATCAATAATTTATACATAGAAAAATTACCACTTAAAACCTCTGAAGTTACCCAGGAAGTAAAATTAAGTGTATATTGTTTATATAAATAGCTTTATACAACAGTATGTCTACGTATGTAATGTATATGAAAAGCACAGTATGTGATAATGATTCTTTTTTTCAAATTATGATATAGAGCATGAAATTTAGCAATTTAACCAAGTTATGTACATAGTTCCTGAGCATTAAGCACATTCACATTGTTACGCAACCATCATCTCCACCCATCCCATAATTTTTTCTCATCTTCCGAAACTGAAACTCTGAATCCATTAAAAAACAACCCCCACCACTTCTGCAAACACAGCCAATCCTGTCGACCATCATTCTACCTTGTCCCTATCCACAGATTCCTCTCCATACCTCATAATAATAACCTCCTAGTCACAGAATCATACAGTATCTGTCTTTCTGTGCCTGGCTTATTTCACTTAGCACAATGTATTTGAGATTTATTATAGTGCATGTCAGAATTTCCTTCTTTTTTATGATAAGTAATATCCTATTGTATGTATAGACTATAGTGTTTATTCATTTATCCATAGATGGACAACTGAGTTGCTTTTGGTTTTCTTGAATCATGAATTCCTATTTTCAATTTTTTTCAATATATCCCAGAAATGGAATTGTTGGATCAAATGAAAACTCTACCTTTTTTTTTTTTTTTTTTGAGGAACTGCCCCTCTGTTTTTCAAAACATACATTTGTTCCACTTTACACTTCCACCAGCAGGGCCCAAAAGTTATAATTTCTCATATTCAACACTTGTTATTTTCTTTTGTTTTTAATAATAGCCATCCTAATGGGAGTGAAGTGTCTCATTATTGTTTTGATTTGCATTTTCCAAATGATTAGGATGTGGAGCATCTTCTCATGTGTTTGTTGGATATTTGTATATCTTCTTTAGAGAAATGCCTGTTCAAATCCTTTACCTGTTTTTTAATCAAGTTGATTGTTTCTGTATTTTCAAATTATAGAAAAATGGATGTGTTTGTAATTACATTATATTTATTATAATGTGTTCTGGGAGATTTTGATTCAGGAGAACGTGAGATATAATGACTTATGGAGGAGCCAATGCCTAGGCAATTCATTGGGTATTATCAATAGAGAACCTAGGATGGGGGAGGAGGGTATTCAAGTAGAATGGGAGGTAGAAACCAGTGACTGCTCATTCAGGCAAATTTTGCCACTTATTGTGCTACTTTTGATGAGTAGTTACAAATTTAGGAAGTGAATGACTCACTTTTCCATTCCTGCCGATTGTATTACAAAAGGTATTGTGTTCACTCACCTGTTTACCAGCAGTAAGCACCCAAACAGAATAGGTCAGCTTGGTGAGTGTGCTCCAAAGTTGTCAAGCAGGGTTGACTTCTCAGTTGCTGTGCTGTGCTATGCAGAAACAGACTCTGATTTTCTTTGCAGAGTAGGTCACTATGACCTCAAGTGTTCTGGCTCCACCCCTGAAATCCCTCCTCTAGCTATGGAAGTTCTGCCAAACCCTCTTGACTGTAAAACCTCCAACAGATTAGTCTGCTTCTGCAGCTCCTGCCACCTTTGCTGCTACTGGCATGCTGTGGTTTCCTGGCTGTGTCCTGCTCACCTTTGTCTGGCCCCGACTTGTCCGCTAACATGTTTCTTCTGCCCACCCTGCCCATCCTCTCCTCACTTCAGCACCCCTGCAGCCCTGCTTTCGCACCCTACCATCATCCATCCTGAGCACGTGTCCAAAGTCAAAGGGACCTGTTGCAGCAGGCATTGCTGGGAGCTTGGCTGCGTTCCAGGAACTGGTTGTAAGGGCTCCTTCTTGCTGTTTAAGATTAAATGAGGCTTGGGGATGATGCTGATGAAATTGTTTAGAAAGCTGGATGTGGTGCCTCTGGAGCAGGTCTAGGTCCTACCATCATTACGGGGATTGGACTGACGTTCCTTTCAAGTCTGGGCGGATGCACATTTGCAGGAATGCCCTAAGGACTTTCTACTTTAAACACATGCAGGGCAAATCCCTTTCTGAAAACTCCAAGAGGTTGTTTATTTTGCCAACACTGGGAAGGTTCTTCCCTGATACACAGACAGATTTTTTTTTAACCACATGGAAGTCGTACACGTTTTTTCATACTTCTATCAGAGTCTTGAAATATCCTCCATGATACACTCTGTTCTTTATGCAACACACAGTTCCTGAGCACTTAGCAGGTACCAGGTAACGTGCTAGGAAATCAGAGGCAGGGCGTCTCCATGGGTAACACTGTGTTCTTTAGCAGCTTACGCACCTAGATTGCATCCTGGCTTTGCATCTCACAAATACAAACCAGGGTAAACATCTCAGCCCCATTAGTAACCACTCACCTTGTTTTTTCCTAAATGGTGAAAGTCATGGTTCTCTTTATGGCATAGCAACAGTTATCTGATGCAGATGTATGTAAATTGTAGAGCCTCGCTCAGGGTAAAAATTCAATAATCATTTGAAATCATACTATTTCTGTTATTCTTGAATAGGGAGATGGGATATAAGATTTTCTGCTATAAGTAGCACATCAACTAGTCTGAAGAGAAGCGTATATTCCATTACAAGACAACATAAGAATTCTAAGGAAGTTTGTGAGAAAGAAGTTCTAAGGGAGAGTTAATTAATTCTGCTGTGGGCCGAGAGACTAGCAAAGCTTTTGTGGATGGCATCTCAAAAGAGATTTTGCCTAGAACAGGACTTAACAAAGAAGAACATTTTCGATTAATGTTAGAAAATTTTTTCTTGGTTCATGTGCATCTTTTCAGCCAATAGTATCCTTTCTCCCTCCTATTCTAAAGCCCAGCATTTATCTGCTTTCTAATTCTTCAAGGCCCTGCTCAAATGTCCAATATTCTTTGGTTCTTTCCCTAATAGGTTAATATTACTTGAAAATATACTTGGATACTGAGGCTGGAAAATAATTTTTCTTATACAGAATTTTTTTCAGCATGAGGATTACTATACTAGAATATAACCTGTATTAACATGAGTGCCATCAATCATTCTCTGTGGTGAGAATAATAAACATTTCCATTTTTGATTTAATTAAAGCTAGTGAAGCTAGGGGGAAAAAAAAAAGACCTTATGGGCTCTTTTCTGTTTTTAAGCAGCGTATGTTTTCATGGCATAACTTCCCAACTGATTCACAGACAATAATAGGCCAGTAGAGTTTGGATACAATCTGCTGATATAACATAAAGGTCTTAGAACAATAAACAAGACCCATAGTACAGGGAACTGATGGCATCAGAATAATTAGATCCATCAGTACACTTAGTAACAACCAAATGAAAGAAAACCGCAACCCGGCAAGCTAGAGGCACATTGCTTGTCCACTTTTGCTAAATAGCTCCAACTAGATAATATTCAGTGATAATGAAAATAATCAGTAAAGTCTACTGCATAAATAACCAAGGCAAATTATAGGAATAATAATTCCAGAAAAACAAAACCCAGGAGGCAGGATGGAACATACTCCCAAATTTCTGTCTCTCATAAAATACCGTCCAATTCCTAGGACTAAGAATTGAAATGCCAGCTACAACAGAGACAGGACCATCCTTTAGACACCACTGTTGAAGCAAAAGTCTGATAATCTGTAGTATCTAATTAACATCCAAAGAGGGGTGAAAGGAACCATGAAAATGCAGAATTGCCATTGGCAATAAGTGGATTAAAATAGGTGGAATTTTACAAGAGTCACTAGCTGGCTATGTACTGTGTAAGTGTGATCCCTTGACATGCTTTGGCCCATCCAGCATTTAAAATGTTTTTTTTAAATCATTCTGGTAATATTTTAATATTTAAAATACCATTTCACCCACATCAATAAAGTATTTTCTTATTTGTTTACATGTTTTGTTTGTTTGGTTTCATCTTATTTAGTTTAGTACATTTATGTAACAGTAGCTGAGTTGGGACCTGGGAATGAAGAACAATAACTTGTAGAGATCACAGTATTTTTTTTTTTCTTTTTAAACTTTTACCTTTTTTTAAATTATTATTATTTTATTTAGCTTTTAATTTTTTACAGACTGCATTTTGATTTATTGTACACAAATGGGGCACATCATTTCATTCCTGTGGTTGTACACAAGGTAGATTCATACCATTCGTGTAATCATACATGTACATAGGGTAATGCTGTCTGTCTCAATCCACCATTTATCATACACCCCTCCCTCTCATTTCCTTCTATATGTTCTAAAGTTCCCCCATTATTCTCTCATTCCCCACTTCCCCATCCCCATTATATATCATTCTCCACTTATCAGGGAAAACATTTGGCCTTTAGTTTTTTGGGCTTGGCTTATTTCACTTAGCATGATATTCTCCAATTCCATCCATTTATTTGCAAATGCCATGATATTATTCTTCTTTATGGTTGAATAATATTCCATTGTGTGTATATATACCAGAGTTTCTTTATCCATTCATCTGTTGAAGGGCATCTAGGTTGCTTCCACAATCTAGCTATTGTGAACTGAGCTGCTATAAATATTGATGTGACTGTGAACTGTAGTTTGCTGATTTTAGGTCCTTCGGGTATAAACCCAGGAGTGGGATAACTGGGTCAAAAGGTGGGTCCATTACAGATTTTCTTAGGATTCTCCATACTGCTTTCCAGAGTGGCTGCACTAATTTGCAACTCCACCAACAATGTAAAAGTGTGCCTTCTTCCCCACATCCACTCCAACATCTATTATTGTTTGTGTTCTTGATAATAGCCATTCTAATTGGAGTAAGATGAAATCTTAGAATCGTTTTAATTTGCATTTCTCTAATTACTAGAGATGTTGAACACACGCACTTCAGATAGAGCACTTATCTCCAAAATTTATAAAGAACTTACAAAACTTTACACCAAAAATACAAAGAACCCAATCAATAAATGGGCCAAGGAACTGGATAGACACTTTACAGAAGAAGACACACGGACAATGAATAAATACATGAAAAAGTGTTCAACATCTCTAGTAAAATAATTTTTATTTGATTATATTTTCTGGTTTTATTTAGTTTTAGTTTTTATTTTAGTTTTACTTAGCTTTATTTTTCTATTTTTATTCAGTTTTATTTTTCTGCTTTAAAACCAAAACCTGGGGTTCTCCATGGGCAGCAGCTTGTCATACTCTATCCTTCAGTCTCCCCAATATCTTGATGCAAAGATCATCTGATGTGTCCTCCTCTCCTGCGGACCCACTTAAAACTTGCAGCACACATTCCCCAATCATCCTTGTGCTGTTTTTCTCTATAGCTCTCATGGCCTTTAGTCAGGTACTTCACTCACACAATTACTTAAGTCTCAGGTGGCTGTGTGGTTTTGAAAGTTTTGTTGATTATTTTTTTCTATTTTGTTCCATATCTAAAAGGTGAATGTAGTATGCACTCGATAAATATATTTTAAATAAATCTGACAACACTGGGCCTTTATTTCTGTACATAATGATTGGCAAAGCTTAATAAAATTTGCCTCCATAGGATAAGGCGCACGATCTCCCATTAACTGTCAATTCCTCTATTCTTACACCTTAGCTCTTTCTCTTCTGGTACATAATTTAACCACATACTTTAGTTGAACAGAAATCCTATGAGAATAAATGGACATACAAAACAAATTTTAAAAATATAATATGCAAGACCCTGTGTTAAATGCCTATATGTACATCAATATCTATATTACAAAATAGAAATCTAAGATTTTATAAGGTAAAGTCAATCAGTTGCCTAAACAAGGAGACCTGAAACTCAGTCCCTGGTTATCTGACCTCAAAACTGTGTGCTACACCCTATGAATCTAGAAATTATGAAGATGTAGCATGAATATTTTTATCTATGGAAAAAGATAAGTCACAACTTCCTTATAAAACCAAGATTTTTTTCATGTCAATCTAAAAAAGGTATCTGTTCTAAGAAAGTTCAAAAAAAAAAAAAAACTGTTTCAGCTTACTTATTAAAATATCCCTTATTAAAATCAGAAAGATGTTTGAGTCAAGGGACAAAACAAAGACCTCAAACTCATGTCATGTGCAATCAGTGGAAGCGTGCAGATTATTCCAGGAGTGAATTGCAAATGTTCTGGCCAGTCCAGTCCAGTGCTGTGCCATTGCAGAGGCTGACAGGTGGTGGTTCCTAACCTGCCTTCCAGAGACTACAACCAGGTCATCGGTTGCCCATCCCAATATGAATGGTACACTCCCCAGATAGAGATAATATGCCAAACCTTGCAACCTAGCTTGCTCCTCATGAGTTATGTGAGTTCAGACACATCTCCTTAGTTTTTATTCCCTTTTGACATAAGTTTATCTGTGGGAAAATTGCAGCTTCCTTGTGAGTCTCATCAGTGGTGAAGACAGAAGGGGTCAGAAACACTTCCTGCAGTCTTCAACTATAAATCCACAGTATGTTTTCCTCATCCACAGCCCCACAATGGTTCACTCAGCTGCTGTTCAGACTTGTCTCTAAAACCCAATCCCAGGTAATATCGCTCTGCTCCTCCGAAGGAGACATTGAGCCATCTCGTGAGCCTTTCATTCAATGACCTTGGGGATTATGTACCAAGTACAAAACAAAACTATGTACTCCCCAATATTATTGTGCTGCATTGCTGCCGTTGTTAAGAGCCTGGTTCCACCGCATTCAGAAGCACTACGTTGATATTCAGAGAACATGGCCATGACCAGGGCTCCCATATGCCCCTCTCTACTACCTTCCTCAACATGCCTCACTTGAAGGCAAGAGCTCTTTTCTTGCTATTGCCTGAATGCTGGACCTTGAAATTCTGACTCTGTCTTCTCTCCTCTCAAATGAGGGAAATATTCACATCTCAGCATCTCACCTCATGTGTATGACATTTGTGTGGAAAGAAAGAAAGAAACCTTGTTGGTTACTCCTCCCTCAGTCCTGTTTTTGTTTGTTTCTTTGGTTGGTTGGTTGGTTGAGGGATTTAAAAAAAAATTATTATATATTTTCAGATGTCTTTTAGATACCAGGATGGGGTATGTTTTTAGCTTCAAGACTTACACAAGTCCAGAGAGATACAAAATTTGGAGGTAGCCCCTTTGTTGTTAAGTCCTGCAAGCCCTGGCAGGAAATGCCTCAGGTCCTCAGGCGTAGGCTAGAGGAAGCCTGGCATGATAGAACCTGCAAGACTCCATGGCACAGCCAGAAAGGATGTCCACAACATGACATTTTGTGCAAACAAGTGGAATGCATCCAATGGTACTAGATACAAAAACGTTTAAAATTGAATTATAAAATGCTCACACTTCTTTTGTGACCTTTTAAGTCTTTGCACAGTGTTTATCCCAAGTAGACTGACTTTAATATAAAAAATAAACAGGGAGGGGGGAAAGTAATTTTCTATGATTTTTAATCCAAAAAATCAGCCACATGGCTGAATAGAACAAAAAACTATCAAATTTAGCTCATAGTAAAATAATCTGATCATCTGAAAACACTAAAATATGATACAAACAATTCAGCAACAGAATGAGAACCAGAAGTTATCATCCACAGCGTTCCCAAGATGTATTTAAAGATGTTCTCCACTATCAAAGGTATGGAATGTTCATTAGTTTATTAACTGTTGAAAGAGAAGATTCATCTTGATATGTCCCTTTCTCTCATGACAAATAGAATAAAGATGGTTTTTCCAACTGAAATATTTTTACATGCAGTCTAAGTAGATCTCCCCATGACATTTTTTTCCTAAATTCTGGAGTCTCTATGCCCTCATTGTGTTTGAAGATGGCGGACAAGGTCGGAATTTGTTTTCTGCCCCCCTCCCTGCTGCCCTGCACACTGAGATCATGAGGTACGCTGCATGTTGGAAAGGAAAAGTAAATATTGGGCTGCTGTAACTGAGGTCATAGTTTCTCCAAGTCTAGACACCACGAGTAACCGGTGCCTTCCAAACCTGCTGTGCTCTCCACGGATTCACAAGTGGGAGAATTGCTTTATATTGGGTTACACAAATGTGCTGCACTTCCAGACGAGTTTCAGAAGTGAATTGTAGATCTTTGTGATAACTCCCTACTCGAGGTATTTCTTTTCCCTCCACCTACAACAAATGACTGCATCATGGATGTGCGGCCGTGATGCCTGCTTTGCATATTTTCAAACTCATCAGACAGATGTTTCTAAGTTTTTGCAAGCTAGCTGTATTCCTATTCCCTTGGTGCTGTATCTCTCTTCAACCACTCCAAGTTTATAAGTTAAAATGAGAGAGAGTAGGAGGAGGAGGAGGAAGAGGGGAGGAGGGAATTGCCTAAAAATAGCATGAGAAAACAATTGCTTGTTGTAGAAAAAAAAAATGAATGGAAATGATTTTTTGTTTCTTCTTCTCCTTGACTATGGACCATTCTCTTTGCTTCTTTTATTGCTTTACTATGTCACAATATATATGAAAAGTGAAGTATGACAAAAGACACACACATACTCATTTGTTTTTAAAGATAGTCCAGGGAAATAAGGCTTTATGAATAGGCCTGAACAACTCTATACACTGCATAACTTTCAAGGTCGATATAGTTACTTTCTTAAAGTCACCAAATAATCACAAATGCAGATCTGTATATGTACTTCTGCAAACAAAAAAAATAATATATTATTTGTTCTGCCGATGTCCAAATAAAAATTAGTTTTGCTGTATGTATTTTAGAGAAAATATATGTTCTAAAAAATATCCTATGGGCCTCTGTGAATATTTCAGGACATAATGTATTTTTTGTAACTTCTATTTGGAGCATAGAATATTCCATAATTTTGGTGTCTTCCATTAATCCACATTTAATATGTAAGTGATCATAAAAATTCATAACAAAACATCAAGACACTAATATGGTAAAAAAGATGAACCAAAGCATATCCTAAAGTGCACTTTGGAACAAGATTCCCAAAGATGCTTCAGCTATTTGTTCTTTAATTGAAAATATGATACTAGAGGCCTAAAACAAAAGCAGAAAAAAAAAAGATGTCTGTTCCTATAGTTGCTGCAAAAATTTTTAAATTATATCAATTGTCTAAAGCTATTTGATCTTTGCAGAAATCTTACCAACTATTCTACGTCTTTGGTTTTGCTTTGGGGAAAGAAAAAACCTAACTCCATGGTACCGGTAAAATGAAAATAGTAGTCATAGGAAACTTTAGTATTATTTTATTAACCAAACATTAGTCCAGGCAAGTACTACCCTTTCCTGTTTCAGGGGGCCACTTGGTCACAGCAAATGTACCGAAAGTTGATATTCAGTGAGTTTTGCTTCACAGAAAGAGTAAAGGGACAATTTGAGAATCTACACGCGGTTTGATTCACTTCTGTCAAATGATTTCCCCACATTCTCTGCTTGACCCACCTGTACTGGCCCATCAGTTTGTTCCTGTATGAAACCTTCCCACAACCAATTCCTGTTAAACAATCTTGGGGTTTCCTTTAATATTTTGAACCCATCTCTATCCTAATACTGGTGATGTTTTATTCTAGTGAGTTATTTCTATGCCTCATTTCTTGTCTGTGAGTGTCCTGAAAACAAAGATCTCTAGGGCTTTGTCTACCTACTCAATAAATGTGACATAATTGATGAATTCATATTTACTTATTTAATAAGTGTTTTAGATGGTTTTGTATTTTGAAAAGCATGAATTGGACTTCTTAAGTCTTACAAAAATGGATTACAGTTAGAATACAGGATTGAATTTTAAAAATAACACAGGAATTTAAAATCTGAAAGTCAGGAAAAATTGTGTTTTCCTTAGCAATTGAATTTGTCTCCAGGTAATAACCATTTTTTTTAATATGCTAAAACTTCAATTAGCTGCCTGGAGTAAGAAGTATTAACCTATAGAGCAACAAAGAGCAATAATAGACACGCACTTATGGAATTTTAAGGAATCTAGTTCAGTTCAGGGTAGAACTTTTGGTGTCCTAACTCAGATTAGGCATGCATAATTAGAGCAAGCACTAAATTGTTTCAAAAAGTAGAAAGGATTTGGAGACGGTGGGACGGGGAAGCATGGGGGAAAAAGTAAAAGTAGAAAGAAGAGATTTTGAAATGTATAAAGGGAATTGGGGGTGGGAAGAGAAATTTCTACGGGAAGCACAGTTTTGCCTTACAATGTTACAGTACTGCTCATTTTCATCCCCATGAAATCTTTAGCAAAGTTTACGTGACTCAGTAGTATATCTTGCACTTGAATCGTTATTTTGCAGAATGCAATGGAATCATGAATAAAGTCTCAAGACTGGTATAGGACAGGACTACACCACACCTGTGTTTATTCTGGTCAAACTAAGAAGCATGTTCAGGGGTAATGGAAATATGTCCATGCTTTAAATTCTACAGAATGGGAAAATTGCAAAGAACAATATTAGTAGTTTTAATTGTAAGCAATTCAAATTTTATACCATAGAAAAATACATAAAATAGAAATACATAGACAAAATGCTTGTAGGACAGGGTTAATCAATATGTAAGTGATCATAAAAATTCATAACAAAACATCAAGACACTAATATGGTAAAAAAGATGAACAGACAGTGATAATTAGTAAACAAACATATGGGCAAAGGCTCAAACTCACTGGTTATTAGAAAAATGTAAATTGAAAAGTGTCATTCTTGAATATTATTAAATTAGTAAAATTTTAAAGTACTGTTACAGTCCCATATAAATGTAAATGTTCACAGAGTAGTATGAATTCATTCTTTGCTATTGAAAGTTTAAATTGAATAAATCTTTCAGTTAAAAAAAAGTTACTGTATGTTTCAAAAACCATAAATATGTACATACTCTTTAACCTAGTATTCCTGGAATTCATCCTAAGAAAATAATCCCTAAAAGCAGAAAATGTCATATGGATGAAGTTGTTCATCAATGGAACAGATTAAAACTGTTGATTTTTTTTAAAGCAATGGAATTTAAAATGCTTTTAAAATTTTATCTGTACTTATTTTAGTGCTGTTTTAACTTTTAAAAAAGAAGCAACTTTTTCTGAAGCTTAAGTTTTTTAAACAAGATCTTTGTTTTCCTTGTAGAAAAAATAATTGAGATCATCATTTCATTTTATTGTACATAATTTTGTTCAAAGAGAGATTGAAACGTAGCTTTTAAGAGTGTTCACTTCGGTTTTAGAATTGTCAGTGTTGAAGAATACATTAATTGATATTTTTGAGCTTAATTAATATGTAGACTTGTTCTGCTTTCAAACGAAACAAATTGATTTTTCAGATCAAAATGATGAATTATTTTAGATCTCCCAAAATATAAAGCCTAAAGAGAATTATTTTTAATAAACTGCTTTTATTAACAAGGATAACATATAACCACTATAGTAAACTTAGGAAAATGGAGAGTTGCATGTAGAAAATTGTAAAAAATTCCAGTCTCTCACCACTCACACCCATTATGAATATTTTGACCTGTGTTCACCGTGTGGCCATGACAGTGGGGAATCATAATGTGCACACAGTTTTGTAAGCCTCTTTTGACTTTACATAACAAGATACATTTTTGCATTTCATTAAATATTCTACCTCATCATAATTTTTAATACTGTATGATATTTAAATCTGTCTTATTTAATTCAGTATTGAGCATCGAATCAGATCTGTTATTTTGAAGGAAAGGCCAAAGAAAGAAAAGCCATGCGAATTCCTCATAAAAAAGAGATATAAGAGTACCACAAATGTTTTGATAAAAAATATTTTTCTCCACTGAATTCCCTATCAGTCTGCTTTATTGAACAAATATCAAATGTTTTGTTTTATTGTGATTTTCACCATAGCTCAGAAATCAGTGTTCTGCCATGAGATGTGGGTTTACATGTGAAGAATAGGAAAGGAACTTAACTAGGAAGCACTGCGCTCAGGGAATTGAATTTGCATCTAATTCACTAAGCATACATGTTTACATGACCTTTAGAAAAAGGAATTAAACCAGTTTTTTACTAGCTCTAGGCAATCTACATTAAAAAGGCGAATGAATCAAGAATCTAAAGTATTCCTTACAACATAGACTAACAGAAAACCTCTTTAACTCATATATATTTCACTATTAATATCATAGTGACATTAGCTTGGCATGTTGACCCTAGTGAAAAATCAAAAATCTAGGGTGTGAGTTTTTGTTTCAGTTGAGTAATTTCTTGACCTACAGACTATTTTACTGGGTACTAAGCTACTTCTACCTGTCCCTCAAAATTCAAATGCAATATTTCAAACTTTTATTTTAAAACATCCAGATTTTCTTTTGGCAAAATTATGGATCAATTCTTGATTGCTAATTAATGATGACATCTGGAATAAAATTGGTGTCAAGTCAGGAAGCACGGGTGAGGGCCAGTCTGCCATCAAATGTCTGTGACCATAAACCAACAACTTGGGCTTTCTGGGACTTCACTTTTATTGCCTGAAAATAAAAAATATTGCATTACATTAGCTGCAAGATTTCATTTAGCTCTAATGCCTTGAGATTCTGGTACCTATTACCTATGTTTTCTGAAACAATATCAAAATGGCGCCCATATATTGCAAAGGACCTGGTCATGGGGCAGCCTCAGTGTGGGAGGAAAGAGCTACTCCTCATCTGTTCTCAGGCTTGCACACTAATCCTGAGGAACATATGACTAAATATTCACTGGATTAAAAGAATGAGGGTATGAGTAAACTGCTATAAATATATAGTTAGGACAGGAAGAAGATTGGATTATTGCAGCAACACAGTATCTATCACCAGGGTGGCATAAAGCTCAGCTATTCCAAAATGGCATATAGCTTGGTTTTCATTACTGTATAATAACCTTCAACTGGTGTGTATAAAAGATTCTAACTTCAAAGGAAAGGCAACAAGAAGAGAAATTATGGGATGGCAAACAGATGAAAAAGGAACAAAATATCCCAATTTTTAACATTATTTTAATATTTCTCTTCTCAAAATTCCCACCTTAATATCCTTTAGTCATCTATGTATTCCTTTCCCTTGGGAACAGGAGGAAGAGCTGGGAGTTATCATCAGTGGGAACGGAGGAATCGCCATCGTGGAGAGAATTTAGAAAAAAGAAATAAAAACAACAAATGCTAGGGATTTCAGGAAAAATAAATGATTAAAAGAATTATACATAACCTGACTGACCAGAGATAGGGGAGTACAACAGTACCTATCCAGCAGCATCAGAGGATTGAACACTGCTTTCGTTATGTAGGATTCATTTCAATGCAATTGAATAACAATTCATGCTAGGCAAGGCTGGGCAAAGGAGGTGGGGTACCTTGTAGAAAACAAATCAAACACAAACAATGTTTTTATAATTGAAGGCTGATTGATATGCTCAAAGAAAGATTAGACTGAGAAAGAATGGACTTCCCTGACACAAAGGAAACTTGTACATGAATGATGCTTAGGAAATAAAATAGAATTTTCTTTGGTCTGAAGTGTCTCTGGAAAGAAAGAAGGGGAACTAACTCTGCAAGATTTCCAATAAATATTTCAAGAACTATTTATTAACAACCAGATCAACACAAATACTATTTCAAGTCCTTGGAATACATCAGCAAATAAAGCGACAGCCTGTCCTCATGGAGTTCATACTTGAAGAAGAGAAGCAGAGAAAGGCAACAAACAATAATTGCTGCATGTTGAGAGATGATAAGTGTATGAAAAAAAAGGAAAAGAGAACAATGAAGAAAAAGTGGACTAAGGGCTCTTTTATATAGAAGTTCAGTAAAATTAATTTTGATAAGTTAACATTTGGCAGAGACTTGAATAAAAGGAGAAAGCAAAGAAATATGAATCTCTGTGGAAAGAGCATTCCAAGAAGGGAAAAAAGCCAGTGCACAACTCTTGGAGCGGGGACATTTTTGACTTATTCAAAGATGAGCAAGGAGATCAGTGTGGAGGATGTAGAATGTGCTAGAGAGATAAAAGTAAGAGAGAAGCTCAGAAAGATAGCAGAGGGCAGATCGTATTGAGCATGTAGGTCAAGATAAGAATTATGGACTTTGCTCTGAGAGAGATGAAAAGCTACCGAAGGATTTTAAACAGAAAAGATATATTTCTAACATGTTTCAAAAAAATCTTTCTGATTGCTGCAGGGAGATGAAATTGTAGAGGAGCAAGGGCTAAAGCCAGGAAAGCAGTTAGATTACTGATCAGTTCACCAGGAAGAAGATGGCACCTCAGACTACAGAGGTTGGAATGGAACTGAGATAAATGGTTTGAATGTGTGTAAGTGGTTTGAAGGGGAGATCCAGAGGTATTTGCTAACAAATTTGGAGATGGGGCTGGGGAAGGAAATAAATCATCTGTGATGATTTATTTACTACTTAGCATGTAAGTACCACAGAGAAAAAGACCTTCACCAGTTTTGTTCATTGATATATTCCAAGTATGCACAACAGTAACTGAACATTAGTACTACTTCTGTAAATATTTGTCAGATAATTTTTGGTGTCACATATGTGGAAATAAGGAGTTGCCACTAACATGGAAAACAGTGCAGTGGGAGCAGGTTGCAGGTGAAAATCAACTGTACAGTTTTGCACATATTAAGTAGAGACATCGATGAAATATTCAAGTAAAAAATGTAGGTTGGGCATTTGGGTGCGTAAGTCAGGAATGTAGGAAATGGTTGTGCTAGAGAAATCATTTGAATGCCTCATATTTGAATCCGTAGATCTGCATGAGAAGACTTAGAAACTGATGGAGGGAAAAGACCAATGAAGTGAGTATTTATACACTCCGATATTTAGAGTTTGAAGAGACAAGAAATACCTGGCAAAGAGGCTGAGGAGAAGGCCCATTAGATAGAGGACAAAAATGTTGAAAAGGCTGGAAGTCAAGTAAAGAAAATGTTTCAAGAAGAAGGAATCAATTAACTACATTAACTCTTATGAACAGACAAGTAGGATGAGGACTAAAAACTATTGAGTTTATCATTAGTGACCTTAAGAAGAGCTATTTGGATTGGGACAAAACTTGAAATAGATTTGAATAAACATGCAAGAAAAGTGAGTGAGGTGACAATGAGTTCACGAAAGTAGTTTTACTTCTAAAGACTTTTAAAAAGAAGGATGAGTTAAAGGAGAATTTCAGAAAAAAGGAAATAATACAATATATTTTCATGTAGCTGACACTGTCAGAGATAGAAAAGACAATGAGGCATTATATATAAGATAACTGCAGAAACAAAATGTTAAGAAGTCACAAATGGATGAGATCCAAGATGGCACAAAGGGCATTGGCCTTGAGAGCAAAAACAATTTTAAAAGGAAGCAAAATTTGTAGGTGTACATCAGGTATGTCTGGATTTTTTTTCTTGGAAAATCATATGGATATTTAGAGTAATTCATCATAAAATGAAAATTCATCAGCTCATTCATCATCCAAGAATGGAAAATAGAGAGAAGTTATAGGAGTTAGAAGAGAGAAGAAATGGTGTGCAAAATACCCCTGCACATGAATAGAATAGTGATGAGATTAGAGAAAACATATGAGGGCTGTAGGACCCAATGAACATATGACAATATTCACAATTCTACCACCTGTGGTCATAAATTTAAAATGAAAATAGTCAGTGTGGTTGTGCTGTTTGCCCAGCCATGTTCTATAGCTTAGCTGCAAGAGATGAGTGGGAGGAGGGTTAGATTTAATTGGGGTGAAGGTTTTATCCACAAATTTTGAGAGAGGCACAGAAGGTCAAGAGAGTGAAGGAATGAAAAGGGAGTAGTTACAATATTGAAAAAGTCATAGAATTGGGGATTAAAATGTCTCTTTGTGGTTGTTGGAATCAAAGTGCCAGTGTGGTACACTAAAATTAAAAAGGGGTGGGAATCAGCAGGATATTAGCCTTGAGATGGTGAGTTCCAGCTTCTGTAATCATCATGCAAATGAGTAGTTGACTTGGGATGGAGAAGAACATTAGAGAGTAGAAGGTCTGGTGGCCTTGGACATCCAGAGCAATACTGAGATCACAAGTATGACAGAAGAAGAAGTGTAGAGATTAAAATGGGTAGCCAAACATTCAGATGATGAGTAAGAGAAAAAGAAAGATTCAATAGGACATTGATGCTGCTGATCTATTAAAGGAAAAACGAAGTAACTAAAATTGGAGAAGGGAAGGATTTGAGTAAATCTGAAGACTTTCTGGCTAAGATATTGCCATCAAACATCTCAGCTGCTACCACTTTCCATTTCTGGTTATCTTTACTAAACATGAAAGTGTTAGGAAAGCCTCTTGTTGACAAGCTTGGTTAAGGAACCAATAAGTTAGATCAATAACAATGTTCTAAGTGCTTTCTTTGGCCAAGGATGTAGAGATCCAATGCCAGAAGAAGTTGCTGTTTCATTACTTCTGTTCTTACCGCTGGAATATTTGAAATGTTCCTTGCCATGTTATTTCTGAGATTGTTGCATATATTTGTCTGAAGTATTTACTTCTAGAAGAAAATTCTTAAAACCAGGACAAAAGAAACTACACTTCTAAAAAGTCAAATAGGAAAAATAAGCATTTAGTTAGCTCCCCTTATGCTCCCGGTACTGGGCTGCAAATGAAGTGGGAAGTTGGGTGGGTGGCATCTGACCAAACTTGGAGGGAGAACCCCATGGCATTGATTGGTGGTGAAAGATTTTTACATAAATATACATATACACATATCCGTAGATATAGATATGTGTGTATATAAATATATGAATATGCACTTATTGTAAGAACGAGAGATATTTATGGAGAAAAAGTGGGAAAACTCATGACTCACTTCTAGCTCTTCAGCACCTCATTCTCTTAACTGTCAAATCCTTTACACCTACATTACACAGTTTCAAGTTTTTACCTATTCAAATGTACCACACTCCTCTTGTGGAGATTTTTTCAGGAGGGCCATCACACTCCAATATCACAATAATATTCTCCAATTTATTCTTTCCATAGTTTTGTTTTTGAGCAAGTTGAGGTGCTGTACACCTGTAATCCTAGCAGCTCGGGAAGCTGAGGAAGGACAATAGTGAGTTCAAAGCCAGCCTCAGCCAAAGTGAAGCTCTAAGCAACTCAGTGAGATCCTGTCTCTAAATAATATACAAAATAGGACTGAGGATGTGGCTCAGTGGTCGAGTACCCCTGAGTTCAATCCCTGGTACCACCCCCCAGATTTTTGTTTTGTTTTGTTTTGTTTACCTTTGTTATTGTTGTGTCATTTTTTAGATACTTAATCCATTAAGTCCCAAGTTTTCAATTTTATAAATATTTCAACAAAATTGACACAGATACATTGAATAGGTTGGAAATCATAATCTAAAGCTTTTATATCATTTATTAGCTTTAAGAATGAAAACATAGATTTTCCTGTGTAAAGGACACAGGGATAATATAGTATCTTTTACATATATAAGCCATCTGATAAATAGGACATTAGGAAAATATGATATTCTTTCATATATTATATAATATACAAAGAAATACCTTTCATGAGCTGTTCAAACATTATTTTTGTTGTAAAGGCACAAAACACTTTTAAACAAATGGTTACATTACATTATTATCATTTTTCCATGACATGGCTAGTTTTGACATTGTTGTTGCTATTGCCATTTAAGAATGATGTGGCTTCTCATGTCAAATCTGATACCATCTTGGACAATGGTAGTTCCAGGAGTGTTAGGCCTTCTTCCTCCCGATGAGTTCTCATTCCATCTTTTAAGGGAATCTAAGCAGATGTCTCTCGTGAAATCCCACAAATGTAAGAGATCTTTCTTGTCCTTGTTCATAAATTTGTGAATAACTCATGTCTTTACAATATCCATTATCAATTATTCCAGTGAACAAAGGTCAATACCAGTTGTTATCTCTAACAGAAGTGGAATGTTTGGAAAGCAAGCAGTCACATTTATGCACACCACCACTGAAATTGTTACAGGTCCACTACCCTTGGTTAAGGCACACTGATTCCTGTCTGTTTCTTTTTTCCATCTTTGGGTTTTGCCAAGGGGTTCCGCTGTATTGTATTTTGTTCCAACAATGACACATTTGATTATTAAGCCAGTTTACAATTTCATTGTTTGTATCAAATCTGTATCATACAACCGTCTTGACTGTTTTTCCAAAGTTGTCAGTTTCAGAGGACTCTTGTTTAGCTATTTGCTTTCATGGTGCCTATAGCATAAAATCCAGTATTTCAAAGGCATACCACCAAATCACGACCAGTGAATAGAATGTTGAACAACAACAACAACAAAAAAAAAAAAACAGTGTGATTGTGGACTCTACCACACTCTCTTCATATATTGTATAATGTCTGAAAGGCTGTCACTTTTGCCCAATATGTATTAACAGGGCTACATCTGTATGTAAAAGATTCTACATTGTTCCAGAGTTCTTTATATAGGAATCTATTTTTGACCATTGTAAATTCAAAATACAGTGCACTATTTGAAATAAAATGGCAACCTAGTTCCAGAAAATACTTTTGTGAATACATTTTTTATATTACATATCAGTTATGTCTGTCGTGTTTCGTTCAATTAAACATTTAGTAAAAGTAACTTTGGTAGTAAAGTTTAAGTCATTTTCACAAAAATTTAAAAATATTTTCAAACACTCTAATCAGTCACCTATTGCTTTTCTCAAAAGAATAGAACTCTAATGACATAATATTTAGTTGAACATTACCTTATTGTATTTGTGCTCCATTTGTCTTTATCAGTGTCCTGTATATAATACAATGAGACATAATGAGCTAATGTATTTTTGTGTACTTTATATGGTAAGTTAAAGTCAATATAACATTAAAATTAAAAAATCATTCAGTTGTCCCTACAAGTTATCAAATATTTCATTCTTGGCACTAATTTTATTTATTTTTATTTGTTGTTTGTTTTTCTACTTTTTTATTGGTGCATGGTAGTGATACGTAACTATGGGATATGATGTTACATATTCACACATGCACATAATATAACAATGAAATTTGGCCAGTGTCACTCCCAGCACTTTCCCCCTCCCAATCCCTTCCACTAATTTTAAAATGCCATCTTTATGTTTGTGTTGGACAGCTGCTCTTTTATCTGGCTAGCATCATATGTAACCATCTTCACTAACACCATCTCCATCTTCTTTAACCTTTCTTTCATACATTTCCACATCATTTCAATGACATTACTCAATCCACTGCAGAAGAGAAATGGCCTGATCACCCAGGACAGGCAGTCTGATTGGGTTTGCTTTGCTTTGACTTCTAAGAGCTGAAAAGCCATGGTTCTTTCTTATCACAGTACCTAGGGACAATTCATGAGGTGTTTTCTTTTTGTTTGTTTGTAAGTACTGAGATCCCACAGTTTCTCTGTTTTCTGCCTTTTATGGCCTATTGTTTATCCTTCCTTCTATGAACTACTCCGAAAAACTTCATTAATCGGTTGTCATCACTGCTGTTTGATACAATGAACCCTAAATTGCAAGCTCATAGGCTGATTTTTACATGTGTCAGTCATAGGGTGTTTTTTCCTGTCTGTTCATCTACTTCAAACCAGTTTTACAAAATTTGTATTGTTATGATATTACAGACCTAAAAAGCAAATTCCTCCTCTTTCTTCTTCCTTTTCTGATTCTTCTAAAATTGTCTTTGTACTTTTTTTTTTTCAAAAACTCCTAGATGAATTTAAATGTCAAACTCAAGTTCAAAAATACAAAAAGATCCAAGAGAATCTAATTAGGATTTCTAATAATTTCCAATAATGTTTAAATAAATTTTTGAAGAATTGACTTATTTATACAATTAAGTCCTATCATTTATAAACCTGGTCTATCTTTATAGATGCTTCTTATTAAAGTATTACTTTTTTCAGGTGGGGGATAATATTTCTTCTTAGGCTTGATCTCTGTTGTTCTATAGTTCTTATTGCTATTGTGAATAAGAGATTCCCCACAATTTGGCCTACAATGGGCTTTGTTTTAAAAGATGGAGAGAAGTTGGCTGAGTCTCAGGAGACTCTTGAAATAAGAAGAGGTTAGTATGCAAAGGATAACTGACCTGCACCGAGAAGACATATAGCCAAATAGTGGAAGGACCTAGTAAAGCTCCTTCCAGAATTTATTGCATTACATACTTTGTATTCTCTTCTCATTGCCTACAAAATGACTTATGAAGACCAAAATCCAAACTGTTATATAATATATGGGCTACATATATATATGCCATATATTAAATGCAGAAGCCTATAATGGAAATTTAGTCAAGACAGATTGTACTGTAGTTCTTGAATATATTGCAATCATGTTGCTATAATTTTGCTAATTTACTACTCAAAGTATGACTGCAGATATTATCTTTGAGTAATGAAGTGTTATGTGACTGGTGTGTTTTTAGAAATAGTTTTTCTCCCACCCAGTTAGATCATTTGGAGTATTCTAGCTAATGGCTGCCAAAAAGGGGTCATGTGAGACTGTAGTCATTGAACTTAACATCAGAGGAGTCCATATATGTCTATGTTTCCAACTGATGACTTTACTCTCAAAAATTATAATTTTTATTGGTGCAAAAGACTAAAATTGTATTGTTTTCAATATTAATCTCATGGGCCATCTTGTTTAGATTTTACTGAAAAGTTTCTCACCTCTTCCCTCCTCACCTGATTATGAGATTCTTTTCCATAATGTCCATGGCTTCTCTCCATGGTTACCACTAACTTGGTCACCAGGTCTTGAAGGATAGAGCTAGCATCCTATGCCACTTTATAGGTCCACTGTCTGATACAGAACCTGTTGCTCAGAGGCACATGAGGACTATTTGTTGAAAGAATAAATGTATGCTTTAAAATATAGCCTTTTAATGAGTTGTATTCTTTTCAGGTACTCAGAAAAACCTTTATTGATGACTTTCAATATCTAAAACTCCATGTTAGGTATTGAAGACAGAGTAGTAAACAAAACAAAGTCCTGCCCTCCAAGAACTTCCACCCTAGTGAGATCAAACTATATTATGATGAATAATTATATAAGTAAAAGAACTTCTCAAAAAGGAGATAGAGCAAGAATGAGAGCTAAGTTCAGAGTCCCAAGTAAAATTTAGAGGGATGAAAGAGGATAGGAACAGTATCTGTAAGCTGTTCATCACTGTGACCAAAAAATCTGAGAAAAACAATTTACAGGAGGAAAAGTTTATTTGGGGCTCATGGTTTCAGAGGTTTAGTCCATGGTCAGCTGACTCTATTGCTTTGGGTCTAAGCTGAGGCAGAACATCATGATGAAAGGTATGGCAGAAGAAACCCCCTCACCTCATGGAGGTTGTGACACAGAGAAAGAGAAGGGAAGGTCCACAGAGGATATTAACCCTTCCAGGCATATCCCCAGTGACCCACCTTCTCTAACCATGTTCCACCTGCCTACAGTTATGACCCAGTTAGTCTTTTCAAATTATCAACCCCTCAAATGGATTAATCCACTAGTTAGGTTATATCCCTCATAATCTAATCATTTCACCTTGAACATTCCTGCATTAACACTGGAACTTCTTGGGGATACTGCATATTCAAACCATAATATGAACTGAGTACAAAAGTTAGAGAATGGTTTCCCAGTGAGATAGGTATCACTCCAGATGGATGTGGAGTAAAGAAGGACTAGAGAAAGGGCTTAGGGAGGGAGTGTCAACTATATTATGTGTGTAAGAAAACAAATTAGAAAAGAATGGTCACTGACTTTGTCACTGGTGACCATAATAAGGTTGCTGAAGTGTTGAGGGAGAAAAACACCCACAAACTTGATGTTAGTTAAAGAGAAAATGGAAAAGGAAAGAGAGGTAACAAATACAGAAAAGTTATGTAGTGACCAAAAGATACCTGAGGTCAAGGGACGGTTTTAGGCATTTTTAAAAAAGATAAATTAAGATATATTTTCATTCCAAGTAGGATGAACCAGGTCAAAGAGAAATAGTGCAGGAGAAAAAAAAAATGTATCATTGCAAGAAGAAATTCCTTGGCAGGGTGAGATGAAAAACAAAAATTTTAATAGGAGAGAAGAGATGCCCTTTATTTTAGTGTAATGGGTTCAGATGCATAAAAAGAAAATAAACTGAAATCAGTAGAGAAAGGAAGGTAGTTCCCACCTGATTTCATCTATTTCTTTCTGTGATGTACTCAATGAAGTCACAACTTGAGAGTGAATCAGGAATGGGGAATTGGAGACTTTGACAAGAAAGGGGAAGGATGAAATAGTTGCCCCAGATTGGAAAATTGAGGAACAGTAAGGGAAGTTAAATGCAGGAAGATCTGTGGATAAAGCAGAAACAGTGAAGCTAGCCGTTTCACTATAGAAAATGATTTTTTCCCCTCAGTATTTAGCCCCTCTGACAAAGGAAAGAGAACATGGATAGTATGATTTAAGACATAGTTAGACTTGGATTATTTTTCAGGCAAGATGAGAGTGTTAGAAGGGAATTAAGGTTGTTCAATGTCTGCTGAATGACAGAATTTAGACTGAAAGGAGGATTTTGAGGACTAGTGGAATATCATGCAGGGTGAAAAAGTAGTACAATTCCTGGATTGTAAGTATTGCTGAGGTCAAAGACTGGCTGGAGGGGGACCAGAGAAAATGAGATGGAAAGAGTAGTAATGAAGGTCAAAAGATAGGATGCAGGATGGACTGAAGCAATTTTGGATATGCTCAATTTTTTGGAAAGGGCAGGGCAACTTGAGTGAGTGGCTGAGATGATTGGAGCTAAAATGTCACCAATTAAAACAGTCAGGGAGATGGGTGGATTAGAACGTGTGACTGTTCAAGTACTAGTAGTGGTACAAGTGGTTGTTGTGCTGAGAGTGTGAACAAGCTAGGTACTGATGAAACAACCAATGCATGAGAACTACAGGGCAGGGGACAGGGTAGGACACACTTCAAAGAAGTTCTGAGGGAAAAAGAAGGAAGGAGAATTCTGGGAGCAGCAAGGTGATTGACATAGGTCTCCCATGAACATGAGGCCTTAAAGGATGTAAGAAATGCAAGAAAACCCAAACTCCATTTAAGAGGGAGGTGGGAAGAATAACATCTTTAGTATTTAGTTGTGTTTTAGTTAATGTAAAAAGATGGAGGGACTGTTCATGAACTACACAGAAGATTAAAGTGACTTGCTGATGAGGGACTATGCGTTCCAGAGGGCCAAAGGAAGAACTCCAGGAAGGGGAGAGAGGGATTCCAATTAGCAGCCACACAGAGACATATGGGATGAGACATTTTTCTTTCATTTTCTTTTGAGTTTAAGTTTGGCATTTTCAGATTCATATTGAATGAATGCACTGTAAATAGCACTTAGTAATATGTTTAAAATTATCATTTTTATTACAAAAATATTATGGTTATGGTTTAAGAATTCAAATAGCATGGTAAGTGGTTAAGTTGAAATGTAAATGCCCCTTTCATTCCAACTCACCCTCAGATATACTCTCTTGAAGTAGTCATTGTTCAAATTTCTTATGTATTGTTCCAGAAATAGTAAATCCAGAACAACAAATCCATATCTTATTTCTTTTACTTAATGAGATCCTAGATAACTTTCTCTAACACTAGGCACACATCTCCAGACTTCATTCTTAAAAAGACTGCATTGTATTCCAGTATACAATATACTTTATGAAAGATTTTATTTAATCTTATACTGAACAAAATTGTTCCTGAAGACTTAGAAGCATCAGGGCTAATCCTGATTAGAAGTGTTTTAATAAAATATTTTAGCAAAGAGTAATAAGGAGAATAAATAAATGAATGAACAGATGGGAAGTACTGCCTTTCAACAAGCATCTAACATGTGTCAGGGACTTGCCAAGCTTCTGGGTCACTGTCAGATACTAAATGAGTGAAGGGTCAAAGCCTTGAGCAGGGGCAGGGAGTATTGCCATTCTGAAGGAAGCCCTTGCACTGATGTTAATGAAACTATCGTTCATGAATTAGCTAACAATGGGAATGATGAGTCATTTGTGAACTATGATCATGCCTCCTGCCCTAGGAATCATATACTATTATATTCTCCTTATGAAGAATTTCTATTTGTCTTATTTAGCTAAATATATTTACTTATCTAAGTACTCATTGCAGTGAAAAGCAATAATAAAATGAAAACAGACATTTGACAGTGAAAGGCTCAGCATCTGGCACATTTTAGAAGCGACATTTCCACAAATTAGTTTTTATAGAGGCACTTCTCCATTTATAAAATAGATGCACTCCTGAAAAATTGATTTTAAAGTAACACCTCTTTTTTCCATTGAATTTATTACAAAAATGGGAAATTTTGTTGCCTCTTAAAATCTACATATCTACCAAAAACTTTTAAAAATCTTAAAAGCAAACAACTAATTTTGGGAGATAGGGTAGGTTACTCTGATGGGGTTTACAACAAATAAGATATTTTTCAACTCTAGGATCCTTCTCCCATTTCCTTTTGGGTTCTCTCTGGTCTTTTTAACATTTCATAGGAATCCTTCTTTAGCTAGAAATCCTTAAACTCCATATCTATTGTCTATGGATCAGCTTTTCTCCTTCCTATAGTAGATTTTTTTTCCTTGTATAATGGATTTTTGGGGGGACCTGCACAGAGTTTTCCATCTCCTTTAAACCCTACCAGGACTATTCTCAGTGGATGATCACGTGACCCTGCTCTTGCCAATCAGTGCTCTGAGGCAACTATATTGCCTGAGATGAGGGGGATTATTCAGTTGGTTTAACAGCTAGCTCCTATTAAAAGTGTGCAATTTCTCTTGGGAAGAGAGCTTTCTTTCATCTTGGAGGCATGGGGGTGTTGGCTTGAAATTCCTGGTGTCCTTTTGCCACCTGATAACCAAGTCACCATGAAATGAAGTTAGAATGATGTCACTTGAATCCATGAATCCAATGCCCCTCCTGAAGATTGTGTTGCTACATTTTGTTAACTATTAAAGTCCTTTTCATCATCATCACTGTGGTTTTTATGTTTAAAACCACATGAAGGTCACTTGTAATAAGTATTCCTAAAGGTCGAAAGGACATGTGGGAAAATTCAATCTATCTTAGTGCAGACCCACAACACTAAATGATAAACAAGAAACACGGAGAGGCAGACGGAAGCCAGTCCACAGGGCTTCACAGGCCACATTAAGTAGTTGGGGCTATACAGTTGGGAATTTGTTGAAAAGTTGGAAATTAAGCAATGACCTTTTTGAGACTGAAATGAGTGGGTGAGGTGAGATAAGTGGGGCTACAGGGAGACCAACTGGGAGATTCTAAATAATCCATATGACAGATGACAAAGGCCTGAACCAAGTGGTAGCAGGGCAGATGGGGAGAAGTATACAGTTTTGAGATATTTTATAGAAAGATTTATAGACCATGAATCTTAGACATCTCCAACTCTAACATTGCACCAACTATTTTACTAAGCGGTGCCATTGTTAATGTTTATTCAATATGCTTCCTTGATACTATGAAGTTTTTTCCCAATTCAGTCTTTACGAGGCTTTGGACATATCACTTGAGTCTCATGGATCATTCTGTCTGCCTCCCATGATCATTCCTCTGCCTCGTCCTCACCCTCGCTTTCTTCAAAGGAATGCAATAAAGAAAATAATAACCAATGAAATTTGCACTCATTCTCCTAATCGTCAGCCAATATCATGTCTTAATTGCTGTAATGGGTCTCTTTTTCAGCACTGTTTAAAGTGATAAGTTAATCCAGCTGCCTGCATGACATGAAGGCAGACATAAAAGTTACTGCTTTGGGTGCTGCTTGAGGCAACGCTCTTTCATTTTTCTTTGCTGTCTCCCTATCTGTCGGAAAGAGGAAAGATATCTTTCGCTGTTCACTGATCCCTTGCTCTGTCATACACAACTAACCGAGAAATAATATTTTTTCTAGGTAATGTACTTTCATGTTTGATTTGATGGAATTTCATGAAGTCCTGACACGGTTTTGAAGTTGTCTTTAAAGATCCAGTGGATTTTGCATTTACTAAACTCTGCCTCCCCAAACCACATTCTTTCAAATCCCCGAAAAAATCTGCAATAGCATTTATCACTTTACTCTTCTTGAACCTACATAGGCCAAGAGAGCACATGTGAGCAGCTTGGTAAATTGTAAAGTGTGGGAATATACAGATTTGCCTCACTTTACAGAAAGATGCGTTCCTGAAAAGTTAATCGGTTTTAAAATAAACCCAAACCTATTTTTAAAACTCTGGGAAGTGGTGTATTTAAAGGAACTCAGCAGTTAATCTTTTTTTTTGTAGAAAGCTGTATCCTTTTGTAATGCAAATATTCATGACTGAATTTATTTAAGAGATTTCTATCTGGATTTCATGAATGACACATTTACATTATTACTTTTTAATGACCAGTAATTACAATGACAAGAATCTTTCTCAATCAGGCATACAAACTCAGTACCAAAGTATAATATTGAATTTCCAAGAATGGAAGCTTTCATATATATTTCCTTTCTTCCTAAAAGAATATCTCTACATTATCTATGTTGGCTAAAATATTACCATCTATAAGAATATATAGGTAATTAGAGTCTTATTTACAGGACTATTGTCAAACACAATCATTAGTTTTCACTGTGTTTTCTTCATTAAGCTATTAGGACCCTTAAACAAATGAAACAATGGTTTAAATTAAGATTCCTGTTCCTTTTCTTTTTCTTTCTTTTTTTTTTTTTTTTTTTTTTTTAATTACACATGTCCTATATTCAAAAGCAGGAATCTAGACTCTTTAACAACTATCCCTTTATGTAAGCCCATAGTTAAGGTATCTTGTCACTACGTAGATAGCAAAAGTCTAGAAAGAAAAGAATGGACATAAGGAGAATAAAAATGTCTTGTGCAGTTACATTTTACAGGAATATGTTTGTCACAGCAAAGGTTTTTGAGGCTCTCAGTGTGAGCAGGTGCCAGGAAGTACTGCTGATGGCCCATAGAAGCCTCACAGAGAGCTTATATTTTACCTCCTTGGCTCCTTTAAGCCAAAGCTGAAGAGTAGTAGAGAGCAGAAAATGTGTGAGAAGGGAACATGATGTGAGCCCATAAATTGGGAATATTTAGATAGTTAAGAATGTGCTAGGTAACATGAGTCAAGAAAAGTCAGTGAAGGGTTCCAGAAGAAGCGTCTTGAGCTTGGTGTTGCCATGATAAACATGCTCAAGTCTTATACAACTATATGGGGCAGGAATCCAGGGGCTAACACAAAACTTCAAAATATTAAAGAATTGATTACTTAAGATAATACTTCTGAATAAAAGTTTCCATTGAAAGTGAAATTTCAGTGTTTAACTAGAACTAATATAATAAAGAGAAATTCAAGTGACAATAAAAATCATTCTGGTGATGCATATCTACTTCCTGAGTCTACTGGTGAGGGGTCTGGTACTGACGGGACAGGCAGAGTTCAAGCATCATCATACTGATTCTCCCACATCTTCTGATAGGTAAGTGTCTCCTCTGTGCTTCTGTTGCCCAAGAAGCAATCCCCTTTCTCCCAGTGAATGCTTCCTAACCTCTCTGACTCAGTTGTCTTCACCTCACTGGGTCTATGTAAGGCTCATGGAAATTTAACATTTCATCAGCTGGATTTAAAATAGCAGTGAATTTGTTTAAAAAATACATTTTAGACATGTTTTCAATGTCTTGTCCCAGTTTCCTTAATACATGCACCTGCAACAATGTCAGTTATCTTTCTGTTGATTCCATACCCCAAATTTTCACTCCATGTAAGCTTTTCAAGTTTTCTTTTATTCTTTTACTATATTCTTCAAGACCTTAAATAGCCATTCAATGCATAGGTTTTAGCAGACACTGATAATACAATCAATTGGGCACTGATATACAAACATAAATATAGCACAGTTCTTGCATCAAGAGGTTATGTATCAGGAGGAAAAATAAGATGTCAGAATGAGCTAACAGAGACAATGTAGACAATACAATGATCTAAGCCTATGGTGGCAGAAAGAGCAGGGTGCAGATGGTGCCCCAGAGGGGCTGGACCTAGCTCTCTTCTGTGCCACACTACTTTGAGTCTTGAGAAGGCTACAATGTATATCATTGCATGCTAAGTGAGAATGGTGTCCAGTCATTTATTGGGCTTTTCACTTCCATGTGAGGACAAATAAAATAAAATCTGGAAGGAAAGAGATGAGTGAATTTAACAGGTGAACCTAATAGAAAACTTTCCTTTTGCTATTCTCATTTTTATTAGTCCCTTCAATACTCACATAGTATTATGTGCAGACATCATAGCCCCTGACTTACTAGATGTAGGTAGTAAGTAGTGTCTGGTATTGTCTTTAAAGGGACCATATTGAAATATGAAAACAGTAATTAAACAATGAACTTGAGCAGGAATAAAGGCTTTACTTTCACATTATAATGTGGGAAAAAATCAAGACGAGGAATTATACTTGGTATATTTATTTTCTTATCTATATTTCTTTATACTATTCTATAAACACTTCAAATGATTTTTGGAATTTCATAAGCAAAGACTGTTATCTGTAGGGTGAAACTGATATGATTTTGGAATAGAAATGTTTAAATTGACTTAAGACTTGGTTGTGATTGAGAAATTATTGATGATGAGATTTTAGTAGACATAGAGTCAGTCACTTAAATCATGCATGTAAATTGACAATATTAGTTTATTGGTTAATATACATACAATGAAAACATGTAGATTATTTTCATATTACTGATCATAGTGATCTAAAACTCTAAGAAATTAAATTCAATTAAATATAGAATATATATTTAAAAATCCCCCTGAGAGGAATAAAAAGTCTCTCCATTGTTAACTAGAAATAGAAACTTCAGTGAGGTTGAGAACTTCCATGTTATGTAAACACTAGGAAAACTTTTAATCATCTGAGAAAAATAAAATGCATCACCAGATCATTATAGTTCATCACAGGTCCTGATGTGATGGAACATGTTTTGTGTATTTTTCTACCTTCGTCTCTACTACACACATTTATCTGGGATATTTAATGTCTTTTTTTTTTTTTTTTTCCAGTAGTGTGGACTTCCTTTTATGACAGCAAATTGAGCTGGTGATAACTCTGTATACGGTTTGACTTGTTCCAGAATAATCTATTTACTTGATTTGTTAAAGCCTTGATGCCATGACCCTTCCAGAATCTCATCTCAGATTTACTAGCCGTATAAAAGAGATGGTGTTCCCTGGATGGAAGTTTACCCAAAAGGATGTCTGGCACCCCTCCCCATGGAATGCTGTAATGTTAACTAACACTTTCCTTAGAGGGAAAGCAACTTGAAAGTAAACAGCCATCTACCTCTCCCAGACATCTGACACATGACGTCCAAGTGCTCTGAGTCTTGGAGGTTAGTCAGCCCCGATCTTGAACGTATATAGCATAGCGATTTAAAAGAGCCATCCAACAGGGGCATGGACAGGCCTCGACCTTCACTTGGCTACATTTCAAAAACACTGCTTAGGCCATCTGAGCAGCTCTGCTGTATATTCTACAGAAAAAGACAAATTTTTTTAACAAGGAAAAAATGATCTACTAGAAGAGAAGACTTTATGGTCAGGCTGCCTGGCTAAGGCAATTTTTTAACTTACATTTGCACGTTGGTTCCATCTCTGTGTTATACCTGCCTGTGGGCAGCAAACACAGCTCTGCTGGCTCTGTGGATAGCGCCGCACTTGTCTTTTATGGGGAACAGCCTTAGGTTTTTTTAAAACTGTTTTCTTTGAAAAGATTTCTCTGGCTCAGGTAGCTACAGATCATGTATGTGAGAGAGATTATCTTCACTGGTGTACTCTTTGTTCAAAACTTTCATAGGTTCTGGACATACCCGCTTTTCTTAGATTTGTGAAATTCTGAAAACTAGAATGGAGGGGGGGCGGGTAGGAAAGAGCAAAAGATGATCCAAACAAGAAAAGGCTTTCCTGAGAGAGGTGAAATTTTGAGTAAGATTTTGAAAGACAAATGAAGGTCAGCAATACAAAGAAAGGAAAGGAACTTTAAGTTGCAAGAAAATATGCAAAGTGGAGAAGAGAAAGAACATAAGGCCCTAAGAGGCTCCAGCAATTTCAGGTATTCAGAAGGAAATGCTGTTGGTGAATGGCAGGAAATGAGAAGAGAATAAAACTTTTGATATATTTCTGCTATACGGCTATTATAAAAACCCAGATGGGACCATGGACAACATGCAGAAATGAAAGTGACTTCTAATCCACTTCCATGCGTTTACTCTAAATTATATCTCCCACAGCATGTTATACCATTGGAAACCATATGACTAGATGAGGGTTTTCCACCTTGGTGTGCATCAGAGTTACCTGGGAAACAAAAAATATCAATCTCTTGAGACTCAAACTTAAGTGAAATTTTTATTTTTCAGTACTGGGGATTGAACCCATGTAGATTTATCACTAAGCTACATGTCCAGTAGTTTTATTTTCCTATTTTGAGACAGGGTCTTGCAAAGTTGCTGAGGCTAGCCTAAAAGTTGTGATTTTCCCTGCCTTGACCTACAGAGTAACAAGGATTACAAGCATGTGCCCCTGCACCCAGTGAAATAAAGTATTTTTTGGCAGAGGCACATCTTAGATATTTGTCTAATTTGAATAAATGAATACATTTATGTGTTATGCCTATGTCTTTCATTGATAATTCACTGCTCTAGATACAATTTTATTGTAACAAAGCTCTTTCATACCTTCCAAGGTGTGACAAATAATCCGATAAACAAATATGTTCAAATGCATCAGAGATAGAAAGTTTCATTGAATGTACATTTTATTTATGGATACGCTCTGCAAACAATGACTCTGACTTTGTTGCCTGACTGGAAAAAGTGAATAATGCTGCACACTTTGGGTGAAATACAAAGCTTGATATTACAACACTCAGTGGAGTAGATATCTGGGAACAGGTGATGTGCTTGAGTTCCCCTTGAATTTTTCCATGTAAGATTCTACCCATTGTACCTGTTTATCAGGCAAGTTCTCTCTGATATTTCAAACTTTCCCTCAAGGCAATATTTTTCCTGATGGGGCAATCAATGGAGAAGTTGACCGTGCTGAAGATAAGTTCACAAAAATGCCTTCTTCTGTCCATCTGTACTTGAATTACATTAATGCCTCCGTGTGTGGCTGAACCTTTATCTTCCACCACTGGTTGAACCATCTCTCTCTCCCTCTCTCTCTCCCTGTCTTTCTCTCTCTCTGGAACTGGGGAGTAAACGCAAGGGTGCCTTACCACTGAGCCTCATCCCCAGGCCTTTTTATTTTTTTTTAATTTTGAAACAAGGTCTTGTTATTTTGCTGAGACAGGCCTAGAATTTGCACCACTCTTGCCTCAATCTCTGGAGTGACTGGGATTACAGGCATGCACCCCCATGTCCAGCATCACTAAACAGTTTCTTTAAAGGCTTTGTCCTAGCCATATGGACATTATGGATTCCCAGCAAATGCATGTGGACTAACGGATGACAAAAATTTAAGTAATGCCTATTGACAGAATTGAGATTCTCCTGTGGTTGCATTTATTCATGTCAATGTTTCATTTCATCGTGTTTCAGCAATGGCAGAGATTGTATCTTTCACTCAATTTTGCAATTTTAGGACCGATAGCAGTACTCAATTCTTAATACATACTCAATAATTGTGAGTTTAATGATCTTGAATAATTTCAGAATCTCAGAAAAACGCTGCGTAAAAGAATAAAGAGTAAAGAATAAAGAGTTATGGGAAGTGTTCTTTAACCTGGTTTTGAAGAAAAGGGGATAATAGGATTACAGGAATAAGGTTTTTTTTTCCCCTTTCCTACAATCTGTGAGACAGGTTCACATTCCTCAACATAGAGCTCATAAACAGGAAAATTAAAAGTGAACCTAAGAGTCAAGATTCTGATGTAGTAATTATGAAATATGACTTTTGCTATTTTTCCTTTGAAATAAGAACTCTATTTCTTCTCATTGATCAACATAATTCTGTGACAGTGAAGCTACACGATTTTCAAGGCTAGTACCAGAGTAGCCTTTCAGTTTTCCATCTGAGTCTGTTGAGTGGTTGCTCTTGGGTCCCTCCTCCTTGAAGCCCAGGTAGGAGGGCAGAAGAAGATCCAGACATTTTAAAGTCCCAACAGACCTGTCACTTCTAGCCATGTGAGTAAGCCATCATGGACATCAGCCCAACCTACCCTTCTATGACTGAAGTTCTAGCCAACCACATCTGATACAAAAACTGGGGACCCCCATAAGAATCACCTGACTGCCCCCAGTTGGTCCATAGAACTGCGGTAATATTAAATTATTGTTTTAAGCTAGTAAGTTTTAGGTGCTTTATTTTATAATTTATATAGCATGGAATTTGGTTATCAGAAATGAGAAACTATCATAAAAACAAGATAAAACACAAGGGACTGGCTTGGGAATCAGGCACCACATGACAACAGATAAGATTCATCCAACTGAAAATGCTTGATGGGCTTGGAGATTAGAAGGATATAAAATAAATCATTACTGGGATCTGTAGAAAATATAAACTTTGTGATGTTATGGTAGAAAGTTTAATGAACATGTGTCCAGACTCTCAAAAATGATCCTCATGAAGTAGAAGACTCCAAAGGAGATTTCAGACAAAATATTGACTGTACCAACTGATTTCTTTTAGCCATATATGATAAGGGATGAGGAGGGAGATACCTCCAGTTACAAAGGGAACTTAGTTTGCAAGCCAAATTTGGAAGAAATATAAAGGATACAGAACTTCCTGTGCTCAGAAATAAAACTGTTTCTAATTACTAGTCTCTCCATATGGCAAAGGCTCTCAAAGAATAAAAAGGCCTCAAGGTAAAAATAATCTCAAAGGTGAAGAGGTAAAACCTTTGGCTAAAATTCAGAAAGATTTAAGGGTATGCTAATAAACCCTCTCAAGTAGACAAAGATCTTCTAATAATCATATAATTGGATGGCATCCTGACTCTCAAACATAATTTTAAAATTGTGAAATTTCTAGATGTACTTTCTTGAAGAAATTTCTAGATGTATTTTCTGTCTGATGAAATGAACTGAAATAAAATTCATAAGAAACCCACAAAGTCTCACAAAATATATATTGGCAACATCAAAATCAGGTTGGAGTTTTAAAAGAGGGAGACAGTTCACCAAAAAGCACACTGAATGATGTACAGCTGCAAATTCAGTTCCTCTTTTCTTTTTCTATCAGAAAGAAAAGATGACTCAGAGAACAGAGCCAGCTGTCCACAGGGCACAGCAAAAAGCCCAGGGGTGAATTCACATGACACAGAAAACAACTCAGGATGCAAAACTGAGCATTGATTGAAGAACTGGTAACATGTAGAACTGAACTTCCAAATCACCCTTATATAGTAGCTACTAAGTTCCTTACCCCCCAAATTAAATAGGTGTATTGGCCATTAATGAATGTTCAGAGAGAAATGACTTGTCTGTTTAAGTCACAGATACTCAGATCAAGAGAAATCACACTGAATATGCTGCATGTCAGAAACCTTATACATACTGAAATCTAATTTACATTAAAAAATTCTGGGCCTGGAAACTGAAACTTTCATTACTAGTAGATAAGAGTTTTAGAGACCTTTCAAAGGGTGATTATAGATAATTTGTAGTCAAATGAAAGTTCTGTTAGTAAATTCTTTACTACTTTTCCTAGTGTGATGTAAAATCTAATTTTTTTCCCCTTGAGTTGAGCAAGTACTCTGTCTCTCCCCCCGACACCCACTTTTTTTGTGTGGTGTTGGGGATTGAACCCAGGGCCTGTGCTTACAAGCACTCTACCAACAGAGCTATATCCCCAGCCCAAGCCCTCTGTCTTGATTTGACCAATAAAAAGAAGTGGAAGTGATGCTATAAAACTTCAAAAACTGAGTCACAAGAAGCCATAGTTTTCCATTTGGACATTTTAGAATGTTTGCTCTTGTCAAGCTCACAGCCAACAGAACTTATGCTGACTATGCAGATCTGTCATTTTAGATCCCTAGACAAATTGTATCATTAACATCCAGAGCCCAAGTCAACATCTGATTATAACTACATGAAGGATCAAATGTCAAAACTGACCACCTGTACTAAATTAATCCAAATTACTATGGAACATAATAATGATTCATTGTTTTAAATCAGTAACGTTGAAGTGTCATTTTATATAGTAATTGCTCATTTGAGCAATACCACTTTGATCCTACTTCATCACACTCAAAAGTTATTTCGAATTATCTTAAGGTAATGATTTGGAATTTTTCACTCTTGCAAAAAGATCCCCATGCTATAAGCCACCAAAGTTAAACAGATCCATAACTGCATGAATGTAAGGTTCACAATCCTAAGTATTTCCCCAGGGAAATACTAAATCCAGTGAAATTATCCAGAAAAAAATGTTCCTGTAATAAAAAAGTTTTGCAAATACTACAAATTGTATAGCCATTTAAGAAACTTATGATGTAATTTATTATTTCCCAAACATTTGTGGCCCTGGACACTTTCCCTTTTTTATGATTTTTAAAGATCTTCCACATAATATATTTTAAGAATTAAGCTAGGGAATTTTTATGCTATTATACAGGAATAGTTCATTATTAATTTATTTATTTTTATACAAAGGCTTATTTAGTATAACAGTATAATAAGCTTGAGGCTACAAGATTAATTTTTTAATGATCTTTAAGGATATCAATAATGAATATAACAGAAAAAACATTTACACATATAAGTTTAAAATTATTAAAAAATTATGATAGAATATCTAGGTAAGAAGTACATTAATATTAGGCATGGTACACATGCCTGTAATCTCAACTACTCAGGAGGGTAAGGCAGGGAGATTGCAAGTTTGAGGCCAGCCTGGACACTTAGTAAGATGCTGTCAAAAAAAAGCACATTAATAATAAGGACAGGAGAATACAACTCTTCTTGTCAGCAGTGTTCATCAACAAAGATACTTGAGCAAGGTCAAGTATTTGACAGAGATTAAAAGGTGGAAGATGAAGATAGGAAAACATATTTTCTTAAATTAAAAGATTGAAAAGTCAAAGACTGAATAGTATGACAGTTAATTAGTACTGCTGCTGAAGATCACTGCTATTTTAATTGATGAATAAAAAGCACTGTAGAAAATATACTGTAGAAAATTATATCTTTCAAAGTCCATGGATGTGCTTCAATTGCATATTTTAATCAACTTGCTGAAAACCAGAAATAAACAGAAAAATCTTACAGTAGCTGAAGAAAAGAAAGAAAATGATAAGAACTATAGCAGACATCTCGTTAGAAACAATGTAAAGCAGTGGACAATGGATATCCATAAAGTATGAAGGAAAAGAGGAAAAGTCAACCATGAAGTCTGCTCCCAGGGGAAACATTTCTAATAAACAGATATTTTCAGACATGAAATTTTTTTTTTTTTTTAGTGCACATCAATATTGCACCAATACTGCCAGAAATATAAAGGGGAGACACCAGAAGAAAGTTTGTATGTATAAAAAAGCAAAACCACCAAAATGTTCCTTTGGAAATGGAAAATGTATAGGAAAACATTTTTCTTATGCTTTATGATCACTATAAAATAATTTGTGCTAGAAAAATTCAGAAAATGTATTATAGAGTTTTCAACAATATGAAATTATGCCATGTACAGCAATAGCACAAAAGTCAGGTGGAAAAAAAAAATGAAGAATATCACTGAATAGCTCTTATACTATAGGTAAAGTAGTATAATATGATTTGAAGATAGACTTTGAAAAGCTTTGAATAGTATACAATCTAGAACGGCCACGAAGAGCTAAACACAATGAATAAATAAATAAATAAAAAAGGATATAAAAAAATCATGGAAAAACAGAGCAAGAATGTAAAATAAAAGGTGTAAAAAGTACAGACGACAAAAATTTAAATGATGGGAAAATATGAGATATAAATTCAGACTTACAAATAATCACATTGTATTTAAGGGATCCTAAAAATCAACATTAAAAGACAGAGATAAAAACCATTAGATATTACACTGGTATTAAAATGGACTAAACATTATAAATAATTTATGGCAATAAACCCAACAACATAGAAGAATGTGATACTCTCTTTGAAATACACAAATTTCCACAAAGTTAACTGGAGAAGAAATAGCCCAAGTGCTCCCATTTCTACTAAATAATTTCAAAGAGAGAAACCTTCATCCTGATATGGTTTTCCTGGTGTATTTTGAGTAATACCAATTTAACACCAACTCTCCCAAGAAATAGTAATGAGTAAGAACACTTCAATTGCTATTTATATGAGACTAACATTACCCTGACATAAATAGTGGAGGGAAAGAGCATTATGGGACAAGATTATAGACTAAAACCAACATAAAAGTACTTATTATCGTCTCTGCAAAATGAATCTGGCAATACATAAAATGATCAATACAGCAGAATCAAAATGACTTGTTCCAAGAAAGGCAAGGCTATTTTAATCCTAGAAAAGTAATCAACAAAATTCATCAAAGGACACAATCAAGAAAGAGAAATGATAACATAGAGAATGAAAGAAAATACCTGATAATCAAATACAAGTAAAGATGTACTATTCAAAATACATTAAAGAACTTTACTAACAAAAAAACATACAAATCTATTAAAGAATGAACAAAGGGGTTTTATAGATATTTTTCCATTAAAATAATACTCAGTGTTAGGAAATGCAAATTTAACCCATAATGATATGCAACTTCACAGCTATTAGCTTAGTTGTAATAAAAGAAAGTGGAAAGTAATAAACCGTCAAAGATGTGGAGAAACTGAAATTCTTGTACATTGCCACTAGTAATATTAAATGGTCTGGCTGTTATGGAAAAATATTTGGCAATTCCTAATAAGAGATTTAATGGAATAAATGTAGAAACAACATGGATAAGACCACTCAGTAGAAGAGAATAATCTTTTTAAATAACTACTTCTAATTCTGTAGATGTGCACTGTTGTTTTTTGGGGGGCAGGTTACTGGGGATTGAATTTAGGGGCACTTGACCACTGAGCCACATCCCCAGCCCTATTTTGTATTTTATTTAGAGACAGGATCTCACTGAGTTGCTTAGTGCCTCATTTTTGCTGAGGCTGGCTTTGAACTCAAAATCCTCCTGCCTCAGCCTCCCAAGCCACTAGGATTACAAGCATGTGCCACCATGCCCAGCAAGATTTGTCCTAAGTTTTGAAGTAGAAAAATATGAGAAATTCAACTTTTAAGTTTCATTTTGTGCACAGATTTTCATCTACTGAGATAATAATATATATTCCCTACTTTGCAGATGGTCATTTTCCAGTTGTGTTCTCTTATGTTTGAGGAAAGGGAAGAAGAGAGAAAGTGGGGGCAAGCTCTTCTAATAAGAGTACTAACCCCATCAAGAGGGCTTCATTTTCATTATTTAATTATTTCTGAAGATTTCCTTCTCTAATTACCATCATGCTTAGATTTAGGTTTCAACATATAAATTTTGAGGGGTGAACAAATATGCAGTCAATAATACCATCTGACCCATCATATAGTTATGTCCATATTTGAAAGCAGGTATTCAAATACTTGGATAGGAATGTTTATAGTAGTAATATTCACAATAACCAAAAGATGGAGCAGAACTATTCATAACGGTCAAAACATGAAAACAATCAAAATGTCCATCAAATGAAGAATGGATGAAGGAAAAATGGTATGTGCATACTAGGGAATATTACTCAGCCATAAGAAGCAATAAAATTCTGATATGTGCTACAATATGAATGAGCCTCAAAAAAGTTAGGCAAACTGAAAGACCCAGACACAATAGGTTTTGTCTCTAGTGATTTTACATATAAGGAATTTTCAAGAGTTAAATTCACAGTGACTAAAAACAGGCTAGTCATTGCCAGGGAATGGAAGAAAGTGAAAATGGAAAGAGACTACTTGATGGTGTAGGACTTCCTTTCATTGTTTTAAAAAAAAAAAAAAAATGGAAACTAGATACAGGGAAAAATAATCCTGTAACATCATGAAGGCACTAAATTCCAGTGATGAGGACACCTTAAAATGGTGAATATTATGTTACATGAATTTAACTGTAATAAAAAAATGAATTGTTTTCTATAAAGAAACAATTAAAACCATTAAAAATTAAAATTTTAATGTATAACATTTATAATAACATAACACTATTAGAAACATGCATTATAAAAGACAAAATAAATAAAATATATGTAGGACCTGTAAAAACTAGAAAATAATGTTGGAAAAAAGCTTTAAAAGACCAAATAAATATACTTACATTATATTAATATATAAAAAGAAACAATATTATAAAGCGATTTTTTTCTTAAATTGACTAACAGATTAAATGCAATCCCAGTCAAACTCACAGCAGAGTTTCACTTTTCGGTGGTGACATAGGAGCTCTGATGACAAAGTCCCCATTGAAAGAATAGTAATGTAGAAATTATGCAAAGTAACTATTTAGATTCTCTGAAAATTGCTTTAGGGGAACACAGTAGATGAAAAAGAAAAAAACAACATTCACTCAAGAAAAAATATATTAAAATTCAGTAATAAAAGCAAGTTTGTAGCAACCAAACCATGACACACACACTTCTTTTCTTATCCCAGCTCTATGTGATGGACAAAGATACAAGTGTGCTGTTCTTATCCCAGTTCCCAGTTGAGTACATTGGTATCTTCTTCCTTGGGGTAGGCTCCCAGAATTACTCAAGTTCTAGCTTTATAAGAGCAACAAGCTACACCATAGGTCAACTCTTTCATCAGAAAGAACTAGAGAGATAGCTAACAAGAACCTTCTTCGTATTAGAACAGCCCTCCAAGACTAGCCTCAAAAATTACCCCTGCAAAGGGACTCACATGTAATAGAATGGACTATGGAACAATTTTTGCCCCAGGGAATGTTGAATACAGTAAGTCAAATAGCCAGCAATTAGTGTAAGCAAACCACTGCTTATAATTCTAAGAGAGTGGTACAACCTGACAGATCAAATCAGATAGTCAAAATATTCCTGTTAAAATACCTGTCAACCATGTGACCATGCTCATGATAGAGCTATGTTCTCTGAGAAAAGTCATTATAGTATTCATACACTGTGGGACACAGTCTGGTCAGTCACTTAACAAATAAATAAGTAAACAAAAGTAATATCCAGAAACAGAGAGATCAGTATCCAGATTTCCTGCAATATATGATTTTTAAAATCAAATTTCAAGAAACAATTATGAAGCATGCAAAATAAAACAAAAACAAGAAAATGTCACCATACACAGCAAAATGGAGTCAACAACATAAAGTTCCTGTGAGAAACCTCAACTGTTGGATTTAGAAGACAAACACTTATAAGCAGCCATTATAAATATGTTCAAAGAGCTAACTTAAATTGTTCTTTAAATGAGAAGGAAGATTTGATGATAATGTCTCCTCAAAGTGAAAATATAAATTAAGAGATTGTATAAAATAGAACCAAATGAAAATACTAGTGCCGAAGTTTACAACCGGAATGAAAATTCAGTAGAGTTGATTTGTACTAACAAAAGAAAGAATGAGTGATTTTGAAGATAAAGAGATTAGGCAATCCAGAGAAATATGAGAAAACAAGTAAAGAAAAAGAAAGGAAAGAAGGAAAGGAGGGAGGGGAGAGAGAGTGAAAGAGAAAGAAAGAAAGAAAGAAAGAAAGAAAGAAAGAAAGAGAGAGAGAGAGAGAGAGAGAGAGAGAGAGGGAGGGAGGGAGGGAGGGAGGAAGGAAGGAAGGAAGGGAGGAGGGAGGAAGGAAGGAAGGGAGGAGGGAGGAAGAGGAGGAGGAGGAGGAGGGAAGAAAGGAAGGAAGGAAGGAAGGAGGGAGGGAGGGAGGGAGGGAGGAAGGAAGGAAGGAAGGAAGGAAGGAAGGAAGGAAGGAAGGAAGGAAGGAAGGAAGGAAGGAAGGAAGGAAGGAATCTCAGAGAAATGAGGGACATCATTCTGGAATACCAGAAGGAAAGGGGAAAGAGAAAACAGAGAAAAGAAATATTAAAAAGCAATGGTTACAAACTTCCCAAATTACCTTTAAAACATTTATCTATGCAATTCATGCAGTTCAACAAGTTCCAAGTAGTCTAAACTTAAAAAGATCTACATACAAGAACATCACAGCAGAGATGATGAAAGAAATATCTTGCAGCATTCAGATAAAGATGTCTAATCATATCCAAAAATATTCACAGCTGACTTTTCATCTGAAACACTATAGGCCAAAGGTAGTGGGATGTTATGTTCAAAGTGCTAAAAAGAAAAAAAAGTCTGTATTTAGAAAAACTGTCTTTCAAATAGTGAAAAAAAATAGGTATTCCCATGTGAACACCCACAAAGAATTTTGTTGCTAGCCAAGCAATCTTGCAAAAAAAAATGCTAAAGGAAATTTATTAGCTGAAAGCAAGTGAACACTAACAGTAACTCAAATATATACTCATGAAAGGTGGGGAGGAGAGAGAGAGAGAGAGCTAGTATAAAGGTAATTATGTAATTATAAAAGACAAAAGGAATATGTGTTTCCCTTTAATTGATTTAAAAGGCACTTGACATTTATAGCACAATTTTTTATAATTGAACTGTGACTTTATAGGATATAGAAATTTAATGTTTTTATAATAATAAACACAAAGGAGGTGAGCAGGTACTATCCTGGAGAAGGTAGTTGATTCTAGAATCCATGAGAAGACATGAAGAGATCCAGATCATAAATAAGTGTGCTATGAAAAAGCTCTGTAAATATATGTTTGTCCTCTTTCTTCTCTCCAGTTTTTAAAAAGACATAAAATCATGTAAAGTAATAATGATAACTATGTCTTAGACTTGTAATATGTATAATAACAAAAGCAAAAAGATGAAGAGAAAATTGGATTGTTATTTCTATATCTCTCTGGATTTAAGTTAGTATAAATATGAAATAGATTTTGATAAGATGTATATGGTAAGGCCTCAAAACCAGCACAAGAAAATGACTTGAAAATGTAATTTCAAAATCATTAAGAAATTAAAATATTAAAGTACCAAAGGTTCTGTTAATGCAAAAGATCTTATTATAAACTATTTTTTAAGTAATGTTATAACATTTCATGTCATGTAAGAACTATAAAACCTCTACATTTTCTTCACCCATGTTTTGTGTTGTTATTATAAATTTTAATTCCACATTATAAATTCCAAAATGGATTCATATGGCCTTACTTTAAATAATCTGTTATTTTTTAAAACTAGGGCTTTATCGTTACACATAATAGTTGGATTCATCCTGACAAACTCATACATGCATGGAAATCAATTTCAGTTCTGTTATCTTTCACTCAATTTAGAAATTAAAATGAGGAAACGATCCGATTTTATTTCCTCTTTATGACTTCCACTTTCTATTCCTTTTCATACTTCCAAGTTTTTCATATGGCATTAGTTTCCTTCTGTCGGCAGTTTCCTTTAATTCTTTGTGTAGTTCAGATCAGTCACCATTGAATTATAGTCTTTCATTCTGAAAGGTCTTTATTTCCCTTTCACTTTTGATATGTTGTATTTTTATTATCATTTAATATGAAGTATGTTATGAATCAATGTCTTCTTTGACCCATGAGTCTTTTAAAAGTATGTTATTTGATTTCTAAATAAAATAATTTAAGGTATTTTTCCTGGATATTGTATTCCCTTCTATCCCTAATTTAACTCTCTTGTGATAGAAAACATCTTCTCTGTGATATCATTTCCCTTCAACTTACTGAGAACTGTCCATTGCCCATATGATGTACCATGGTTTGTTATGCACTGTACAGTCCATACAATTTGTTTTCTCCAGTCGTTACGTGTTATATGGGATTATTATTAATAATGATGCTATTCTTCATATAGCCATGTTTACACTGAACATCTCCTCTAGGTATTCTACAATTTAGTAAGACTGGCATGTAAAACTCTTTTACTCTGATGTTAGAACAATTTTTCCTTTGACTTCCATTTTGCTTCTTGTATTTAAACACATTCCTACGTACAACAGTAAAGCCATCCTGATGAATCATTCCTCTTCTTTGTGAACTCTTATTTATCTCTGAAAAAACTCTTTCTTAAAATCTTTCTGGATATTAAAAGATCAACTCCACTATACCAGATTTCTATTGCTTACTAGTTATGTTGTATACCTTTTCGACCTGCATACTTTCACTTATCTGGGTTTTCAAATTTTAATTGCATTTTTTGTTGTTGTTGTTGTTGGTTTTTTGATTGTTTTTCTTTTCTTTTTGGGATCTGGTGATCAAACCCATTGCTTCATGAATGGTAGGCAAGGGCTTTACCACTGAGCTACAGCCCCAACCCTTAATTACATTTCTAATAAACAACTTAGAGTTGATTTTTCTTTTATATATACTCTTTTCATCTTTGCCTTAAATGCAATTATTACACTTTATTAACTTTTCATATAATTATTGATATGTTTAGATTTTTTTGAGGGGGTGCGTACTGGAGATTGAACTCAAGGGCACTCGACCACTGAGCCACATCCCCACCTCTGTTTTGTATCTTATTTAGAGACAGGGTCTCAATGAATTGCTTAGCATCCTGTTTTTGCTGAGGCTGGCTATGAACTCACCATCCTCCTGCCTAAGCCTCCGAAGCTGCTAGAATTATAGGTGTGTGCCACCACATCCAGCTGATATGGTTAGATTTTGATTGACTGTTTTAATAGTTTTCTGTTTGTCTCTCTGTTTATTCACCTCATTTCTCCCTCACGCCTTATTTAAGATGATTCAAATCATTTTTAAAGTTCCCTTCTAATCTATTTTCTTTTCAACTATACCTCTTTGAAGTTTTTCTGTGGTTGCTCTGGTAATTATAATATATATCCTTAACTTTTCATAATCAGATTAAATATTGTACCACTCTACACAAAATATTTGGAGCTTGTTACTCTCTCTACCTGAAACCTTTGATTTTACAGTTGTCATATGTAATAAATTTAACATATTATGATCCTTCAAAAATATTATGAATTTTATTTCAAATAATTCTGATATTTAAATCATTTTAAAGTGAAAAAGTTCTTTCATATTTACCTAAATATCTGCCACCATCAAATATTTATGGTTAAGATCAAAATCTTTTTGTTTGTTTTTTTTTTTTTTTTTCAGGCTAAGGATACTTCTTTAACATTTTAAGAATGCTTAGCAATCTACCGTTGACACTTATTTGTTTTCAATTACCTGAAAGTGTGTTTATTGTGCCTTACTTACACATGGATATTTTTGGAGGTTATATACATCTGAGTTGATAATTTTTTTGTTTTCTTTTGTTTTTGTTTTTGTTTTGTTTTCTTTCAACACTTTACACTGGTCCACTGTTTCCCAGCTTCCATAGTTTCCAAGGAGAAGTCTTCGATCATTTGAATCTTTCTTCCCATGTATTCATGTGTAGTTTTTTCCCCCTGAATAGTTTCAAATTTTTTTCTTTATCTTTTATATTCATCAACTTCAGTATAATGTGCTTAAGAGAATTTTTTTTCTTAAGATTATTTGGGGTATTCTTATTTTCTTAATATTGCTAATTCATGTCTGACACCACATGTGGGAAGTTTGGGGATCATAACATACTATTTTATTCTGCTATTTACCTTTTGCTCTCTTGCTAGGAATGAATTACACACATTATAATATTTTTTATTACTCCACTGACAACTGAAACTTTTAATTTTATTCAGTATTTGTCTTCTTACTTCAAATTTCGTAACTTCTATTGATCGCTTATCAAGTTCACTATTTCCTATTCCCATGCTGTTAATGAGGCTATCCTATAAGTTTTTCTTTAATATAGAGTACAGTTTATTTCCAAAATTTCCATTTGGCTATTTCTTTGTATTTCCTATTTATTTCCAAGAGTTTCTAATTTTTCATTCATTACAAACATATTTCCTCATGTAATTGATCATAGTTATATTAGCTGTTTTAAAGTCCTGGTCTGATCATTCCAACATCTGATTCATACTGCATTTGGCTTATGTTGATTGTCTTTTACTTTCAGATCACTTCATATTTTCTTGGATCTTTATATGTAGAATAATTTTGGATTTTTTCCCAGACACTGTGAACGCTAGGTTGTGGAGAATCAAAATTTGTATTCTGTTATATTACTCAGAAGAGAGATGAGATTTTTACTTTAGTAGACAATTTGCTTGTTTACATTTCAACCATAAACTCTGTTACCTCCAATGAGGTAACTTATATCTCAGTTATTTCTTTTGTCTTAACTTGGGATTTCTAAGGTCTGCCTTACACATGTGTGATTCAGAATATAGGCAGAGTCAGATCACATTATCTGGCCTACCCTTCTAGGGATTTCTCCCTTCCAGAATTACACCTTCACATTTCTGGCACTGTGATCAGAAAGGGCTTTTGGTTTCTAACAGATCTTTGGACACTCCTCATACATGGAAACTGCTACATACCCTCAGGCCAACAGAGCAAATATATTGAGTTTTTCCTATGCAAGCTCCTTCTTCCAAATATTTACTCCCCTCCAACAGGATGTCTATTTTTCTCTCTGACTTCTTATAAAACTTTCTCTGTATCACTTGTTTTCAAATTTTGTTTATGGATTTATTGGTGTGGTTCTCTTTATTCTTATTGGGTAGAAATTACTAAATTTCTAAATTTGTGGATTTAAATTTTCATCAAATCTTGAAAATATTCAACCATTAACTTTTTGAAAGTTTTTATGTCCCTCCTTTTCATGAGAATCTAATCACACACATAATATCAGCTTTTATATTGTTTTCTGTCTGTTATTCAGTTGTTTTTTTAAGTCATTTTGTTTCTTTCTGCAGTTAGTTAGTTTTCTTTCTTATGTCTTTAAGTTTTTAAATAACTTCTTCTGCAATATCTGATCTGCTATTTATCTTGTAAATTTTTCAGTTAAGCTATTGTAATTTTAATTCTTAGAAGTTTTATTTGTCTCTTTTTATATCTTCCATCTCTCTATTCAGTGTTTGTTTTCCATTAAATACCGCTATGTGATTATAATGGATTTCTAATGCTTTGTCTACTAATTCTTTTCTACTTTTTTCTTTATCTAGTCATGTATCACATTTTCTGCTTCTTTGAATAGCTGATAATGTCTCATTGGATACTCATTATTGTGGATTTTTCTTATCTTTCTGGATTTTGTTGTCTTGTTTTATTCATGGTTGTTGACTTTGTTCTGGTGAACATGTAAGTTCTCAGTTTGATTTTGTCTTTTGAGGCTTATTTTAAAGTTTTGTTTGTGTGAGTCTCAAGTAGAAGGTTGTATTTTAATCTCACTGAAACCCAGTCCTGCTGTAGTTTCTATTAAATTATCTAAGTGATCAAGAAATTTCCATTTTGACTAGTGAGAACTAGAATAATTCTCAGTCTTGTGTTAACTCTGAAAACAATTCTATTCACAGCATATATCATGTTTCAGAGTCTTACATGTTTCTATCCTTCACAAATGCATGTTTATAATCAGGAGCTTTAAGGAAATTTTATTTAAATCATTCCTTCATACTCAGAACTAGGACCCACAACTTTCTGCTGGCTCAGACTTTTTGACTTCTCAATATTCAGATTTCTTCACTCACTAGGACCTCGACTTTCTGCCCAGGATTCCCTCTCCCTGCTCCACAGCCTAAAATGTGTCCCCAGGCAGAAGTACAGAATGATTGCAGGTTTTCTCTCATTTGTTTCCTTTTTCTCAGGGATCAAAGTACTACACTACCCATATTTCAAATTCTAGAAATAGTTGTTTCATATGTTTTGTCCACATTTCTAGTTTTTTTTAAGATGAGAGGTTAAATACCATTCCTGTTACTCCACTGACCCTCTAGCATTTTAACAGTCATTTATTACAGAGGACAGGAGGAAGAGCAATCACAGTGACATAAAGTGAAGAAATTATATTGTTGAGACACTATGTGTCAAAATCCCTCTTTGGTCATTGCTAATTTATCTCATTCACATTGCAAAACAGAAAGATAATTGCTCAAATACACTTATTGACTTACCGTTATCTTCTACTTACATGTATATTAACAGAAAGAAAGAAGTCCAAGAATCTTGGTGTTTGAATAGGTGATCAGTTCTACATCCATGTGACTCTGGGAGAAGAAACCAATCATCATAGTTAAAAAACAAAATGGAAAAGACATTTAATGGATATTGTCAATTGTCTGACAATGATTAAGCCAAATAATAATTTTATTTTTCTGCCTTAGTTTATTGCAGTTACAGATAGTAGATTTAATTTACTAAAACAAAAGAAATTTATTTCTGATATCCAAATAGATGATTTAAGCTCCATGATGCTTATATTCAAAATTTTTTTCTTTAGATCTTTTTCCAGAGACTTAACATGTTTATAAGATAAACGAATGTGAAAAGCTTCAATCTCACACACAAGTATAAAAGTAACATTAGCCAACATATTATAGTGCCTTTATTTATTGTAGGAGATCATGTTATAAATTTATTGGATAATCATATATCCACAAGGAGTTTTAAATTCATGTCCTTGGAGTGTTATTAAAGTATTTTGATCTTTACATCTTACATGAACTTTGGGATTATTGCCAGACTCTTTTATTTAAGATTCACATATATCAGAGTTTAGCAAACAATGGCTCACAAGCCAAATATTGCCCACTTTCTGTCTTTATAAAAAAATCTTACTAGAATATAGTCCCTCACATTTGTTAATGTGTTTTTGGATGGTTTCATGATACAACAGTGAAGTGGAGAGGCTGTGGCAAAGACTGCCTGGCCTACAAAGCCCAAATTATATGTGGTATTGGAAAAGATCACAAAATAGAAAAGAAGTGATGGGGAATGAACAATCTGAATTATTCTTTTGGTCCCCATTGGAAGGGATCAAAGAGAAAGCATGAAAAGAACTGTTTCCACATAGGTGTTACACATATTAATTTTTTATATCATGCCTCAGTTAAAATTATCAGTTTAAGGACAGTTTTCAGCATCCAGAAGAGAATAGAGTTCATTTAAACTTTGAATAAATCTCCCAAATTCTGTTGAGTTCTTACTTTATTCATACTAAATAGGATTACAACAATTTTTAACCAGATTAATAAGTCAAGGTGAAATAAATAGGGTATGTGAGGTATTAAATTTGAGTACCTACCATTACTAGGCACTCAATATATGCTTTTTATGTACATGCTACATATTGAGACCACCTCTTTTTACAGAGGAAATCAAGGGAAAGCAATTCTACAGATGAGCAAAAATCTCACAAATTATTTTGGGGTGTATATGCGAATTGATCTCCATGTTGTATTTCCTCTTTCAACCCAATTTACACTGGAGTCTCAGGATCTCCTTCTAGCTCCTGCTCCCCATTGCCTAAGCTTAGGGTGGACAAAGAGTTCCTCAACCCCATTCAACCTCCCATACAACTCATAAGAATATGTGGGTAAATGATGGAAAGATTAATAGAGGGGAAGGAGCAGTGGCTGGGGAGAGGGAAGGGGAAGGAGAGGTACTGGGATCTGAATTAGAAGACGTATTTCGTGCTTGTATAATTATGTCAAAATGGACTCTACTGTCATGTAGAACTAAAAAGAACCGATAAAAAACAAAAAGGATAAATGTATTCTCATAGATGTTTGACTTGAAATATACTCATAGGTTTGGGGGTTTGTTTTGTTTTGTTGTTGTTAATTTTTCCTTTCTTGCATCTTGCATCAGGTTTGGGCAAGTTCTTACTTACCATTGTGTTTATTTTGCTTGTTTAGATACTAGAGAATGAAATGGATTAGAAAAACACCACCTGTATCACCCATATCTCATATAATGACATATCATAATTGAGTTAAAAGTTCCAGTGGATTTTAGCTGCAATATGTTAATACATATATGTGTGTGAATACTTGTATGTGAGTATATGTATTATTGAAAATGATGTTTAGATTTTGCTTTATTTTCCTTGATAGTTTGCTAATTTGTTGCCCTAAATTCATCAAACCTAAATGACATTTCTCAGGATATAAAAGAAACATAGTATACTTTTCATAGAGTGGATCTCCAGTTATACTTGTAATCAGCATAATCATACCAACTGAAGTACAAAATAATTGTGTCACTACCTATACCAAGGAGAACTGAAATATTCCTCCCAATGAAAAATGACTATTTATTTGTTTTCTTTGTATCAAAGTTAATTTATTGCTATGGAATACATGAACTACTTTTGCCTGGCTCAAATTTCTATTTGTACTTCCCCACAACATGGTGCTTAGGACCAGATGGAATACACAGAGGTCAGTCTGCAGGCAAGCACTTCTCGGACTTGAGGGTGCATATAAATCACCTGCAGTTCCCCTGAGAGTCCAGGTGATGCCATTGCTGTTGGTCCAGAGACCATGCTTCGGTGTCAAGTCTAGACTATCCCACCTAATAGGCAGAGCTAGCCACAACTAGTAGATTAAAAATCTTCTCAATTTTATTTTATTTTCATATTTTGAACTACTTTAATGGAACCCAAGGCCTTGCACATGCTAGGTCAGTTCTGTACCACTGAGCTATACTCCCCAACCTTATTTTATTTTTGATTGACATAGATTAATTATACATATTAGTGGGTTCAGTGTGATATTTCAACACATATATGGTATGTGATGATGAAATCACACTACTAATTAATATTTCCCCCTTTTCATCATTTTTTTAGATATTAGGAACCTTCAAGCTCCTCCCTTCCAGATATGCAGAAAATATATTATGTGTTATTGTGAACAACAGTCTTCCCACTGTACTTCTTGCTTTTTCCTGTGTTTCCATAAATATTCATTATCCCAACTCCTATCTATCCTCTCTACCATTCCACCTACTTATTTTCCTGTGATCACTATTTTACATTCAGGTCAACTCTTTTTTCCTTTCATACATGAAAGATGCCATGTACATTTTCCTTCTGTATTTGGCCTATGTCATTTAACGTAATGTCCTCCAGTGCCATCTCGCTTGCTACAAGTGACATTATCTTGTTCTTCTTTAGGGTCTAATAATATTCCATTGTGTATGCATACCACATTTTCTTTATTCATTCATCCATTTATGGGCACCAAATTTGATTCCTTATCTTAATTGTTGTAAATAGTGCCATAATAAACATGGAAGTGCAAGCGTTTCTTTGCTATGCTGATATATTTATCTCTATCCAGAGGTGGGATAGCTGGTTAATATGGTTGATCTAGCTTTAGGATTTTATGTGTGTGTGTGAAACTTTCATACTGTTCTTTTTTTGGTCATTTGCTTGTATCTCTGCTGTATTATTTCCTTTGAGAAGTGTCTGTTCAGATCATTTACTTAAAAAAAAAAAAAAAAAGAAAAGAAAAAGATATTTTAGTCATTGTATCCTCAGAATCTATAATGCCTAGAGTGCCTGAGGCTCACTGTCGACAGTGAGTTGTTTGTCAAATGAATGATATTTTTCTCCCTTGAATCATTCCTACACTTCAATCTCCTGTGGGGGAAAAACTATTGGTGAACAAAGGACTTTAAAAATTATGCCTCTCAAGTAAACGCTTTAAAATCTTTACAGAAGTTCAAAAACATTTTAAAGCATTTTAATGTATTTTGTTCCTTCTGTACAGGATGCCAAAGGCGTGCCATTGCCTGCCTCTGCTTGCTCATGGTGGAGGCAACTCAAGTCCTCCCTGTTGGAGGGTGCCGAAGAGGAAAGCAAGCGCGAGGTGGAGATGTTATTTCAGGCCAGGCAGCGCTTCTTGTCACAACTCTCTTGAAGTAGCCAGACAGCTCAGTTCCAGCCCTCTACTTGCTATAGTAGTAATAGTAGAAGAATGTCCCAATAGTTTGTGGGTGGGAAAACTCTACCTGACCCAGAGAAGTCACACTGTTACCACTTAGCTCAATTTGGTCTGAATCACTTTTGTACCTAAGAGCAGCTGTCTTGATATGGGCTAAAGATAGCATATCAATGCTTATAAAAGCTTGGAGATTTGATGGTCCCTCAAAACTCATTTAGATTCCTATTACTGGACATAGTTAATTAGTAAGTATTTACCTATGTAAAACAGTCAACAGTGAACTACAAAGCACCTAGTGATTTGCATATGCAGAATTCTAGTGAGAACAAAAATATGTTTAAGGAGGAAATTCCAATGTTTGGCAGTTTTATGCATGTTTTTTAGTTTTAAAAACTTTTCTTCTTCTGAAATGTAGGGCAAAAATGAAGAATGGAGTACACAGATGAAACTTGGAAAACTTTAAAATGTAAATGGGGCAAAGATTAATATGGCATCCATAAAATGGATTTCTAGGCAAGAGAGTTATAATTTGTTCAGAAAATTTGCTTCTCCTAATTTGTATTTACTACAAGAATATTCATAATAAATGTATTCTGAAAGTAAAATGTAACTACCATATTTCATTTACAAATAAAAGACAACAAAAATATGGATTTTAGGAATATACCAAGCATCAGCCATAATCCACCAAGCAAAGGTTATTTTTGCATATTTCTTTGTATTCCATGTCTCCAAGTGTGCCTATTTTTGTTAGCAACAATAATTAAATACATATATACTGTATATTTCTTCTGAAATTAATTCAGTCTGAATTTAAATCTGAACTATTTTGATGATAAGAAACTTTTTCCATGGTGCTTTTGAGGTTATTGAAATGTTGGCTGTATTTTTCAAAATTCCTTTGACAATGGAGAAGCCCCTACCATTCTGTACTGACATCAGCATGAGACCACACAGCCATCACTTATTTTAACTTATCACTTATTGGGGGAACATTCGTGAGTGTGTTTCTTAAGGCCATCTCATGGATAGGTGTGGCTGGCATTCCCTGGCATGGGTTTTCTAGTAGATGGCATGCCAAGATCTTAAGGCTAAAAGTAATTACGCACAATGTAAGTTAGTTTTTCTTTGCCAGTTAAAATTGTCTTTTCAAAGAAGGATTTGAATCTACACACATATAAACTATTTCAGGAACAGAGGTACAAGAAGTACAAGCTAAATGATTTATTCAACTTTCAAACACAAAGTGAAAGCAAAAATATATATATATTGAATGAGAGTAAGAGAAAATACGATGGAACTTTGGCGTTTCTAGGTAAGAAGATTTACCTTCTTTACGTTGAAAATAGATGGGCCTTGGAGTGGTTATTGAACGTGCATGTTCTTCTGTTATGTTACCCTTTTCTTCTATATTCTTCATTATATACTAAGGGAAAAAACCTGTCATTGTATTACAATCATGTATTGAACTAAGTCTTTTGTATAAAATTACTTAATTTCGCTAAGCGATGTTTTCTGAAGTTAAACAAAACATTTCTCAAACTCTGATTTTCAGTTAAAACATCCTTTAGTAGCACAATGTTGACATGTTTGCAATTAAAGTATGTGAAGTTAGGTGAATGTGAAAATATGCATAGTAAGACATAGACTCCCTCTTATTTTAAGTTAGCATTACTCTGATGGCGCTAACTTTCCTGGTGAGTATATCATGGCCCTCTTAAGAGCTTTGGTTTAAGCCAATGAAGATTTAGTAACAGCTCCTTGTTAGTAAAGTTTTATTCCTCTGCATTCCAATCACTTTATTTGATTCTATGGATAAAGTTTTAAAATAATAACTACTGGAATGCTATTTCCAATGTGTACTAATCCAGTGATGGTTGGTTCCCTCTCTGACTCCTTACAGTTTGTGTAAATTACATTTATTGTCCTATTAATATGACACAATTATTGCACTAATTAGATGAAGATGTGACTGACAACTGTATATATGATTTTTCTTCCTTTCTGGTCTATTTTTAATATGTCCCCAAATAACGTACTTCCACTTCAAAAAAAAAAAAAAAAAAAAAAACAAACCTGTACTCTCCTTTGTTAGGAAATTCTTATCTAAATATTATGAAGCTTTTTAAGATTCTCAACAGTAATAAGATGAAAAAGAAAGAGACCAACTGGACTCAGGGGTTGGTGTCTTCTCTTTGAGGCCACCAAACTCTCCTCCCTTCTGTGTTCACACCCTTGAAACATTTGCAGGCAGTTCCCACGTTCCCACTTAGTCATGGCTCAACCAGGCCATACATACTCTTTCAATCTTTTTTCACGCAGTACGGCAATCCCTTCTTTCTGATTTTCTATGAACTCGCTCCAACACTTCCATATATTTTAAAAATAGCATTCTAGTGATGACAATATGTCTATTGTTTTCTATTTTAGAATGCTTTAATGAAGCCAGAGGAGCATACTGAATTCTTCAGATAGAGTTTGTTTCAGAGAGGGTATGTAAAGAATAGCACAATTACCACAAATTATCACTTACCAAGTGACAATGGAGGGGTGTGGGGAATCTCAATTTCACTTACTTTTCTATCTTTGTGGGTTATATAGATAGGTGATTTAGAAAGTCATGGTTATTTTAAATGTTTTTATCTCTAAATGTGTGTGAAGATAGGTTCTATGATGTCTAATAATACCTTCAAATGTACCTGGGTAAATCTGGTTTTCATCCAATTTAATAGGTAAAAGTCTAAAAGTTCTAAATTATGCTTTGGTATTCATTCATCTTTGCTTCCTCACGTTTTGTGTGAACTTGATAATGTCATGATTCCACAGTGAACTCCATGCCCTCTACTTTGATCAGTCAAGAGAACTTGAAATCCTTTATCTTGCATTGCAGAGCAAGAGAATTTTCATTTTATTATATTTCACATTTTTAAGAAATAGGAAACACAAGTTTTTGTACTTTCTGCCTCCTTCCTTCTCCAAAGAATTCTAGCTTTTACAATAGTGCACATGCAACCTCCATCTTTATTACCATTTCAAAATATGGGCTAAAGAGCTGTTGGTCCAGTTTTCATGGATGTGCTTATTAATCATCCTGTATAATTTGGGGCAAAGAGAGATGAGGGAGGATAACCAGGAGGCAGGAGTAGAATCTCTCATGCAAATATGTCAGTTAGTGAGAGGCCTGGGCTTTCCTCTTCCTATGAGAAATAACTCCCGGATGTAAAAGACATTGGCTCTACAATCATGATGACTGAAGATATATAATTATGATTGTCATCATCACTCATCTATATTTTTTTCTGAAAGAAGGCAGAACCAAAGAGCTTAAATGACTCTTCAAAATTTCTCTTGTTGAAAACAATTGCCACACACCTTTGACATAGGCGTAAACGCATTAGAGACCTTATCTTACTAATTCACTGTTGTGCAAATGTACTTAGTACTATCAGAAAGAGATAGGACTGCATTGCTAATCAAAGAAGTTAAAATCAAAGTAAAGATAAATAGGCAAAATAGGATTGAATAGCAAAAGAAGAAATAGTATGAAAAATTATAATTCAAAATATTAAAAAGGAGGAGGGGATAGTTTGTGTTTCCTTATGTGTGATGGTGTGGTAGGGAAGAGTTACCTAATGACAGATTCTTGAAAATTGCTTTATGTAAATTTTAATACAAGAAAATAGGACATTTAATTTATTTTCTGAAGTTTCCAGTTTCTATTCAAATATTTTGGTGCCATAGACATAGTCACTATCACAATTTTTCCATGACAAATATTTTTTTAAATCAACCTTTAAAGATAGTTTATGTAGCAAAAGGCCCATTCCTTCAGTAAACAAAGGAACAATTATTTAGAATGTCAGGCTAATTACTTTGGGTGTTCTTTCACTATTCAACTTGAAGTTAGCATATGAAGTCATGAAAAACTAATTATTGAAGCTATAAGACTTTCTCTGACTTTCTGTTTTCTAAATTATTTTTTTAAAGCAGGTTATTTGAGAAAATAACTCACATTTTTCAGGGAAGAACATTTCTGCTGCAATTTGTTAAATTTTCCTCTGTTATTTTATTTTTATTTATTTTCCCTCTCTCTCCCTATCATTTCTTCTTTTCTCATTCCCTTTGTTCCTTCCTCTTCTTTTTCTTTTCTCATTCTTTCCTCTGTCTCTCTCTCCTTTTCTCTTTCCCTTTTTCAGTTTCTCTGTATTGAAGAAAGAAAAGCATAATTCCCTAAACTATTACAAATTTTTCAAGATATTTGTTGTGCAATGTACTTAAAACATGAAATAAAATTTCCAAGTGTGGGTTCGAAATGAGGGAGGCAAATTCTACCCAAATTGTCTCACATCCTACTTTTGTTTGAAGATTTTTCCTTAAAAATATCAAAGCACTGTTCATAGCCAATTTCGATCCAATTTGCAACTGTAACTACACATTTAGAAGTAAAATTAGTAAGGTTATAGAGAGCAATGAAGCAGATAATTTTCAAAAGAAGTATATGTCAGGAAATATGAAAATTCAGCAGGATTTAACTTTTTCAACACTACATGGACTAAGTTGTAATCTTTGATATCGACAGTAGTTGAAAATATTAAATTGTTATTAAATTGTATTAAACATGGATCCAACAATTATATCACTTCCTTACTATGTCTTTATGCTGTTCTTCTTGGAAACAGACCTGGTGTCACTTTTCTCCAAACACCAAAGATTTGCTATTGAAATAGAAATAAACTCCCATCATGGTTCTGAATTAGGAAAACATTTGCATCTTGTGGATGAGAAAATCAGTGGCTTTGTTTCCTGCTTGATTCCCATTCCAGCATGAGCTTCTCTTTCCAGTCCTTTCTTCTACACCTGGAACCCTGGCTGCAGGTTAAGTGCAGGTCCTTTGGAGTTGTGCGACAGAGAACTGTTTCCCTCTACCTAGGCTTGAAAGTTCCACGGGCAAAGCTCCTAGGAATGCTCACCTTGCCATTTCCTCTCAAGTTCAGGGAACGATTTTCCATGCCCTGGAGATAAATAAAGGAGAATTTCAGCAAAATATCAGGGAAGTGGGACAGAAAAGACTGATGAAGACGCAGATTTTTAGTTTTCCTTCTTAGTCACTTTGAATCACAGTCACCAATAAAAGTGGCTAACATTCCCTGAGCATGTAGAGAGGCCAGCCACGTGGAACCACACAGGCCTACCTGGTGTACTAGTGGAAGGTGGGATTAGTAAGAAACCTTATCCTTAAACTTTCCATGTGTGGAATTTGGAATTGTGGTTTGCTCTCCCACGCGCATGGGGCAAATTGAATTCAATGATCTTAAAGTTTTAAAAGTTTTAGGTAATAATGTAATGACACTGTCAAACACAGTAAGCGTCAACATTACTTTTCAGCTGTCTTCTTTACTCTCGTTTGTAAGAAACTTGAGTATGTAAGTCACTTTTAAGAAAACAGTGTCTCTACTACCCAAAGGATCAAATCACATTAGCATTTAGTGTAACTCTGTTGCTGCCTGATAACATATGAAAATGGGTCTTAAAAAGGATATTAGTAAAAAACAATTAAGGGTTTTGATCTTAATTCTACATGCAGTAGCTGATTCCAAAATCCCTAATGGAAACATTGCTTTCATCTTAGTTCTGCCTCCTTCAGAAGAAAATAATTTCAACATTGCATGTTTTTCAAATATCCCTAACTGCAAACCATACTTATTAAAAGTAAACTTTTACCCATCATAAGCTAACACACATGCCAGGGGAAAAAAAAAAAAAAAAAAAAACAGTAGAATGAAGTTTTTCTGATTGCTTAGGGTGTGTATGTCCTTAACTGCAGTGATTTCTCTTGTAGAGCTTGTTTATTGGTCTTAGGAAAGTCAATTTCATAGAATCACAGGCTGGCAAAACATCCTTTAGATCATGTCTGCTCTCACAAAGATACCTGTCTAATATATACTTAACAATTGGCAGAGAAGGAGACTCCACACCCTTTCTTAGAAATACAATTTATAAGCTCTAATCAGCAAGTTTTATTAGGAGCTTACTAAAGAAAGCACTGAACAAAATGGAAGTCTACTCTCCTGTGACTGTTTTCAGTGGAAACAATCAAGTTGCTTAGCTTCGTTCCCTTCACGTATTTGGATATTATTAAATGTCAACTACTAGCCTTCTTTAGGGTATATGACCAACATTCTTTAGGCCCATTTTATTATTTGTACTTGCTTAAACAATCCAGAAAAGACCAAAACAGTGTTAGAGTATAATACTGAGTTAGAAAAGACAAAATGCACTTTCAAATTAACTATTTATGGGTAGAAATCAGACTATTGGTGGGTTAGTCAGATTTACCCATTCAGTAATCTTTTGCAAGGCCCTAGGTATAAAAAAAAAATCCTAAAACATAGCTCTGTCACTTGTAGAGCAAACCATTACATTCAAATCTGATAACTACTACTAAATTAAATGTATAAAATGCATTTGTCATGAGAACACAGGAAAGACTTTAGTCCAAGAGACCTGGGAATAGTTTCACAAAGTAAACAATATTTGAAATTGAGGGCTGCCTCTTCATGGAAAAGAGTAATTCTCATATACAAAGGTAAGTTCTGAAATAGCATAGCTGAAACATGGAAGGTTTGGAAGTTGGGACTAAACAGTTTTACTGAAGCTTAGAGTTGAGGATTAAATGTCTTGTAAGGCTTTTGGACTTTATCTTATTGGCTCAAAAATGTAATGTATAATTTTTAGAAATCTTTCAACAAATATTTATGAAGTACCTGCTACATAACCAGGAGTATGCTATTTATTGGAAGATAGCAATGAACACGGCAAAAATCCCTGTCATTAAAGCACTGGTATTTTGGTGGGATAGAGACAGACAAATCAAGAAGACAATCAATACAATAATAATTATTATTACTTATAATATATAGTCTGATTTTAAGTAAAGAAAATTTAAATACTTTAAGGGGAAAGGAAGTTAGGTGGGATGGAAGATTGGTGGTGGAAATTTCTTAAAGAAGGAAGGTTTGAAGTGAAGCTCAGCCTACCAATTTGAATCTGGTGAGGGATCAAAGAAAAAAGCATACTGTGCAGAGAGAAGAGCAAGTTCAGAGACTTTTAAGTAGTGAAGTTCTTAGGGGATGAGAAACTATCATTGAACTTGAAACAGGGTGAGCCATGAAGGACAGGCACTATCCCACATCTTCAGAAAAACCTGCCATTGACAACAGGAAGGATATATTTTTCTAAATTAGGAAAAAAAAAAAAAAAGCCTTATATAATGCAATTAAAATTTGTTTAAGTTGTAACACAGGATTCCCTTTCATAATATCCCTGCCTTTCACTTAGAATGAAAGTGAACTATGATGGTTCTTAGAAAGACTAATTTAAATATTGAATATATGTCTACATTTTTATATTTTAAGTTTTCTTTGGGAACTACTAAAAGATCATCTGCTGCATGGTCAAGTAGACACTAAGGGACAATGAGATGGGTGAAGGTTACCCATTGTGACTTGGGAAAACCAAACTTTCACTGAAATTGTTGATGGGAACGGTTGTAGCAGGAATTCTGATAGGCTAAACAGTGGCAACTTAGAGTTTAATAAGTTCCCAGGGTTCATGTTCGTTTGCCATATTCAAAAAATATTGGTCCTCTTGCTCTTATTGCTAAGGCATTTATTACTAAGCACAAACGCTAAAATGTGGTGTCTTATTCCATGTGGCGGTTGGGAGGGTTGTTTCTGACAGCAGCTTAGAGCTCCCCGTTGGATTTAGCTTCATTCTCTGCTCATGTCCATGCACCTCTAGAGCCTTGACAAATTCAAGTAGATGGACTAACAAGAAATCAGAGGCTGCAAAGAGCTACGGTAGGAAGCGACCTTCAATTCCAAGCTCTCTGCAGAATTTCAGCATCAGCAAAGACTCTCACTTGCCACTTTCCTAGAACTTTGTTGTACAACATGGACTCTTCCTTTCTCCATCCTGACATATTCTTTGTTGCTTTGAAATTTATCTGGGAGGACAATATTTACCATGTTAAATGTCCTGAAACTTGTGTTGCCTTTGATTTTATGACTAACCTTCTCTTCTGTCACCTGACATTTGCCCACGAATTCTGTTCATAACTAAAGCCTTAGACAAAGAGTTGACAGATTCTCCCCCAGCAGCACCCTGTCCTAAATAAAACAAGCGCCTTCCCCCATATGTTTTATGACGGCACAGCACACAAGCTGTTTAATTACAATGGCTTATAGGAGAATTTGAAACTTGAGATACAGAGGAAATGTCTCCTTCACTAGCAGAACAGAATTCCCATGGTTTATTCATACACTCAAAGCAGGAAAAGCTGTATCCCTGTTTCCCTGTCCTGTCACAGGTAGAAAAGCAAAGGAGCGGCACCCAATGTGTTAAAAACCAATTCAAGCAGAGTGGGCAAGGCAGCAGCGGTGGCATGTCAACTCTTGTGTGTCAGTGTTTCATGTAAATTTATTTTGAGTTCAGCCAAACTTCCTCCTCTACTCTCTCTCCAAGGGCAAGCTATAAATCTAGTCTTGGCACTTTCATTCTGTATAATGCTGCAAGCGCTTTATCAATAGGATGTAGACAAATCTATATTTGTGTTTTATGAGTAGGTTGAGTTTACATGGTCTTAAGAGAGTTAGAGTAACTGATGGTTTGAAATATTGACTTTGGAAACAGAGTTTGGAGAGCCCATGTTCTCACTGGTGAGGAAGCAAAGAGGGCAAGAGGCACACTCGTCAGAGAGAGGCAGTCTGCGGGCACCAAGCCCTCACCCCACCTTGTACTTTCCAGGGTCCTTCAGCCTGCAAGCCAGATGCCTGATCGTTGGACCATGGGACTGGGGTTTAAGGTAGAAAAGGCTGCACCAACCACTTGACTACTCAGATCCTATTTTGAATTAATCCTCAAAGAATTTTAATTAAAGAGAAAAACTAAGTTTCTTCTTCTTATCTAACAAACAGCATATTCAAAGGAAATAAATGTTGAGCTCAAGTGGCCAAAGGTGAAATAATTTTTTTTTGTATTTATTTATTTCAATATTAGGGATGATGATGCTTAGGGTTGTATTGCCCTTACAACAGTCCCCAACTGCACATGGCTATTGTGCATCAGAAGTGTAGCTAGTCGGAGCTGAGATTTGTTGTACGTGTAAGATACACACTAGATGCAAAGACTTCATACTTACCTAGCTATCCCACCTACCTACCTGTCTGATAACTCAAAGATATTTTATTGATTGTTGAAATAGTATTTGGGTACATTGGTTTGGATAAAATATTATTATACTTTATCTATATTAATATAATTAATTTCATTTATTTCTTCTACTTTTTTTAATGTGACTACTGGGAATTAAAATGCTATGCATGCTTTGTATTTGTATGTTGCATTACATTGTGTGGGACAGCAATAGTCAGATTAACCAGTCAAGTTCACACAACTTAAAAGAAATAATAACAATATTAATTTCACATTCCTGAAAGACTTATGAAGGATCCATTGTTGCACTCAGCACTTGAATCCTTTTAAAGTCCTTACCAATAGTGTATGGTCCCATTTTTCAGATGAAGAAACTGAGGCTTGCGAAATTTTAAATAACTTTGCACAAGGTGACAGAGTTAGTATATATGGTTACTAACCAGATTTTTTTTTTTTGTTGTTGTTGTTTGTTTTTGTTTTGAGGAGGGTGCCAGGGATTGAACTCAAGGGCACCCAACCACTGAGCCACATTCCAGCCTATATTGTATTTTATTTAGAGACAGGATCTCACTGAGTTGCGTAGCGCCTCACTTCTGCTGAGGCTGGTTTTGACCTCACCATCCTCTGGCTCAGGAGGCTGACCAGATTCTAACCAAAGAAAAGTTGACTATATAACTGTTCTATTGAGTGTTTCCAGTCAAAACATGGATACGTTGATCTTGCATGTGTGTGTTGTTTTGTTTTGGTATGTGTCTTTTGTTATTTAATTTTATTTTGTATACAGTAAAGTTGACTTTTTATTACATAGTTACCACATGTGATTATTTTCACACATCACTCCCCCAAATTCCCTTGAGCTGTCTGTCTATAGACAATCTCTCCCTCCACACTTTCCTCTAGCACCCATCGATCCATTCCCTGGAGTTCTGCCTTTTCCAGACATCATATGAAATCATACAGTATAAAGCCTTTCGAGTCTGACTCTTTTAATGTTTTTTTTTTTTTTTTTAATTGCTGGGTATTATTTCATTGTAAAGATGCAGCAAAATATGCTTATCTAGTTAGCAGTTGAAAAACATTAGGGTTCATTTCTATGTTTTGGTGATTATGAAAAAGATTCTGTAAAATATTGGTGTACAGGCTCCACATGTATACTTATTTATCTTAAGCAAATACCTAGTAGATGGATATCTGGCAGGTATAGGTTTGCCTATGTTAAAGAAACTGCCAAATGTTCTCCAAGGAGCTGTGGAATTTTGAATTCTCACCAGCAATGTCTGCGAGTTCTATTTGCTCTGCATCCTTATCAGCTCTTGGTATCATAAGCTGTTTTGTTATCATTGTTGTTGCTTTGGTTTGGCTTCATTTTTGTATACAGTAATATCTCATTGTGGTTTTAATTTGCAAAACCTTAATAACTACAAGTGCTGAGCACCCTTTCACACACTTATTTCCTAACCATGTATGTTCTTTGATGAAACGTTTGTTCATATCTTTTGCACATTCTTTATTCAGTTGTTAGTTCTTTTTATTTTTAGCTATTTATCTATTTCTCATACCAGTCTTCTATCAGATAGGTGATTTGCAAATGTTTCCTCCCAGGTTGTGACTTTTCCTTAACAGTGTCCTTCCTTCTCTGAGCAAATATAAATGGATAAATTTTTATGAAGTTCATTTTATCAATTTTTTCTATTATGATCACACTTTAGTCTTTTAAGATTTATTTGCCTAAACCAAAGTCACAAATTTTAACCTGTTCTTTTTCCTAAAAGTTTGCAGTTTTACTTTTTTCCTTAAAATTTTTATCTTTTTTTTTCATCTGAATGGTCAATTCTCCAAAACCATTTGTGGGAAGATTATTCTTTCTCCTTTGCATCATTATACAAAAATCCAGCCAAACATTTCTGTGTATCTATTTCAGTATACTCCCTTCTGTTCCACGAACTACATGTCTGTCTTTTATCAATACTGGTCTGTCTTGATTATGGTAGCTTCTATATTAAATCTTAATATCATATAGTGTGAGACATCCACCTTATTTTTTTTCAAATTTATTTCAGCTACTATAGTTCCTTTGCTTTTCCATACACATTTTTTAAATGCCAATATCTACAAAAAAAACACATTGGTATTTTGATTAGGATGTCACTCAAACTATAGAAAATTTGTGGAAGAATGACATATTAAAACTGTTAAACAACAACAAAATAAAAACCCATCCAGTCCACAAATGCAATATATCTCAAATTATCGCAAGTTTTTTTTTCTTTTCTCAGTGTTTCATAATTTTTAGCATATAAATTCTATACATATTTTGATAGGCTTGTATATTAATATTTTTTTTGTGGCACTATGGCAAGTAGCGTGGTTTTTAATTTTTTATTTCCAAGTTTTCATTCCTAACATGTGGAAATATATTAATTTTTGCACATTGACCTTGTATACTGAGTTGTCCCTCATTTATTAGTTCCAAAGCCTTTTGGAGTGTCTTTGGGATTTTTCTACATACAACTGTGTCATCTCTAAAGAGAGAAAGTTCTTTTACTTCTTTTCAGCTGTATGGTTCATTTTTCTGCCTCAGACGGTTTTAACTAACTTTCAGTGTGATTGAGAACAGGAGCAATAGCCTCACTTTGTTTTGATCTTAGGAAAATCTTAATTCTTTTATCATTAAGTATGATGCTAGCTGTATTATTTTTTTGTAGATGTGCTGTATCTGTTTAAAGAATTTTTTTTTCTATTTCTACTTTACTGAAAGGTTTTTACCAACAAAGGAAAATAAATTTTCAAATGGTCTTTCTGTATCTGCTAATAGAAACATGTGGTTTTCTTCTTTAATCTGTTCAAGTGATGAATTATTGGTTGATTTCAAAATATTGCTAGGCTGATTTTTCTAATATTTTGAGGATTTCTGAGTGAGGTTCATAATGAATATTAGCCTACTTCTGCTTTCTCGTCATATCAAGTTATGGTCTCAAAAATTACTTGGGAAATGCTATTTTCTTTTCTATTTTAATTTTTTAATTTTTTTAGTTGCAGATGGACAAAATACCTTTATTTTATTGTTTTTGTGTGTGTGTGTGGTGCTGAGGATCAAACCCAATGCCTCACCCAATGCCTCCTCACATGTGCTTGGTGATAGCACTACCACTGAGCCACAATCCTGGTCCTCCATTTCTATTTTTAAAAAGGGACTTTGGACATGATATTGTGTCTTCTTGGAATGTTTGTTAGAAATTTTGTATACAATCCGACAGTCTCTTTGAATTGGCATGTTTAGAACATTTTCATTTATTATATTTGGTATCATTTGGAGTTAGGTCTACAATTTTACTGTTTTCTGTTGTTTGTCTCTTCTGATTTTTACATGTCTTTCTTTTCTTGACTTCTTTTAGATTATTCAAACATTTTTAAGTCTATTTAATTTCATATATTGATTTGTAACTTTAATTATTCCATTTATTTTAATGATTGTTTAAATAATTGAAATCAACATACCTAAAATGTTAAAAATTTATTAGATTCATTTATTATTAGATTTACATAGATTTATTTTACCTCTTGAAGTGAAATATAGAAGCCTTACAAAAATGTGAGTCACTTAACCTTTGCCATTTTTTGTTAAAATCATAATACATGTTTCATCTACATACAAGGAAAAAAAACCACCAGATTACATCAGGTTTTTTTTTTTTTTCAATGCTAATACATATATTTTTTTTTAAATTAAGGGAAGAAAGATAGTCTTTACATGTAACCAGATATTTTTAATCCAGTTGCTTTTTCTTCATTCCCAAAGTTCTGAGTTGTCCCCAGGTATCATTTTCTCTTAGCCTGACAAACTTCTGTGTCATCTCATTAGAACAGATTTGCTCATGACACATTTTGAGTTTCCCTTAAACTAAGAATGCCTTTATAGTACCTTCGTTCTCTTTCACTGCATACAGAAGGCTTTGACAGATTTTTTTTTTCTTTTCAGCTATTTAAAGATGTTGGCCCACTGTCCTTGGCCTCCATGGATTCTGATGAGGAATCTAGCACCAGCAAGATCTGCCCTTTTAACTCAGGATTTATTAAGAGACAAGAATAGAGAAGGGAAACAGGTAGACAGGGAAAGTAGAGTGTGTTCACTGAGCAGCACTGAGGACCCATGAAGAGTTTCAAGATTATGAGTTGAAAATAAGCCAGTCATCCAATCTAAGTACACAGAGGTTAGGTATATGAGAAAGGGAGGTGTCCCAGGACTGTGGGACAAAAACCTTCCTTGCAGAGACCTGTTACCTCTCAGAAAGTAATAGAGAATAGAAAACAACCATAAAAGTACATTTAACAAATGATTTCTGCTTAATTGTTCAATACTGAGAGCATTCATAGCCTCACAAGGACTAGTGCAGGCTTAAGTCCCTTTATGTTAAAGTGTGCGTGTTTAAAACCACATTATTTGCCCATTAATCTCACAAACTTTTACTGGGTACATACTGTGTGCTGAACACTCTAGTAGGTATACCAGAAGGTGAACCAGTACAGAGGTGCCCACATCCACCTGCAGCTTGAACTGAGTAGCTGCCTACGTAACAGGACACTCTCCTCCTGGGTCTAGAAGAGAGACTTCAGGAAACAAAAAGTTTATACAGAGGGAGGAGAGCTTGAGGACAAATTCTGTTCTGTACCCTGGTGCAACTGAAAATTGATTATGTAATGATCAAAAATAGACCTGGAAAATAATGAAGGTAATTAAAGACTATTGATAAAGCAAAGATTGTTATAAATGGCATATAAGCACAATACCAACTTGACCCTGAAGCAAATGATATTCATGTGATCATGAGCATATAAACACTGATTGTTGATTTACCTTAAATATTGCTCTAAGTGTGGTAGGGAGAATGGGAAAAGGCAAGCACAGGCAGAAGTAATCCAACTCCTCATCTATTGAAAAAGTCAAAAGATAATATGAAAATTTGTAAGAAAGTTTAAATACATTATTTAGAAATAAGGAGATAATTTTAGAAATAAGCACTTAAGGAGATAAATGACTGTGTCTTAGGGATATTACTAAACACACAGAGAGCAGGAATATTATTTTTAATGATTCTTCAGGAACAAATTGAGTTTTAAAGTACATGTATATATTACTTTAATCAAAATTAAAATGATATTAAAATATGCTCTTACTGAGGCTTCTTTCATTTTTCTTAAGACATCATTAATTTTGTTTGTTTTAAAAGACATCATTAAGTTTGTAAATTTAAAATTGTTGAGCCTAGATGTTGGGTTTAATTCATGAACTCTACAGAATATTCCAGGTGGTTTTTCCCCTTCCTAATTCACCTTATCAATTCAGTCATTTATAATAAAAACAGGAGCAAGGCTACAAGACTTCGAGAGCCTTTTTATCTGTCAAGTGTTTGACAATTATAAATGAACATCTTAGAAGGAGAGATGACATGCGGATCATAAATATCAGAGGTGATCTAACTGTGTGTATGTCCTAATACTAGAGAGGAGACACGGAGAAGGAAAATGGAAGAGTGACTAGTTCCATGACTACGAATCATCTCATATTTTCTAGGGAAATAATTCTGCAATAGAGGCAAGAGCTCCCCGGACCTCAACGGAACTTCAGTGAAAGCACATGGTAATGAACAACTGTTCAAAATTATAGAAAAAAAAAATTTAAAACACATTTGAAAGCAAGCCTACGTTTTCCTATTCAAACAAATCTTCATGAGACTGCTTCCAACCTCAAAAGGTATTAACCTGATCCAATAAGAAACAAAGAACTCTGCACACAAGGAAAAAGTCACATGTGCCATTTATTGCAGAAGAAATTTAAATAAAAAGGGAAGCATTCCATTTCAGAATTAGGCTTATCACTCAAATTTTTAAAAAGCAAAAGGTCAAAATTCAAATCCAGGTTCCATCTTTGAGCACATTAATTGAGCCTCAGTTCCCATGTCAATAAAGTGGGAAATAAAATGCCAGCATTAAAGTGTCCTGAGAATTGCATGGAATGATGCCTATATGTCATCTGGAGACCAAACACAGCAAAACTCTGTAAGTACTGGTTCTTTTTCCATGAAATCAATACTATGCTGAATCATATTATTGCATGTACAGTACAATTTCCACTTAAAATGATAACTGCCACTCAATAGCTTCCCATTTGTACTCAATATTGTTTGCAAAGGTCACTAATCCTCAGGAAACCCTACACAATTATCACTCATTTGACACAGAGGGAACATGGGCCCACAGAGGAAAAAAAGAAACTTGCCCTAAGTCACACAGTTAATGTGTGTCAAAGGTGGAATTTCAACCCCGAAATGTTTTATTCTGAAACCCAAGCGCTTTATGTCCCATTTCTTCCAGAGCAACATCATTAAATAAGAGGACCGCAGTCACAACAGATAGATGCCCCTTGGAAATGCGGAGCAGGCTAACTCTGTCTGATAGTATTAACATTAAAACAAGCATGCTTTCTTGCAGGGGAAATTTTAAATCTGTGTCCATTCAAATTAATTAAAACAGCACAGCACCTGTCTACTTAAAAAGAAAGATCAGGGCCAACACATTTAGCCGTATATGGGAATTACTTATTTGAGCATTAAAATAAAATTTAAAGTCTACTCATATGAGTTTTTAGCAGTGTAATATATTAAACAGGTATCCAGGGCTTCTGACAGCAAAGTAATTTACATACATTATTTTAATAATCCTCATAATTTTTCTGCTGGGAAGGTAAGTAGCAATTATTTCTCAGATTTTTCAGATAGTGAAACAAAAGCAAAGGGAAAGAAATCTTTTATATGTACCTCTCAATAGATCTCAAATTTTAATTTTAACTTTGGGACCATTTAATGTATTTGAGGATAATTAGAATAAAACATGTCTCTACTTTAAGTGGTAAAATTGTAATGACTAACTTTAGAGGAATATCCTGGATTATAACAAATACTGGAAAGAAGTAAACCAACTTGTGTGCTCTTTCCACTACGACAACAAATGTCCAGTGGTACCCTAGCAACTGTTTCACTAAAACTAATGACTACTCATCAAATAAATTACTTCTTATCATCAGCCAGTACCTTTAAAGTGACATGAAATGGCAGTAATAGAACCAGCACATTTAAAAAGCAATAAGCCATCTTATTCCTCAACCTCTTGATAATATAAAATGCAAAACCAGAATGTTCCTTGGGATGCTTGTTTGTGATACCAACATCACAGTCCTTAAAAAAAATCCCTCCAACTATAGGGGGCAAGAAATCAACATGGAACTACCACAGTTTTATTTGAAAACTCATCATATGGTTTTTATGAGTTTTCAAACAAACTAGAAAGATGAAAACAAAATGGAAGGAAGGAAATCTGATCTCCCTCATGAGTCAGTTTCTGTTTGACTGATCGTGCCAAGTTGTGCTTTATTGCATCTGTGGTGAGCAAATGGCAGCTTAGGAATACTAATTCATTGCAGAATTCTCCTATCAGTAGTTTATTTAATAAGATTCACATTAGTTGTCTCTGAATAGTGAATGTTGTTGCAATTTGATAAACTCTTGTCTTTTCGTTAGTCTTGCTTTGATGAGATGTAGGAAATTTAATTTTATAGGAGAAAAGCCATAGTTACTTATGTGTGCAATATATATGAAAGGAAATATGGAAAATAGTGAAATCTGGTAAAAACGATAAATACGGAAGTAACATCAAGACATCCTTCTGTCTCACAAACATTTGATGAGCATCTACTACATGTCAGGAACTTTGAATAAAATGATATCCAAAGACAGATGCTCATTAGAATCTAGAGGAGGAGACCGATATGCATCAGTTATACAAATAAATATAAAGTTAGAAATGAGGTAAACATCATGAAGATATGAGAGAGTAGAACAGAACTTGACAACTTAAGTCAGAGAAAGGTCCCAGTGAAGAACTAGGGACTGTGTTGTGACCTAAGGATGAATTAAGCAGATGATTGAGGAAAAGGCATTTTGAGCAAAGTCTACACGATCCCTTTGGGTGTTACCTTAGAATATGCGGAAGACAATGAAATTCAGTGTGCCTGGAGCAGAGGAAAGCTTACAGTGAACAATTTTTATATATTATTATGTTATTATTATTTTATTTTATATGCATTATTATTAGTATTCATACTAATATGGGAAATTCTATTTCCAGCCATAAAGGACTAAGAGAGACTCGAGTAACCCTCCTGTCTTATGCAATGATGAAAGGGATGGAAATATATGAAACAATGATTTCTCAGACATTTTCTGTCAACAGTCAATATAGTACAGGAGCCGCACTGAAAGGAAATAGACAAGGCGAAGGTTGTAACTGCCCCAGCTTGGTGCCTGGAAAGAGTTTCCAGGTTACCTACCTACAGGGAGGGCAAAGCAGAACAGAGACTGAGTTGAAGTGACACAGTTAAGAAACTGGGGAGGGAAGAATACTGAAGAAAAGAGAGCTACTGAGAAAGAGGGAAGCTAGGCAGAGGGACCATTAGAAACTCTACACAAGCCAGAAGAAACTACCTGAGGCCAAAAAAGAAACAACATGACTGTTGAAAGATCAAGCAGAGTCAGGAATGCTGCTTTAAATAGCGTTCGTGCGCACACACACACAAAATGGAAGCACTTACATACATCTAAGGGAATATCTTCATGAACCTAAGTATAAAACAAAAAATGAAATTTTTTAACTTCAACACCAAAATTGCGATCAATAAAAGAAGATGTCACTCATAGGTCAAAGAAATAATCCTAAGAGAAATTAAAAGTATTTTGAAATTAAAAAAAAAAGAAAATGAAAATATGATCCATTAAAATTTCTGGAATACCAAACTTAGAAATGTACAACACTAAACATCTCTAGTAGGAAAGAAAAAGATTTTACTTATGAAACTAGAAAAATATGAGGAAGTTAAACAGAAAAGGGAGAGAAGAAAAGAGAATAATTAAAAACAGAATGTGGGCCTGGATTTGTGGCTCAGTGGTAGAGTTCCCACCTAGAACACATGAGGCACTAGGTTCAATCCTCAGCATCACATGAAAATAAAACAAAGTATTGTGTCCACCTACAATTAAATTTTTTTAAAAAGAAGGAAAAACATAAAGGGGGGGGGGAACAAAATTCTATTCTTTGAAAAGATTAAAAAATCCACAAAGTTTTAGCCAGATTGATCAGAAGAGAATACACAACTTATTGACATCAGGTGTGACAGGAGGGGACATTATTATAGCTATTGCAGGTATACAAAAAAGATCATGAGAGTGAATCTAGCAAATAATTTATACCAATAAATTCAACAATTCAAATGAAATAAACGAATTGCTAAAAAGACATTATCAATATCTACTAAATGAAGTGAATTTTCAAAACCTTCCCACGAAGAAAACCCCAGCCCCAGATGGCTTCCTAAATGGATTCTATTGACTATTTACAAATAAATGCCAATAATACCAAATCTACCTAAAGTCTTGCAAACACCGAAGAGTGCAGAATAGGAAATATTTCCCAATGCGTTATGGGGGGGGGGGGGGGGGTCAGCATATGCTGTCTTAGTCGATTTGGGTGGTAGAACATAAGAAGACAAGCTGAATTATAAACAAGAGAAATGTATTCCTCACTGTTCTGGAGGCTGAGAAACCCAAGATCAAGGCAGGCTTTGGCAGTCTGAATTATCTAGAAAGCAGCATCCTCTGGAGATGAGTGCTGTGTCCTCACATGGTGGAAAGCAGAAGGACAAGCTAAGTCAAGTGCTCAGTGAAGCACCTCTTATGAGGGCCTTAATCCTATTCAAAAGGAAGAAGCCCTCCTATCTTAACCACCCCCTCCAGGTCCCACCTGTTAATAACACCACATTAGCAGCACCTGTATTGTGGAGGTAATGTATTAAAACTATGGCATCCCAATACAAAAACCAAAATTGCTGCAAGAAAACTACACACCAATATTCCCTGTGAACATAGGTGCAAAAACCTTAATATTTTACCAAATCAATTCTAGTAATACAAATGGTATTTCTTCCAAGAATGCAACAGATATAGACAAATAGCATTTGATAGAATTCATTGTAAACAATTTAAGTGAACAAGAAAAAAGTGGAACTTCTTTGACCCAATAAAGAACATCATCAGATATCCTACCGTTAATATCAAGCTAATTAGTGGAAGACTAGATTTCCCCCTACACTTAGGAAAAGCAAGGAGATATCCAATTTTAGCACCTTCTGTTGAACATTTTATCAGAGGTTCCAGCCTGCATCAACATCCAAAAAAAAGAATCTAAACTGTCATTATTTTCAGAAGACATGATTGCCTATGTAAAATATCCCAAGGAATATGCTCAAAAAAGCTTCAAACTAAAAAGTGAGTTTAACCATTTTAAAGGATATTAGGTTTATATAAAAAATCAGTTGTAGTTCTATTATACTATTTAATTGTACTAATGTAAATTAAAAATTGAAATATAGAAATACTACTTGAATTAATATTGAAATATGAAATACAATAAACTTTGAATAAAAGTGTGTAATATCTGCACAATGAAAACTTCAAAACATTCGTGAAAGACATTAAAAAACTAAATAAATTTAAGAGATATTGTTTAATCTCAGATGAGAAAGCCCAGTTTTATTACACTGTTCATTTTCTTTTGACTGATTTGCAGTTTTGAAGAAATTCCAATCAAAATCATGACTGATGTTTTTGTAGAACTTGGCAAACTGATCCTAAAATTTATATGGAAAAAAAAGTCCTTAATAACAAATTAACTTTGAAAAACAAACTAGTTTTTTTGTTGTTGTTGTTTTGTTTTTGTTTTTGTTTGCTTTTTTACTTATGCTACTTGACTTCACAGTATATAATAAAGCTATTGTAATAAAGGCAGAATATTCTTGGTGTAAAAGGTATAGAGAACAATGTGTCACAAAATAATTCAGAAATGGAATATTACTCAACCTTAAAGAAGAATGAAATTAAGGCATTTGCCAGTAAATGGATGGTCCTAGAGAATATCATGCTAAACAAAATAAGCCAATCCCAAAAAAACCAAAGGCTGAATGTTTTCTCTTATATACAGATGCTAATTCACAATAAGAAGGCAGGGCTAGAGAAGAATAGAGATACTTTGGATTAAACAGAGGGGAGTGAAAGGAGGGGAGGGGGTACGAGGGTAGGAAGATAGTAGAATGAATCAGACATTATTATCCTATGTGCATACAAGATTATACTACCGGTGTGATTCTACATCAGGTACAACCAGAAGAATGAGAAGTTATACTCCATTTATGTATGATGTGTCAAAATGCATTCTACTGTCATGTATAACTAATTAGAACAAATTTTTAAAGAAAAGAATTCAGGAATAAACCCACACATGTATACCTAATTGATTTTTAACAAAGATTAAAAAAAAAATGGTGGCAGAATTATTGGGTAATCAGGCAAAAAAATAAAATGAACCTTTAACTCATAACTTTAACCAGTCCTAACTCAAAAATTACCACAGACCTAAAATTAGAGCAAAAGCAATAAAACTCCTAGAAAAAAAAAAGAGGAAAAAAACCTTAGTGACTGAGTTGTGTAAAGATTTCATAAATAGGACACTAAAAACACAAATTATAAAAGAAAAATATCAATAAATTAAAGTTTTACTTTTCAAATGACTGTTCTGAAAATGTGCATGCAAGGCACAGTCTGGGAGAAATTACTTGTAAAACTTACATCTGACAGAGGACTTTTATCTAGAGCCCATCATCAATATGGCAGCCATCAGCCACGTGTATTATTGAGCTCTCTGAATTAAGAAATGCTAAAAGTATGAAATACACACTAACCTTTGAAGTCTTAACAAAATATTTAAATAGTTCATTGTTATGATTTATATTTGTTACATGTTGAAATGATCATATATTTATATATTTGGCTATGTAAAATTTATTAATAAAATTATCTTCGCTTGATTTTAAATGCTATTTTCTGTTGCTACAAGGACATTTAATAATACACTATGTGCTCATGTAATATTTCTGTTGGACAAACTTTATCTAAAATTCATAAAGAACACATATAATTCAATGATAATAAGACAAACAACATACAAATAAAAGGGACAAAATATTTTACTAGACATTTCATCAAAGAAGATAAATTAATAGTAAACATATAAAATGATAATAACTTTGTTAGTCATCAAGGGAAGGAAACTTAGGATGACAATATAATGTGCCTGTACAATCCTATACTGGCTTTATTTTTTTAAAAAAGAAAATATTGAAAAATGCAAAACAAATGGAATTATATACACTTCTGATGGGTGTGAAATATGGAACAACTACTTCAAAAAGGATTAGCTTCTTAAAAAATTAAAAATGTATTCCACTCCTAGATGTTTACCCAATAGAAATTAAAGTTTATCTCCATGAAAAGACTTATAAATGAATTTTAGTACACAAATGATCATAGGAACTTTATCTATAATAGCCCAACTGAAAACAATGTAAATATCCACCCATGGATGTATACAGAAACTACTTGTTAGATGACCATAAAATGGAATGTTACTCAGCAACAGAACAGAATGGGCATACAATGACATAGATGGATCCTCATGGAACATGCTGAGCCAAAGAAGGAAGTTAAAATAGAATACAGACTGTATGTGTTGAATTGTATAAATGTGCAAATCCATCTATAACAACAGAAAGTGATTCAGCAGTTGTTTGAGGATGTGGTAATAAGAAATGGCATATGACAAAGGGCCCTAGGAAAGCCTTGGAATTATGGTTACGTTCTACCTTGATTGTGGTAATGGTTTCACAGGTATGTATGTATGTATGTCAAAACTTACCAAATTATACACATTAAAAATACTGTACATATATAAATTCCACTTCGGTTATTGAAGGACATTGCCACCTGTTAGGGAAGGCACGAAAAACCAGTATCAGACAATGGACAGCCATCATGATATGGCAGGCATAAATACCTGCCACCTTCTGTAGTCTGTTTTAGAACAGGATAGAGGAAAAGTGGGATCAGGTCTAATAAAAATCAGTGTTCTGAAGGCAACTTGACAACCTATTGCCTTGGGCAATACTGGGTTTATTGGGAATAAGTGAACTTTGTAGGTATAAGGAATCAATATGCATAAAACAAAGATAAAAGTGAGTTTTCACACACAGACACACACGCACAAAGGTGAGCATAGTGTCATCCACAGTAAAAGAAGAAATGACACTGGTTTCACTCTCTTTCAGTTGCATCTTTTTGCCGACTGGCCTATTTGTGCTCATAGACAGTCTAGCTCCACCTTTCACTGTGTAAGCCAGAACCAGCTCTTTATCTTCTCAGCGATCTCAGTTTCCTCATCTGCAAAATGAGAATAATAATAATGTCTCTTTTCTGAATTGTCAGAGGATTAAATGAGAGAATACACATAAAGACCTTAGAACAATGCCAGACAACTTTAACTAATACTACTTCCTTCATTCAGTGAACATTTATTGAATATCTAACTACTGGAGTACTGGATACTGTGCTATGTTCTCAGAATACACAAATGAAGAAGTTTACACTCATGTCTGACTTCAGGAATCTCAATATCTGATGGGAAAGACATATAAGCTATAATAACCATATGCCATGGTAAAATATCATTAGTCCCTATGCGCTAATGCCATAATAGAGATACAAATTCCTCACTCAGCCTATGTGCAACCTGAAGCCTTTTCCAAAGAGGAAATTCTGAACCTGCCCAAATTTTTGTTTTTCTTGAAGTAGGTGTTCACCAGGCAGACGAGGTGGAAAACTACATTCCAGAGTAGTTTGGAATGTAGCTCTATTCAACATGGATGTGATGAAGAAGGGAGGCCTGTTTGGGGAGGCCTTTAATCAGACTAGAGGAATGGATGGGAATGAATAATAAAGAATGCTGCTGTTGAACAGATGGGCAGGGACCAGAGAAATACCACTGGTTTTGCTACGTATCTGAACTTGATCTAAGAGACAAAGGGGATCACATCAAGCCTTAAGTCATTGGGAAAACTTAAACAGTATATAGCATACTCAGCTATGTTGTAAACACAGATCTTTGAAGCAGGAATCCAAGAATTTAATGCTGTCAAATAGTAGAAGGTCAGGTTGGTTTCAACCAAGTTATGGAGAATCACGTAGATCAGGTATTTAACTACATGGGTAAATGGAATCATCCTCTGATTCTGAGCAACAAGGCTACATCAGGAGTTTTTTAAATCTGATGTTAATCCAAGATTTGCTTCAAAGCGATAACTCAGGATGTGTTGAAGAAAGCCAGAAAGAAGAATCTAAGATATTTTAATCATATCCCAGTAGTAGGCATGCAGACAAGAGGGCACAGAAGTCAGTGGCAGTGCAGATATGGTGATGATGAGGAAAAAAGAATGAAGAATCTGTATCAAGATATTTATGAGAAAGCACAAGGAGATTAAATAACTAGAGAGAAACAGAGGAGGACAGATAGCATGTGCAAGAACTAGGCCATGCCATTTAAGCACCTACAGACCCTCTTTCCTATCTACCCCATCAGAGTGACCAGAAGGTCCTTTTGGAACAGAGCTAGGACTGTGCCTTCTTCACCTTAAAACTTGAACCCAGCAAGTGCTTCAAAAATGATAGCAATCTCAGTAAATACTCTAGAAATAAATGCAAGTATGTTGGAAGATGGAGACCTCATTACCAGATGATGTCATTTCTCCTCCCCAAAGGTCAAGGCCTTCTTTGCCCTGGGCCTGTCTTTCTAGAGGTGAGTCCCACCCTGCTGTGGATACCTCAAGACCAGTGAATTGGCCATTGGCTGATTTTTTCTTTTCTTTTTTCCCAAAGGATTGGCCATTGGATGTTTAGATGTCAGAACTGCAGGCTGAGGTATGAGCCCCTCATAGTGTGGGAGGAAGCCAGAAAATAGGTGAGCAAGTCATGGTCCATAGACCCGCTCACCAATTTGGCAACAGGTCTCCAAAAGCTTCTGAGAATTCTGCGTTCAAACATGGCCTTTCATATGTTCTGAAATAAAATCGTCAGATTTATTTAGAGCATATTTTAACCATTTCTTGACTTAAAATTTTTAAACATTGAGACCCATGGGAAGTGGCTCATCATTTGTACTCTGCTTCAAATGTCAGGAGAGGGTCTATCTGTAAACCATAAGGATTTAGTTGACTACAATGTGTCTAACACTCCACTAGAAGTTCTTGGAGATGTATAGGCATCCGTCATTTTTGGACTAATAACTTAGATTTCTCACCTGTATCATAAGGGCAAATTAAGCAATTCATGGCATTAGAGTCAGTTTATCCTTCTGTGTCTCCTTCCATCAAACTACTGTTTCACAAAATCATCTTCTTTCAATGTGATCTTTGTGATGGTTATTATTGATCTAACACACATGTTATGTATTGCTCTGTATGTAGTTTTCCACTTCTTAACAGAAATCTGACTTGTATGAGAAGTGAGGTTTGGCTTTCTTTGGTTTTGTCATTTCAGTCCTGCATTAAACCATCAGGTTCTTTACGTCTGAAAGGAAAACAAAGATTTTTTTATGAGGAATTAAAAAAATAGAAAGTCCAGAATTTTAAAGTAAGTATAGGTTGGTCACATTCTCTAAAACATGTGCATCTGTTATACTGATAAATTATCTGGCTTCTAGCAAATCAATTATAAATTATTTTGTTTATTAAAAATGGCTTATCCAGGAATAAGAATATTATAACATGCTGAATCCAAGATGAACTTGTTCTGCCACATAGTGTAGGTGTTACCTTCTCAGCAGAGCAATTACTAATAACTCCTCAGGGGTTCATTTCAAATGTCACTTTTTTCCTTTGCTAGTCACTGTTGTCTAAGGGATACTTTCGCTGAACTTTGGCTTTCTTTGGCATTGACAGCTTAAAAAAAAAAATTCTAATTAAAAGTTTGACTTTCAAGGTGAAATATCCCATCTCTTGTATTTCACTGAGCCTCTTTAATTGAAAAAAAAAAATGTAAATACTTCGAGAGGATGTGCTTTCCATGTTTTTCGTATTTGCTTTCATTTGTATGTGAATATACCATGAGTCTGATAGTAAATAATCCAGCTTTATACGTTTATATTAATGTCTCCATGAAGCTACAAGAAACAGCTGTAGTCTGCCCTCATTTTATCTTTTAAAATTCTCCACCACTTAGTGTTTTTGTGGAAGGTACAGCTGCAAAGACTAAATCGTTTGACTTTCTTTATAAGCCACATTTTGAATGTGACACAGGGCTTCTTAGTACTTTGAAATTTTCCATTTAGGATCAATTTCTTCTCTGATTGTGTCTACTTTGAGACCAAGGAGAGTGTGCTAACACACATGCACACACCCTTAAGATACTATCAAATTCATCTACAAATATTCTTCCACCAACACGCAGTAAAAGCACGGCATGGTTTAGATATCACTGTGATCATGTTTGTTTATAAATTATTTATAAAAGAATATTGTTTCATAGAATAAGAATCAGATAGAGATCAATAATGCAGGAGCAGTGGAAAGAAAGAATAAATACATCAACACAAGGGCCAGAGGAGCTACAGTTTGTAAAACATTCAGCCTTCAGACAGTTTGGGGAAGCTGGGAGCAGTCCAGTGTTAAGTATCTGAAAGCCAGAAGATCCTGTTTTTAACCATGAAAATCTGTACGGTTCCACCTGGTAAGACATACATTTCACTTCAATAGGCCAGGTTTATTTTCAGGGGAGAAGTGATGTAGTGTTTCTTCGCTTCCATATGTGCTCTTCCCTGCCCAGGCACAATCCCGTTGACTGGAAAAGGAGAGTGTGGCCACCACTCCTACCACTATTCACCCCCTGGCAGAGCTCAAGGCCTTTTGCCAAGGCTCTGGCAGTTTTAAGACTGTTTCCTGGCAGCCATTGGCTTTGAGAGGCCATATGACTGCTTCTGTCTGTCTGGATTCTGTTCTGAATTTCTTAAGGGCTTGCTTCTGAGCAGCATCTCAGCAGCAGCAGGGCCCCGGGACTCAGCGAAGCCATGTTATCCAGGAACTTTGGATCCCTGGCCGTCCCAGTCTCCTTCTGCCAGCTTCTTGCTTCAGGGCTTCAAAGGAGGGCTGGCTGGAGTACCCAGGATGCTTTTCTGTGGCTGCCACAGCCCTCTTTTGAAGCACCATGGTAGCCAACAGAGAGGATTCTGTGTTACGTACAGTATGACCCTGGAGGTGCCAGCCAGCTGCTGTGACTCAGCTAAAAACAGGGAACTCGCTGTAAGAGAGAGGGTGTCAAGGGGAGCGAGTGCTGAGGGGGAGGGAAGAGAGGAAAAGCAGCAGGAGTTTATGATGCCCAAAGTTTGTCAAAGGGCTCAGAACACATTTCTGAAAGAGCTTTCTTGATGGGCCAAAGGAGGCATATCTCTGTGACTCTGAAGCATGCTTGGGCTTCATAATGTTTAATGGCCTACATATCTAATGAAAACAAGCAGCAGGACTGGGGAAAACCAAGAAAATAAATTCTCTCTCTTCATACTTACTCCCAGGTGCCCTGAGGAAATGTGTACAAATTGGTCTTTCAGATATCATTTGGGATCAAACACACTGATGTAAAGGAACAGAATGACTTAGTGTATAAACATGCTTCCCCAAGAATGAGGGGTTATAAGTGTCTAAATTCATGTGGAATGGATAATCTGAGAAGTAACTCTGAATCCAAATTGTGAAAATAACACAATATGGGGAACTTATTTATGAAACACTCTGTCATGCCTCTCCTTGGCTCTGGACAGAGTTTTAAGGAGGCGGGGGGAAGACAAACTGATGCTCAGTTAAAAGTAGATCTTAACCAAACTGATGCTCAGTTAAAAGTAGATCTTAACCAACCCAGCCTTACTTTGTGAAACATTTGCTAGGGTACTTTGCTCAGTTCAAAGGTAGAAATTTGAAGGCAGATGAAACATAAAATATAAAATGTACCTTGGCTAAGAAAATAAAAAATGGGCTCAGGAAGAGTGCCCAAAAAGAGAGAGCACAGAAAGAGAGCAACAAGAAGTATTGATTTAATTCACGTTTTAAAGCAAAGACCAAGGTACAATCATCTGTCCACTTAAAGAAGACCAAGTTTGTATCTTTCATCCACCAGACTTGAAGGAGCAAGTAGGAGAGAGGCTTAAGATCACTAAAATGTTCAAGTTTGCTCCTGACAAACAAAAGGATGAGCACAGCCCATCAGCTCAGACCTGGGTGTGCCCCATCCTGGCAGAGTTTCCGAGGTGATAAAACCCTGAGCAAGTGGTGACAGATACCCTCTGGGAGAAAACCCCATCTCCACAATTTCCCCATCGGTCGCTTCTGGTTCAGGTCAAAATGATCAGGAGCAGCTCAGGCTCAGAAGTTCATAGCAGGCATAGGGCTCTAGTTAACACCTTTTGTTGCACTGTTGCTAGCTGCTGGACACATCAGCAGAAACATTTCATTAAAGAAGAATCACTTTCCTCTCAGATCCAATGCACACAGAAGTTTATTCACACCAGGTCCTGAAAAGAAGTAGAATGGGCTTTCTCAGCAATGTGATTTTTTTACTGTGAAGTATATTCTTGATAAGAGGCATATGCAAAAAATAGGAAGAAAGTTCCTTTTTGCTCTGTTTTGAAATTCTGTTTCCATGTATAAAGCATTCAGTATCTCAACAGGAATTTTGGTGAGTGCCTAAAACAGTTTAATAGAGAGGTTAGAAATAAGGAGTTCAAGTTTTGCTTAAAGATAAGAGATCACAAATAGCTTCAACAGGAAAAAGGTGTGAAAAGGAAAGACACTGATCAGAGTATTAGGGAAACAAAAAGAATAAGGAGTGGAATTAGAAATTTCTCTGCTTTGGAGAACTAGAGAAAGTTTCCAGCAAACTCCTTCCAAATACTCACCATTGTGCCGTGAGAAGAAGAAAACCAAGAGAAGAAACAAAAATGAGAGCTAAAAGACTGGTTGATATGGCTAAAAAACTGAATCAGTTGTTGTCCCAGGTTACAAGGAGACAATCAATTGGCTGGCTATCAATACCTGTTCACATGATTTATGTGACTCATTCTTTCCAAGACCCATTTGTCCCCACAGTAGTCCTTGGCTGATTGTAGAGATCAGATCCATGATTTGCTAGACAACCTCCACTCCCAGTGATTCACTTGGAAACTTTTGGACACGTATGGGTTGGATGGGGACCCTTCAAAAGGATTTCCAACCTGTGGATATGACTTCACTGGAAAAATCTCTTCACAACTGTAATTGTTAAGAAACAAGTACTACTGAGTTGGGGTGGACCCTGAATCCAATTGCAAGGGTCCTTATGAGAGAAGAAATGGAGAGAAGAAACACAGAGGAGAAAGTCATATGAAGACAGACAGTCATATGGTTGCCAGAGTTGAGCAACCATAGGCCAAGGAAGGCTAAGGACTCCAGCAGCCACCAGAAAGTAGGAACAGATTCTCCCTCAGAACTTCTGAAAGGAAGAAACCTGTGAACACCTTGACATTGGACTTACAGCCATTAGCATTTAAAAGCACAAATTTCTGTTTGTTCAAGCCACCCACTTTGTGGTGATTTGTTATGAAAGCCCTAGCAAAATAAGAGGGACCCTCCTCCAACTCAGCATTGCAGTACTGACAGTGCTGAAGATAAGCCAGGGCAACATGGATTTATTTTCATTGAACTGTAATACATGCCTATGTGAATTTCTCCAGAAATCATAAATGGATTGGGAAACCAACTCAGGTCTTGTGTCAACTGAATACTACCGTGTGCCAAGCACCATGCTAGCAAGTCAGTTAATAAAACAGCTCCCTGTCTTAGAAGTTTATAGTCCAGCTGTATACAGTTTGTTCAAGTCAGCAGAATTCCCTGGGGCATGCAAATTCAACTTCGGGGGATAGTAGCACACTGGGCATTAGTAGTTCTGTTTTGTAATGCTGATGATCCAAAAGATGGTGTCCATTTTCCTGTGGTTCTTTGCTAAGCAAGTAGAAGAGTAGTTGGAGTCCTCTGACCAGAAGAACTGTATTAATGGAATTAATGAATAAATGGCTGCAACTTTTCTTGCCCAAGACTTAAAGGCCCCTTGTAAGATATCCATAATAGCTGGTAGACTGTAGGTGGGTTTCACCGATGCCACAAATTGCAAAAGAGGTTTTGCAATGAGCATCAAAATCCCTCTGTATGGGTCTCTTGATTGCCTATGCAGTCACATTTTGAAATCTGCCTCTACCCAATATTCGAGTAACAGGTCAAAGTCTCCTTACTTCTTTGAACTTCCCTCCATTAATTGTGTTCTGAATGAACATCAACTCCCAGGTGCCCTGCAGTTCTCAGTGTTCAATTTGGAAAGAACCCAGAAGCACAATGGAGAGGCACCACAGAGGGGTCCGAGTCTGGGAGGTGTGCTCTTTTCACAGCCGGTTCTGCTGGTGGTTTCGCCTGCTGGCTTACATGAATTGGCTTTTACATTTCTTAATTTAGACACTAGCAGTATGGATATATCTATATATGCTTTTTGTCTGAGGAGAGCAATGCTTTCCCTTGCAGAAGTAGGGACAACTGCCAGGAGCTAGTAGCACACAGAGCAACATAGTCCACAGACACGTCGAATTGTAACAGGAGGGCTGAACACTGGGAATGGAGTTCATTCTTGTGACTCAGTTGAGATTGTTCCTCTAAAATAAAAAGTCTAATTAGGAGTCAGGATGTTCATGCCATAAAGAATATTTTCATTGCAAAGGATGGAATAACCAGCCTTTTTTCTCATGTTCCCTGTTTAAGAAGGTTTCACTTTATAGGAATATCCAACTTATGTTGCCAATGTTACAGCCAATAATGTAACTGATACAATAGCTATACCACGTGCCAAGATTGCACTAAGCACTGTGAGAACACTTAATATCTAAAGCAAGATTTGTAAGATCAGTCATATCATAAATCATGTTTTAACAGAGAGAAGCTAAATCACATTCCAAATACACCTAGTATCTCAGGTCAGTTTTCTAGAAGCAGAACCAAAGCAGTCACTTGTATAGGGGAAGTTTGGAGCCTCTGCTGAAGTCTACCTCATCCTATAGGAGCCCTGAATCACAAAGAATTCCATGGGTTTGGTCCCACCTGGAGACAAGGAGATAGTCTTTTGTACCAGGCTGACAGTCTTTGGTTTCCAGGAGAGAATTTTCCATTATTGCCAAGGACAATTATCTGAAGCATGGGATAATTGTGACCATGGTTAGTAGCCAGAGTTCCCAGTAACTGGGGACAGGTGTAATACCCAGGTAAATGAAATCTTGGCAGGGCAGGCACAACAAACTCTACCAGCTCACAAGTGGCAGAACTTGGCTTGAATCCCGTGTGACTCTGAAACTCATGCTGTTCATGCTGTACCATAACTGTAAACTCAAATTCTCTTGACGAAGTTAAGAAGGGTCATGTTCTTATCTACCTCCAGATCCTAAGGAACACACACCAACCTGTTACTCCCAGAGAAGATGTCAATGAAATCTCACACATTTTCTTTCAGTTTCAAATAACCTGACCTTGAAGTTCCTCTAGGTACTGCAGAACGTGGAGCCCACTCAGGGCCCAGTACGTCTCACCTCCCCTCTTGTTCATTCACAGCCTGCCTGTGGATCCCCCTTCCCTTTGCCCCTGAAGTTCATGAAGAAGAAATGACAGCATTTGGCCATGTGTATGGCTGATCCTTGCAACCAGCAATAAACAAGAAAGAGTAAGAGAGAGGAAAACTTGTTAACACCACGCTGTATCTAAGCAAGCAATCCCAGATGGCATCCTTTATGCCTTCTGCCTCTGATAAGAAAAGATTGAGAAGGGAAAATAAGCAGCAGCTGACAAGCCATACCCAGCATTGAGACCAACAGGGAGAACAGATACCAGCTCTGTGCTCTGTCCCCAGTCATGGCTCAGCACCCAACCCAGAGGCCTGCCTGGCTTCAAACGCCTTGAGCTGTGCGCTGTTTTATGGAACCAATGAATCATGGAAGCTTGCGGTCCAGAGCATTTTTCTTTCTAATTCAATCTTTAGTTTGCTGATGAAGACCAAGGCCATAAAGCAGTAAGGTATTTTTATTTAAGGATGTTTTGTTGTTAAAAAGACAGACAAGAAATGAAATTAAAGAGCTCCTCACTTTGAACCACTTTTTTCCCCCAGAAATCAAGTCCAATTTCTCTGTAAACATACATTATTCACATATATAAAAATATGATTATTCTTATATATCACATATTATTCTTGTGTATTATATATGCATATATATATATACATACATACATATATGATTCTGGGACTAAAATAACACCTTTGTTTGAAGTGCATAAGAACTCAAAGAACTCAGTCTCTGGCATCAGAAGTACTCAGAGATGGAACTGAAATGATGAAGGAATTTTAATGAAAACCCTAGAATCAAAGGTCACTGGCAATAGTGTGACTTTCCAGGGAGAAGAAAAACCCAGTTGGACTTTGCTTTCTCTCCTTCCTTGTGGTTCTAGAAGATGACTGAAGCATGTACATTAGACAAAGAAAGAATTTTCTGATAGTCAAATTCCAGAAGCAAAGGTTAGGAAGTCACGGATGACAAAAATGCCTCCTCTGAAAATGTAAAAATGTAGCAACTCTTTAAAAAGAGCTTAGGATAATGGCATGGAAATGAGTCAGAAAATATGCAAATTAAATTCACTTGAAATATATATGTCTTTAAAAATTAAGTGATAAATTGCTTTGTCAAATGCTTTTTGTGTGTGATTTACCACCTGCACACCCCCATATTCAAACTTCAGTTGAAGATGCTTTTCTTAACCTCAAATGGATTTTTAGGGGACTCAAAAGGTCAAAGAGGAGGCAAGTTTTAACATATGAGGAGTGGCAGAATTTTCAGTTCTGTATGAAAAGAAAAAGGGAAATGAGAGTAGTACAGTGCAAATAAAGGTAAAGCAATTGTAAAAATTCTAGAAAATAGGACTGAGAAATGAAGCCCATGTTTTAATGAGCCTAATGTAAGATCTTTCCTAAGATCAAATGGTTTTCTCTATCCAAAACCTTTTCTCACTAGCTACCATAAATCTTAGCACATTGATTATTCAGGAAATGCATCATAAATAATGAGGTGCACATATTCCTAAAATCCTAATGCACATCTTCATGACACGTTGTCCTCAGACCTAAGCCTTACCCATTTTGGGTTCCTAGGAGGTGACAGTGCATTTTAGTTACGATATTTTTGATTTACATTCTTTAAATTAATCTCTACAATATCCAAGCACTCCTAGGAAGAGCTACAACCAGGCCCAGCACAGCAGTGGATAAGGGAAACTGGCGTATATCAAAGTCTAAAACTGATCATGGATAGAAAGGAGTTGAGCAAGTCAAAGTTAAAAGTTAAACTATCACGAGCCAGAGAAGACACAAAACCCCAAGCTGAAAGAGGGCAGAGAATGGAAAACCAGCGACCTGGTCAGAGATGAAAAATGGCCCCAAAGTCAAAAGTGAAGACCATGCAGAAAATGAAAGCAAGATACTCATTGAAGAAAACAGGTGCAGACTCATGACAGCTGAAACACAGCAACCCTGAACCTAGCTAAGACCTGACTCACAGGAAACCATTTATGATATTCCTGCTGCAGCAGGCATGAATGACAAGTAAAGGGCAGAACAATACAGAGCCCAGGGCCTGAAAGACAGCTGAAGTCTGGCAACTCCCTTCACCAGGCTGCTTCTGACCCAGCACATTCAAAGCTATTGTGGAACCATAATCAGCAGATCCGAACATGTTCCTTGCAAATCGATGCACGTTTTTTCCAACTACAGTCTATCTGTAAATCCCCAGAACATTGATAATACCCTACCACTCATATAAATTGAAATGACTGATATGGGGTTTTCCAGGGTCTGTCCTCTTCTCTCCCATTCATTTCTTCCTCTGCACAATGAATTTTGCAATAAATAAAATGCATTTTCCTCTGCATAATTTCTCTCTGTTTACCTAAGCAGTGATCACACATCTTTGATTTTTGTCACTGAACTTTCAGAGGTTCTAGCATACTATGGGTTCACAATGTCAGTTAAAGGAACAATGTATGAACATATTTTCTCACTCTTCCTGAACTAATTTGCTATATTAAGTTTGGGGGGAGAGCAGGAAGCATATATTAGATGCTCAACAAATATTTCAAAGGATGTAAGACAAGAAGGGGCTCTCAATGCAACCAAACCAATTGCTTGCCCCATTTAAGTCTCATTTTCTTTTACAAGAAGTATAATTGCAATTCGGAAGGGATTTATGTATAGTTTTCCTAAAAATTCCTACGGAAAACTCTAATTCATTGCACTTTGTTCTATATGCTGTTAAAAAGTTCTTATGATCAAAGGGATTTGACTTCCTGGAGTTTATCACCTTTGATGTCAGTTCTACCCTCTGTAAGTATATTTCCTATATACAAATTTTCAAATATTTGAAGACGTTTACTCATTCAGACAAACACATATGCTCAACCTGTGTTATAAAGTCCTGGTTTCTGAATGTCATAGTTTTCATGACTCTCAATATTTCAGTTTCTCTCTTTGAATACACTGTCATTTATCAGCAACTTTCTGAAAACGTGCCACACAGAAATGAGCTCAGTATTCCAAGCCAGACTTGGGAATTTGCTGCAATTTTCATGGAAACATTATCATTGATGCAACCAGTGATTGCATTAATTCTTCTGGCTGTTCATTGTACTGTTGACTCATTAAGATTCAGCAATCTAGCTGAATCTTGAGACCTTTTTTTTCAGTGTATGTGTTTCTGAGTAACTACAGTTGCCTTAGTCCATCAGCTTGAAAAAATAAACAAACGAGTGAATACATACCAAAATACAAGGATCTTGAAAATTCCATATGCCTTTCTTACTGGTAGTTCCCTAGCTAGATATTAGACAAAATAGAGGAAGATCATTTTTATAATTAAAGTTAAATTTTTGAAAACATAAGTCTACACTAGCATTGCATTTCCAGTTCACCAAAAAAATTACCTGAATACACTTTTTTGTTGCGTCTATAATGGTTCTGACTTTTAATTTAGACCTGAGTCCACTTAGATGATTCTTTTACGGAAACCACTATGTTCAACCAGTAAGGCAATATTATTTAGGCCAGAAAATATCTTTACAAGCTAAAGTCCACATCTGTTTAATAGGTTTAAGGGTTTTTAAGCCCTGACAATCCATAAGTCATTAGATTTTTGGTTGTTAGTCTTAAGTGCCAGATAAACTGTGGATCAAATCGGAAAAAGGCAAATGATTTAACAGTGGTTTGGAATTTTTTGATAAGTTCATCCTTAAAAACAGATAGTTTTATTTCAAAAATTATTTTCTCATCTTGAACTGTAAAACAAATTTCTTGATATATGATAGTTAGGGAGTCAGTAGCTTATCTTGTTACAATGTATTTTTTGTTCTATTTTATTTCAGAAGAAGATTGAGAAATCAAAATGTGATATACTTTATCCTTTGTGTGATAAATGAATTTTATTTTATAATAAAATGACCAAAACACCAAATCTAAGACCCATGTCATTAGTTAAGGAAAACCTATGAAGCCCTGAATGTGTGGTAGAAGGCTGATGTTCCTCCCTTCCATTTCACAGAGTGCATGTTTGGGTCCAAAGGGTGAAAAAAGAGACAGAGAGAGCATGAATCAAATTCTCATAGCTGGATATGATGACCCTTTATTTTATTAACATATTCGCAATAAAGATTATATGCAAAATAATTCCCTTAGTTGATCAGAGATTAGAAATCCCAGAGATTGGAAATCTTGTTTCCCTAGCACTGAAGCAGAAGACCTCACCTCTGTGCCCTAATGAGCAGTAGTTGTATACATTTCAACAGAAGTCATGCTTCCTTCAAGCCCTGACTATCAGTCAACTGTAGATGACCAAGGGGTTGAATCCTCCCATGCAGACTCCTGTAACAGCTACAAGAAACATTTTAGAATGATATCATTGTGGAAGCACATACTAATAAATACATTTGAGTCCGTACATATGTCTAAGTCAGTACACTCCTATCTGCACATGCAGATAATTATACATCTCTAGGTTTAATTTGACAAAATAGGTCTATTGTGTGAGAACAAGCCATAGGAAATCTGCCTGACAGTTACAAGTATCAGGGAAGGCCTAGTGCTACATAATGAATCACTGTTGTTGAACGAAATAGCACAAAACAGCTATTATTTCCTAGATGAAGGTGAGGCTATTCTGGCTCTTTGGGCGATTGTAAATAAATCTTTTGCAATGTCCTGGAACCAGATCAGCCAACAAGAGAAAGAACGGTTGTGAAGCTTCTAAGCTGTTTGACCACAGCCTGAGATGAGGGGGGAGAATATTCTCCTTGCAAGTCTTCTTCCTCACACCTTCCGCATTTACAGGTCTTGGAACCAAAGTGTCACTCTGCCCCTGCTCACTATTCTCCCTTATAAATGGAACAGCAGTGCTGTCTTCTTTACTGGGAAAAGTTCTCCAAAGTGTTCAAGTTTTCCTTTCATTTGATTGCATGTAACAGTTTAATCTGGTGCCAACCGGCAGAAGCAGTGTGATCCCAGGCTCTAGCAGGAAAAGGTGGGGTGCCAAGTGGCACTAAACCTCAGGGACAGAAGAGTGCCTCAGTATGTGTCTAAACAGCCATTTTGGATGCAACTGAGCCCAGCCACAGAGGCACATTTGTCTTGGTAGACTCCTTTGTAGTAGAAGGCAAGGTAGATACAGATTGTCCCTGGCTCAGGATTTGTGTGGCAAGGTTAAAATGTTCCTGTATTTGCCTTCTGTGGATCAGACTATCTGGAAAAGTGAAAGAGACGTAGGTAAGAACTAATGCCCCTGTTGGGATCTGCTATTTGAAAAGAAAGCAAAAGATAATTCGGGCCAATATTAGATGGAAAAATAAATGCATGCCTGAAAGTTTGAATTTTCACACTCACAATAACTCAAAAGCCCACTTCCCAGCTCCACAAATCACTGGGAAGCTCAGGGATGTCTGGAAGAGCATATGTGCTACCCACACCCTTTGATCAAAATGTATCATATTATAGCCCCCACACTGCCCAACAGGAGCCACGAGCTACACGTGGCTGGGTTTAAATTATTTAAAAATAAAATTTAAAATCCAATTCCTAAGCCACCCCAACCAGATCCGCAACTTCGATAGCTCCAAGTGGCTCTGGTAACTGTAGTAGAAACCCAAAATACTCACACCATGGCAAAACATTCTGTCACATGATTTTCACAAGATGTATGGAATTTCTCAAATATTTTCATGGGTAAGTATAGAAGGAGAAATGTCCATAGGCAAACAACTCTTCAGTTAATATTCCTCAAAAATCTTGATATTTTATGAGAATTTTTAAAATCATTTTTAAAAATACTCTATCCCCTAAATCCTAAGAAAATGGTACCATGCATGAAGGTTCTGCGGGTGCTATTGGAAAGAACCTTGTTTGCCATTGATTAACCCAACACCTGCTTCCAAAATAACTTGAACACACAGTCTCAATTGATAAGTCATCTATTAACTTTCCACAGGTTCCAGGTTCCAGAGCACTTCTTGGAAGAATTCTGTCACTAGGGGTTTCAAGCCAAATCTTTGTGGTCACTTGTCCTGCTCAGATCACAGCAGACGATTAAGACAGTTCCAATTAGAATGAACTGACCCTGGGTTGGTCTGGTCAGGGCCAATGCCTCCTGAGTTTAGGAAAAGCAGGTTGGCAGGTATAAATGAGGGAAGCATAGTGGGGGACAAGCCTTAAGTTGTGTTTCCAATGTCATTCCAGAAGATTCTGACCAGACACACACTACTCTTCCTAAAGCACATTACTGGTTAGCCACCTGATATCAACATTGTTAAATGATCTACCAGGTCTTCTCCTATAGCTCTGTACTTGGGGTTCCCTATTTCATAGGATTTGCTGAGCTGAGCTTGTCCAGGGAGAGATTTGTCCAGTTGGATTTCTCTGAAGACATGAATGCCAATGCTCTTCATCTACTCAGCTGACAGAGACAGTAAATTTCTTAAGAAAAGTAGAAACATGGTTTCTAAGCCAGTTGTGTCCTCCCAGAAGCACCTTGGGGTGAGGGGGAAATGGGGCACTGGAGAGATCTCGAATCTCCTGCTGCAGGAATGGTTGGCTTCACTCCGTGGAGCAAAACCAGGATCCTTCTTTAGCCCCTAGGCTGCTTTCTCTTCCTTTTTCCCCTTTCCCTTCCCTTCCTTCATTCCAAAAACAACACATTCTTGTACTTCTCTCCCCTTCCCCTTTCCTTCCCTATTCTCCCGCCGCTACCTACTTCTCCTTCCCTTTCTTTTCCATTTTTCTTCTCCTTTCCAATCCCCTACCCTCCCTTCCCTGTCTTGTCTCCTGTCCTCTCTTTTCTTTTTGCTTTCTTTTCTTCTTCCACTGAATTCAACAGCTCTGATGAAATCATTGCATTCCAAGGGCTATTATTTTCCATGGTAGCCTCCTTTAAAAATACAATAGTAAAAATAAATTGCTGCCCAATATCTCTCCTGTAAAAAAAAAAAAAAATCAGCAACTCCCCTTAGAGTTTTATACCTTGAAATGAATGCCATGCAAACTGAATATAGAATTATAAGGTGCAATGAACTCTGCAAAGATTTGGGGTTTTTTCTTCTCTCTGTGCTGTCTTCTCACCAAAGGCATTTTTGTTTGTTTGTTTTTGTTTTTGTTTTTTCCTTGCTTGAAGAACTGTAATGAGTATTAATACTTAAAAGCTGGGGTGGGACATTCTCACACTAGTGCCTATAATGTAAGTATTACTTTTTAGAATATTTCTTTGCATTCTTCATGTTTCAGAGTAAAAGTGTATTCAAGATAACAGCACTATTCACATTAATAATATATATGAGCACTTTAAAATATAGCATGTGTGGGTTATATAATACATATGAGCACTTTAAAATATAGCATGTGTGGGTTATATCTTTAAAAGCAAGGGATAGATAGTTAGAGCTAAGAGCTAATTTAGAAGATTAATGCTCATTGGTTAAATTTGTCTAATACCTATATTTTCAAAATGAGTTTTGAGATTAAAACGGTAATAAGGTAATAATCTAATTCTTATATTGAATTTTATAACAATACAGATCCTTTGTACATTTTATATTGTATAAAGAAAAAAAAAAAAAGAAAGGTATTTGAGAAAACCTAATATCTTCAGGAAAAGGATTTGAAGTTTACAGATAAAATCCCAGTGATGACAAAGTCAATTTTGACAGGGTTGTTTAAAGGTAATTTCTCATATGTTCTTTAAAAAAGTATTAGCCAAGCCTGAGTATATACTGGCAAGATACTTCTTGAATCATACAGGGCCGTTCCATGGCATTAATTCAAAAGAGACTTTCTTCCATGGTTTGCGAATTTTTATACTTTGAAAATATAAAGAGTGCTACAATATACCAATCCACAAATCTTGTTTTGTCTGTTGCAGACATGACTTGGAGGGCTCTGTAATGAAAGCAAGCATGACAAAACTGTCCTGCTGAGGAAAACGCCAAGAACCAACAAAGATTAGAGAAGCTAAAAAAAAGTAGACACAGTGTTGGTGCTAATTCAAAATTAGGGGAGTCACCTCATTGGATTTTTTTTTTTTTTTTTTTTTTTTTTTTGACACTAAGGATTGAACCCAGGGGAATTCTACCACTGAGCCACATCCCCAACTTTTTTTTATCATTTTTTTCGAGACAGGGTCTCCCTAAGTTACTTAGCGCTTCGCTAAGTTCCTGAGACTGACCTTGAATTTGCAATCCTCCTGCCTCAGTCTCCTGAATTGCTGGGATTACAGGCTGTGCCAAAATTTTCTCTATTTTTAAGGCTCTCACACCTGGCAATGAATTAAGGAATCTTCTACTCACTTAGTAACTAGTAGCAGAATGGAATTACTATTAGCTACCTTCCTTCATTAATTTCAAAAGAGCCCTCAATTGCCCCAATCCTCTTGCTTCTAGGACAGAGTGTACCTGCTGTGTTGTTTTGGAGACTCTAACCCCAGCTGATCTCGAAGCAAATTCCTGGAAGAACCTTCTTGTGAGGACTGGTTTTCTGTAATCTCCGTGTACCTAGATTCTAGAAGATATTCTTATATCTTGTCCTCATGTTTGTTTTCCATGACTCCTAACTTTTTTCTACTTTCAATCACCTTTATGTAAGTTTCTATGTTCCACGAAAGGAACAAAATTGAAAGAAATCAGAAATTGAGTTTTAGATATTATTTTATTCATTACTTAGAGTAGAAAGTAGGATTTATGGAAGTGTCACTATTTCAGCTACATTGTATTTTTATTTCTGTCAATAGCTTTAGAAATCCCACACATTCATTTCAGCGATGCTTCCCACAGCAGCTCTATTTAGTTCCCAGACCCTCTGCTGGCTCTTTGAGTCACCTGCTTCATATTTTACCTGCTCCCCACTGTTAGTGTTAGGAAAACACCCAGGCATCAATATGCGATAGATCACTAGTATAATGTAAACACATTCAATATTAGCCAAAAATTGAATAAAACTAAGAGAAAACACACATCTTCTCAGCCTTGCTAATTTATTTCAGTTAATTCCGTCTGTGGGGCACATTCACCCACAGGACTCTCCAGAACATATCCTTTCATCAGTTTCAGATTAGGAATTAAATGTTTGGACAGACACCTGATTACTACAAAGTTCCTGCTTCTTTACCCCCAATGAAATACTTGTTCATCTTTGAAGAGTTTTCCTGTACTTTCGTCATGCCCCGGCAATTGCTTTCTTTACACAGTACTGCATTTGCTGCTCTTTATCCTGATACAGTATGAGTTTAATCTTCTTTGTCTTGCTTCTAGAACAGTACCTGGTATAAAGTAGACACTCCTGCGTTAAGTAGCATTAGTTTGTATTAATTGTAGCCAGCAAGCGTGTGTATGCATGCATTTGTGTGTGACTGCAGCATTCAAATAATAATTATTCATTTTGAGCACATATGTGCAAGCACACATGCATTGATCATTTATGTTAATTTTTTAGCAATATATATGAAGATATGGTAAAGGTAATGTGATGTTTTAATACTGTGTATGTATGAAAATCATACTGATTTTAAATGACCAAAAGAAATTATGATGTATTTTCCTTTTCTGGTCAACAGCATATTTTGCTTCCATCTAATTTTTTCTTAATTAGGACCTTGATCTTGTTCCTTACCTGCTTAGAAATCTTCATTGACTCCTTATTGCTATACACTGAAATTCAATCACTTTAGCATCCCTTTAGGCTAAAACCTTTCCCTCATCATTCCATGTTATTTCTCATTCACTAATTAGTTTCCTGTCCTTGCCTATTTACAACTCAGACTCTGCACCCATGCCTGGTGTATGGCCTCTGGAATAATCTTGCTGCTGTTGTTGTCGTTGTTGTTGATCCTTGCATGTCCAAATGCTACCTTTTCTAGAAAGCCCAGATCAATACCGTCACTACCTTAAGGAAGATGTGTATGTCCAAATTAAAAGTATTTACCTTCCTTTAACATCTTTAGCATTCGTTTCCTTCAAACTCCCCTAACATGTGTTTCTGGCTGATTTGTTTGACTAAACGAGCATTTGTTGAATAGCCAAATAACAAAGTACAGTCATAGTGTCAGTAGTGTGTCTATTCAACTGCCTCAGAGCTCCAAGAAATTGAAGCAATGTTGGTCAGAGGTACTCTGAAGAGATGTTCTTCATTGATAGCTCTATGAGACCAAAAGAACAGTTGAGAAAAAAGCAAACCACAAAGTGAGATATGGTGCAAGGTTATTTAGATGTAATTCACACACATGAATAATCTCTGTGGACTACCTGTTAGCAGTCCTATAGATGTTTGCAAAATGCTCAGTGGATTATGCGTAGCATATAGGTGCTGTTTGATTTTGTTTAACTTGGGTACTTGTGTAGTCTTTAGTCAGAAGTCACTGGATTGTCCACCCTGATATTCTCAATCTTATTCTCAAATTTTAATCGTGGAGTATTTTCTTTGGGCTAATTAACAGTTTTCTTAAACAATTGCTACGGGAATAGGAGGCAGGGAAATGGCAGGTTATGTATGTGGCTCTTAGCATTTTGTCCTCTCTGAAATTCCCAGTCAGTCATGGTGACTAAACCATGTTAGATTGGTACTTTGAGGTAGCCCTGCTCTTAGGCCCACCAGTTTCCTAAGTTATCCTGAGGGTTCCTTTCCTATGAAAAAGAATCTGAGTTTACCACCAATGGTGCACCCACCCCGACTCGAATTCAGTTTCCATGTTTTCCAGAAAATGCCCTAAACTGGCTGGTTTTTGGTCCAGACTTCTGAGTACATCAAAGATTGACAGAATTGACAGTGGTTTGGAATGATTTCAGGTTAACCTCCTAGGGGACAGCAAGAGGTTGCCACTCTGGTGTTGAGCACATCAAGCTGATCAATCAATTCCACACCTGACTTCTGTGCTAGAAGAATTTTGGTGCTTTTAAAATGAGTAAACTGACAGGGGAGACAAAAGGAGCACCCAAGTATTTGTCTTCAAACCTGCAAGGTTTTTTTTTTGTTTGTTTTTTGTTTTTTTCCCTTGAAGTCTAACAAAGGGCATATATGCTTTGACAATGTTATTGGCAAAATCAGTACTCAATAAACATTTGTTGACACACATTACTTCTTTCTCTCCTACATCTTTTTTGTGTTCATGCATGCATGACCATTAGGGTGACCCTTTCCCAGATCTCTCAATCCTGGCAAGACAGTCTTTAACTGACATCATCTATAGCTTTCCATAACAATGGTCCAAGTTCAGGGTTTGCAATGATGTGCATCTGCATGCGACTCCTTCCAAACACAAAAACTCACACACTAGACTGCCTTCTGTGGAAGTTAGAGAAAGGCTATTGGAAAAATTAGTACATTCCTGAAAGAAAACTAACAGAAATCCTTTTCACTCATGGTTGGATCCCATCTCCCATTACAAATGTACCCATGCACACCCTATGAGCAGTCTAGTTAGTTTCTGAAGTGTTGTATATGAACCAGCCTTATGCTGGGGATAGTTTTGCACCTTGCTCATTCAAGTTGCTTTACACACAATTTGACAGACACGTCTGCAGTTTTCTTAGCATCCACTAATGCTATTCAGAGTAGAAACTCAATGAACAGTTTTACTTACAGGTTTAGCCAAAGTCTGATTCCTTAAAATTCTCCCGTTCTGGAGTGATCTATACCTGACCACTGTGCACGGCTCTCTTATGGCGGTAGTACAGAAGATGACCTACTGACACAGTGTTTCTTTAGACCTCTCTTCTTGTCATCACCTCATGGCAACTCATTATGTCGAATGGCTATTTATGAATCCTGAGGTCACTTTCAATATGGCCTGTTTTTGTCAGCTTTTTCACTTCTGCGACTGAAAGACCTGACAAGAACAATTTTAAAGGAGAAAAATTTATTTGGGGGCTCATAGTTTCGGAGATCTCAGTCCATAGGCATCCTTGAGGCTCAAGGAGAGGCAGAAAGGTCATGGTAGAAGAGTATGGTGGAAGGAAGTGGCTCACATGATGATCAGGAAGCAGAGACTCCACTCTTCAGATATAAAATACATACCCCAAAGCCAGGCTCCCAATACCTACCTCCTCCAGCCACACACAACCTGCCTTCAATTACCACTCATTCATTCACTGATTAATCCCCTGACCCAATCATTTCTCCTCTAAATCTTTTGTATTGTCTCACACATGAGGTTTTGTGGGACTCCTCACATTCACACCATAACAAGGCTCAACCAGGAATGCTGTATTAAGCTGCATCTTGTTTTAGTTCTACTGGATTAGGTATAGCCTACGTCCTAATTAATTTGCTTTTATCATGTATGCCTTGGAGGTGGCCTGACAAGAAAGAAGGGAAAGAGGGAGAAAGAATGGAGAGAAAGAGAAAAGAAGGAAGGAAAGAATGGGAAGAAATAATGAGACACACTTTATGATCAAAACAGCCTAATTTTTATTTTATAGCATAACTAAAGTAAAGGCACACCCGAAGAAATAAAGAGCAACTTAAAGATCCTCAGAATGGAGTCAATTCGTCTTCAGACTATCCACCCAACTGAATCGCAAGGATGTTTATGCAATACAATAGAGTGAACATTTGGGTGTTGTCATGGGAGCTATTGGTGCATGACTGGATCGTTGTAAACGACTTCTCTGAATTTTGATATTGGTAACAAGTGGGAGATTAATAGTTAACAGAATTATATTGCTGTGCCTACAAATTAACTTGAATCTTGTAGAACATGATAAATTGAGGTCCATCTCTGGAGGGAAGCAATTGTTCTCATCCCTGCATATTTAGCTCTTGCTAGTTTTTTGCATTTGAAGAGTTGTCTTTTGTATCCACAACACCTTTAAAAGTAATAACTCTAGCAAACATTTTCCAGCACTTTAAAGAACACTTATAAGTCCTCTCCTTTTCATATCTCACATTCTAAATAGCAGGTACATAGCTGTTTCCATAATCACTTCCTAAGACTGTTGCTTTTCTTCCTTCTTCTGCTTACTTAGCTTTTTATTCTGCATTTCTTACTACAGTGAGAGAAATGTGTCATAGGTTTCAGGCTTATGAGGGATGGAAGTTAACAAGCATCCTTGTCTCTTAATGTTTCTGCAGACATGGGAGTGCCAGGAATTAAGAGTTGCTCATCAAATATTTATCATCCATCCACCATGTTAGTAATTCTTAGCACAATGATTAAAATGATGTCCAAGTCCTCTCCTTCACTTAAAGCTCAGGTCAAGAGCCACCTCTTCCCTGATGCCTCTCTGACATGTTGCTTGTTTCCTATGTTCTCTCCCTATCTGAAATTCCCACGGCATATTTTGCCTGTACTGTATTGGCCCTTGAATTTCACCCTCCGTGTATTGTTTCCTGGTTGCTTTTTTTCATGTCTAAAAATCTCCTGTCTGTTGAGAGAGCAAAGTCCTGGAGAATACCTAGAGATGATATTTGACTAAAAAGCTATAGGAAGGATTGATCTGGTGAACAAACCTAATCTTAGCCTTCCGAGTGAGAGTCTTCACCTTCCAAACGGCCAACCTGCTGCAGAGAACCTACGTTGCCCGAAGCCTCCACCAAGCAAAAGTGTCTGGGTACCTGTCCTAGGAACCTATGGTCCAGTAGATCCTCTAGAATATTCATATGATTAATGGCAAATCTTTGAATTTTGAACATGGATTTGGAGTTTCAAAATGATCAGCCTAGATTTATGAATTATTTAGTGCTTAGAAGGGCATTACCTTTCTAGTGATAAATAAAGTGAGACTCTAAAATATAGGTGCCCATTTTTTCATGTGATTTATAAACCAGCTGTAGAGGCAACACTAGGGATAGTGAGTCATGGTTTAATGAATGGTACTTCATTATTCTAAGTGTATTTCTTCCAAAGGTGATTAACTTGAAGGAGATGGTTCAACCTTTAAATATAACTTCTGTTCATTATGCAAAATTTAAAAATTGTACGTATTGTCTCATACATGTTCCTTTTTATCTGTATCTAACTCACTACTTAATAGTAGCTTAAGAAAGGGAAATACTATAAGTTCTAAATCCAGATTGCCTGGGTTTGAAGTCTGCCTTTGCTACTTTCCAGACGAATGATCTCAGACAGCTCACTAACTCTCTGTGTCTCAGTTTTCTCACCTCTAAAATGATATGTGTTTTTGAGAAGATTAAACAAGTTAATACATGTGGAATACCTAGACAAATGCTCAGAACAAGATATTTAGCTATTGGCATTAATTACTCAATTAGAATTAACTAACTAGTATTAACTATTAGTACATTTGCTGTTCTTTTTACTTTATAATCATAATTGTGATTCAAAATTAAAGTTACGCTGTAAAAGATCACATTCCATAAATGCAATCTTTTGGAGACTGGGAGACATTTGGATAATGCTTTCTCTGTGAGACGGTTATTTCTGCCTGCACCCCTGGGTCTGCCTTGTGTTCTGTAGCATAGGCACCAGAAGCATAAAAGTACCATGATTCGGAAGGTCCTTGGGTCACGGCTCATGATGTCTGCTCCTGGCATCAAGCAGTACCCTATATTAAGTGATAGACAAAAAGGTGCTTGGAAACAGGCAAAGAAAAATATCTGAGTGATGAATAAAGACACCATACATGTCAAATGTCTGGGTTCTTCTAAATCCTCCCAAAATCCTCCCACTATGGCCATCGTTATTTGATACCCCATTAAGGGAAGTATGAACGCTTACTGTCCACCTCTTCCTTGTCTTTCCCTGCCCACAAATCACAAATGAATCAGAGGCCGTGGGAGAGACGGCCCACTCCAGGACAGGGGTAAACGCTGCTTCCCTCATGGATTATGGAACACCAAGGGTAAGTACACCCTCTTTCTCTCTTTCATGGCCTAGAACATCTGGCCATGTGAGCAGGAAGTCGCTCTGACTCTCCAGAGATGGGGCAGCTGCCCCCACTTCCCGCCACCTGGAAGTGGGTGGCCTTGAACCGACGACCCATGAGTGTTGCAAACATGTATTGTGTCGAGTCCACCATCCTGTTTAACTTGGCATCACCTACCACCACTCCAGTGTTTTGTGAATGAGACTGCTGCCAAATCGGTGTGTTTCTGATTCGGTTACACTTAACCCATGATCTCTAAGTGCTCTCGTGATGCCTTTGCTGACGGTGATCCCTGCCTTCACTCTTTTTTTTTTTAAGTTAGACTGTCTAAGTTTTCTCTTTCTGTTGAGGAGATTGAAAGCCATGAGAGTCATTCCAAAAACTTCTCAGACTCGGCAGTGGCATTTTCAGTGGGAATTTGGCAAGGACTCATGTGTGAATGAAGACAAAGAAAGCCAGGGAGAAGTCGAAGCCCCGTGATGGAGCGTCTGCTTGTCCACATGTCAGAGAGGAAATGTGCAAATCTTCCTTCAACTCCTAAACGAGTGTGCCTGCCTGAAACTCATGAGGTCTGATGCATTTTAGGAATTTAAACAGAGGAGGGAGGGGAAAAACCTACAGCATTAATACAAGCTGGAAATATTAGTCCTTTCATGACTGTGGCGAGTCACGCCCTTCCTCTGCTGCCTCCCAACAGAAGATGGAAGATATGACATAGGTTGTGTCTATGCAGTGCCAAGCATCTGGGTTAAATTCAGCCTTGATGTTTTGATCTCATGTAGACATAGGGTTATTTTTTTAAACACCATCTGCAAAGCTGACACGATCCATGTCAGCTAAGATAGTACAATCACCAGCCTGAGGAGATTTTTATCAGATCATAAAATTTTCACTAACCCCTCTCTGACTACTGTTTTATCATCATTTAAAAATAAAATTAATTAATCTCTTCTCTGTGGATGAAGCTGATAATGTTTCTTACTGGGATGGCCATTTTAGACATGGAATCTCTAACCATCTTAATCAGAAAAAATCAATTTCCAATAATATTTTGGATGGTTATCCACAAACTCTTGAAGGATTAGCCAAGTTTTCAATTATAAGCTCTACTTTGAATTACTTGATATGCCTTAAAAAATCAAGTATTAAAAGAAGCAGTATTGTAACATGCAAAAAAGATGGATTCTTGGGTTTGGATAAACTTACATATAAATCTCAGCTCTAACCTCTGGCATTGCATAAATTATTTAGTCTCCTGAGCCATGGTTTTCCCATATGCAAGATGGGGTCACTGTAAGATCAGATCACAAGTTAACGTTGTTACATGTCTGTCAGATTATAGGATACATCTCGAAAACTCATAGATGCCATTTTTCTTTGTTATTCCCATTGAAATGATGGAGAGCAATATGAAAATTATGAATATTCATAAAACCTTTAATCTATTAGAGATGGACTCAAGAGATAAAGATGAGATATGGAGGAAAGACCACTTGGACTAAGGGTGAATTTTCTGTCAGTTCTGCCAGAACTGGTTATGGTGATGTTGGACAAGTCGGTTTCCTTGTTTGGCCTTCAGCATTATTTATCCTTAATCATGAACAGGTTAGATTTGTGTCTAAGATCCTTTTAATCTCCATTATCAACGTGTCAATGGTTTCAATACAGGTACAGCTAAAATGGCTATGTGAATACAGTTTCTCCTACATCCCATTTTTGGAGTCTGATTGTGCTTAATCAAGATTGGTTCCTGAAACAGAGAGAAGAAAAGGTCAATCACATTGAGCCTCGCCTCTGAGTCAGCATTATTCCTGTACTCACTCAAGTCTCATGTTGGTGAAGGAAATTCAGGGACTCTTGTTTCACCCATGTCATTATTCTTAAATTCTTCACTATAGCTCCCTGTCTTTGTACTGACTTTCCCCATGTGATTTTGATTTTTATTCTACCATCCAATTTTGATTGACTTCCTAGATAGAACAGTCAACATTTCCACTCTTTGTTTTACTGTAGTCCGTTGACCTGATTGGAGAACAAGCGAATAACTTCTTCTGAAGCCGATGTAGAATTTTATAAAATTTTATGCTTTTCCTCCATATGTATATGTGTGCTTTTCTAAGCTCTGTGTGTTCACAGAGGCAGAGATGATTAGGGAGGACACCTCCAGAGGGAATCAGTTCCGCTACAAGGGCGGGTGATTTACTGTGTCTGAATGGCAGAACCTAAAGTCCAGTGTGTATATTTCCTATCAACTGCTTCCATGGTTTCAGTCACCAAGTAGTTGATGCTTGTGTTTTGATACCTGTTTTACTATGTTGGGATTTCTCTTTCCTCCGGTGAATTAGGGGGTGTTTTTAATTCTATGTTTAGAAATGTCCAAACATGTTTTCTTTGACTGATATTGTAATAATTCCCAGAAGAAAGTCCGTATTTCGGGCTTTTCATTTTAACTTGTTACTTGTTTTGATACATAATTGAAGAAGCCACACTTCTTCTTTACCTCATCAGTTTTTAAGCACACATTGAGTGATGCGATATGAAACATGTCCCAGAAATATGGCTAATATTAGAGTGATCTTATTCTTAAGAATGGGTTATATATTTGTATGCATGGATAAGATTGAATTTTCTAGGTGCCAATTCAGTATAAGATATTTATATGCATCAAGTAGAGAAGCCATGCTTGTAAAACTAAAGCATCAGTGATAATTAAATATGAATGTATCTAAAAATTAATATAAAATTGATTTATCTCAAATAGTATAAAAAATGATGATACTTAAATACACACATATGTAAATAATACCAGTATGTAGTAACAAACCCTGAACAAGATTTTTTTTTATTTTTTTTATTTTTAGTTATACATGACAGTAGAATGTATTTTGGCAGAATACACATACATAAAGTATAACTTATTCCATTTAGGTTCCCACTCTTGTGGTCATATGTGATGTGGCATTACCCTGGTCATGTATACAAATAAAAGGCTAGGAAAGTTATGACCAATTAGTTCTACTATCTTTCCTATTCCCTCTCCCTTCCCTTCATTTACCTTTGTCTAGTTCAATAGATTTTTATTATTCCCCTATCCTACCTCCCTTGTTTTAGGTTAGCATCCACAAATCAGAGAGAGCATTCGATCTTGGTTTTTTGGGATTGGCTTATTTCACTTAGCATGATAGCCTCCAGTTTCATCCATTCACCTACAAATGCCATAATTTCATTCTTTATGGCTGAGTAATATTCCATTGTGTATATATACCACATTGTCTTTATCTATTCATCCATTGCAGGGCATCTAGGTTGTTTCCAGAGCTTGGCTATTATGAATTGAGCTACTGTAACCATGAATGTGTCTGCATCACTGTACTATGCTGCATCACTGTACTATGTACTATGCTGTTTTTAATTCCTTTGGGCTTATACCAAGGAGTGGGATAACTGTGTCAAATGGTGGTTCCTTTCCATGCTTTCTAAGGAATCTCCATGTTGCTTTCCATAGTGGTTGCACCAATTTGCAGTCCTACCAACAATGTATGAGAGTACCTTTCTCCACACACTCTCACCAACATTTATTATTGCTTGTATTCTTTATAACTGCCATTCTGACTGGAGTGAGATGGAATCTCAGCGTAGTTTTAATTTGCATTTCTCTAATTGCTAGAGATGTTGAACATTTTTCATATATTTTTTGACCATTTGTATTTCTTCTTCTGTGAAGTATTTGTTCAGTTCCTTTGCCCATTTATTGATTGGGTTATTTATTTTTCTGATGTTAAGCTTTTTGAGTTCTTTGTATATCCTGGAAATTAACCTTATCTAAGGTACTGGTGGTGAAGATTTTTTTACCAATCTGTAGGACCTCTGTACATGTTCTTGATTGTTTCCTTTGCTGTGAAAAAGCTTTTCAGTTTGATACCATTCCATTTATTTTACTTCTTGTACTTAGGAGTCTTATTGAGAAATGCCATTCCCAAGCAGACGTGTTGAAGAGTTGGGCCTACTTTTTCTTCTAGTAAGTGAATGGTCTTTGGTCTGATGCCTAGGTCTTTAATCCTCTTAGAGTGGAATTTTGTGCAGGGTGAGATATAGGGTTCAATTTTATTCTATTACATATAGATTTCCAGTTTTACCAGCACCATTTGTTAAAAAGGCTATCTTTTCTTCAATGTACATATATGGTGCCTTTGCCTAAGATGAGATAACTATATTTATTTGTATATGTCTCTGTGCATTCTGTTCTGTTCCATTGGTCTTCATGTCTGTTTTAGTGCCTACACCATGCTGTTTTTGTTACTATGGCTCTGTAATACAATTCAAGGTCTGGTATTGTGAGGCCTCCTGCTCACTTTTTGAGTTAAGGATTGCTTTGGCTATTCTGGGTCTCTTTATTTTTCCAAATGAATTTCATGATTGCTTTTTCTATTTCTGTGAAGAATGTGATTGGGATCTTTATAGGAATTGCATTAAATCTGTACACCACTTTTGGTAGTATGAACATTTTCATAATATTGATTCTGCCCATCCTGGAACATGGGAGACCTTTCCATTTTCCGAGGTCTTCTTCAATTTCTTTCTTTAGTAATCTGCAGCTTTCATTACTGAGGTCTTTCACCTCTTTTGTTAGGTTTATTCCCTAATCATTTATTTTGAGGCTACTGTAAAGGGGATAGATTTCCTTATTTCTCTTTCTGCTAATATATCCTTGGTGAATAGATATGCAATTGATTTATTGGTATTAATTTTAAATCCTGTTATTTTGCTGAATTCATTTATGAGTTCCAGGAGCTTTCTAGTAGAGTATTTTTGGGGGGTCTTCCAAATATAGAATCATGTTGTCAGCAAATAGGGATTATTTGAACGCTTCTTTTCTTATTGGTTTCCCTTTAATTTCTTTCATTGCTCTGATTGCTCTGGCTAAAGTTTGGAGGACTATGTTGAATAGGGCATCCTATCATTGAACAAGATATTTTTAAAGGAATATGAAGACTTCCAGAAGAACATCCTCGCTGGAAGAAAAGTTAGTCTGTTACTCTGGGATGGAGGGGCAGTATAACCAAGTAAAATCCTTCTTAATGGACTATAATTAGTAAATTATCAAATTGAAAATCAGCCAATTCTGTTTTTAAAATGTTTTTATTAGTGCCTTATAGTTATCTGTAATCATTGGGTTCATTTTGATATAATCATAAGTGCATAGAATTTAACTTGCTCTATCACAATCCCCAGCACCTCCTCTTTCCCTTCTATCTCCCCCAATTCCCCTTCCTCTACCTATTGGTCTTCCATTTTATTTATTTGTTATTTATTTATTTATTTATTTTTATTTATTTATTTTTAATTGGTATTTTACAGATATACGTAAAGGTGGAATTCACTGTGGTATATTTATACATGCACATAATATAATTTTGTCAAGTTCATTCTGCATTTCCTCCCCTTTCCTGCACCCCCCAAATCTCCTTGTTCTACTCTACTAATCTTCCCTTTGTCCTTATGAGATCTGATCCCTGCCCTTCTCCCTTTAATTGGCTCTTGCTTCTGCATATGGGAGAAAACATTAGATCAAGATAACCAGTTCTTTAAGTGAGAAAAATATGTTGTTTCTGAGTTTCCCATCCAGAATGTTGCTTCTTCTGTGGCAATCACTGGAAATTTCCAAGACATTAGCACAACCATTTGAATATGTCCACAAGATACTTGAATGAGAACAGTAGCTCTAGAACATCTGTCATCATTACACTTTATTGAATTGCATTGTATTTTAATTTGAAGTCTTCACTATTAGTTTTCTTTCTTCAAACATGACTAGAATGTTTAAATGCATTTAATATTTCCTGTTTTATTATGAATTACATTTCCATTTTCTACTTTCTAATATCTCTATCCCGTGCCTTTTAATTTTCCCTGAACAAGAAATATAAACTAGATGTAACAGGGTAGGTTGAGCTAGAGATACAGGAAAATTCTCAATAATCAGCAATATGATAAAGCAGAAGTTTATTTTGTTCTTCTGAAATAGGCCCAGGTAGAGACTTTAAGCCAGCACCGTCTCTGCTCCATGCAGAGTCCTTTAGTGAACCAGGCTAAAGCAAACACTATCATTTTCCATACATGGCTTGCTTCCATGATTGCCATCTCTTCTCCATTACCTTATTGAGGTTGGAGAAAAAGCATGGTGGCACATGTCACTTCTGCCATTGCTCCACTGGAATTATCCCAGGTGCATGGCCACAACTGACTGCAAGGAAAGTTGGGCAATATGGAGCTCCTCTGTGCCCAGGAAGAAGGGGAAAGCATATTCTGCTTCTCCAGCAACAAGTATTTGTCCAGAATGTTATTCTCTTCCTGGACTTCTTTCACAGCTTAAGTGTTTATCCCTGTCAATCATTCTTTACTTTGACATCTTTTCTATTTTTCTCCTTTGTGTCTTAACCTAGCTGCTTGGATTTGGGATTTATTTTGAATAGCTAAAAATGAGAAGAAATTCAACACAGGAAATAACAGAAAGCCAATCTCGAGGTGGCTCTTTGGCTTAACTGACTCTCCTGTGTGCCATCCACAAAAGGCATTAAAATAGCAGCATCTGGATTGAATTGTATAGTTTGCACCCGCAAAATTCATGTGAGAAAAAGTTTAGCATACTTCCAAAAATGGTAATAGTAAATCTTGATAGCTGATGAATTGACTAATCAATAAAGCAGTGAGCAGAGCAATTAAAACAACTGCCAGTTTCATTTAGAGAAAAAATCTAGGAATTACCAAATTTTCTTTTAAAATTTTTTTTAATTCTTTCAAATATATTCAAATTCAGGAGTACGTCCACATAAAATGGTTTTATATTTAATGTAATCGTTAAAAAAATCATCACAACCTATTATGTGATTTAAAGACCTTGGTGGTCACAAACCCAAAATAAGGTCCCAGTGAAGTACATGGCAACTGCACAGTATGCACTAAGTTCTCAAGAAACCTTAGCCCTCGCTACTCATTTTAACACCCCTTTGTCCCTCTTGCATTCCATATGCAATCACAAAACTGATACCCTTGCATGGAGATGGAGAGATCCCCATGGGAGCTGAGATCTGTGTAGCTTCTGGTTACAAACTTAGAAAGAGGTAGCGCTGGTTGTACTGAGTCAATCATTGGAAGGTCTAAAGAAGCAGGACAGAAGCCCTGACTGGCTAAAGCATGGGATAGCTGGTGGCACTTCTTTTGTCCTATGTTATTACTTGCCTTCTTCATAAACAGTCACAAAGTGGCTTAATTCAGCTTAAAATAGCAGGAGGAAAACAGGTTTCAATCAAAAGAAAGTATTTTCTTTTGTTTGGAGTGAGTTCATCTCTGAGACTTAGTTCTCCCTGGTTTAAAATGGCAGAAAACACCTTTTGCACCTGCCTGGCAGGGGAAATCATATGAAGTTTTACATGTGAAAAGGCCCTCAATACCCAAACCTAATAATGCTTTGACTTTTAAGGATTTAGATATTTGCAACTGACCAGCGAGGTCACTAAGATAAGCATGCTTTTAATTTTGTTTAAATACAGATTTGAGTCCACATTTCCCTCAGTAAATCAGATTGGCTATTTTTAAAAATGCATTCAGTCATTGCCAGCATGGTGTACCTAAATCACAGAGCTAGCAGGTGCTTTTGAAGACAGTGTCGTAGGAGCAGAGAAAAGGGGAGAAGGAGGACCAACTCCCCGTGTCCCTCTTGCACTACACAAAGAATCACAAATACTGATATCCCTGCATGGGGTGGTTTGTAGCTCCTGGTTACAAACTTAGGAAGAGGTGGAGGTGGGCTGAAACAATCCATTGGAAGGGTTGGCTAAGACATGGTATGACTGGTGGGTAGTCTCCTTTCAGAAACACTTTCAAACCCAGAAAATCTGACTTGGAATGATCAGGTACAGTTTATTGTTTTTAATAGAGTAATATGTAATAGAGATAACTTTGGATTTAGGAATTTGAGGCTGACATGTCATTTAATACATGATAATTTGTTTGGAAAATAAATTTCTCCTTGGTTATATTTTTTAATTGTTCCACTTCACATCAAAGAGCATTGTCTACCAGCTGCTCCTTAGTCCTACATCCAGACTGTTCGCTGGCATCTTAAAAAGTCAAGGTTGGAAACTTCTGATTATATTGCAAAGACACTTGGACATTTCTTTGACATTTGTCAATAGACTCCTTCTTGATGGATGTGTTTCTGTCGGAGCTCCTGATGGAGAGAACTTTTGCTACTCCAACATTTGAGATACAAATGCTGCAGAGAAAAACAAGACTTTGAAGAAATACTTAACAGGTTAATTAAAAATTTACTAGATAAGTGGATGTTCTTATTTCATAACTCTGATTCTCAGATTCCTGTCTGGTTTCTACACATTGGTTAAATAATCAAGTTGATGTCACCAAAAATTTCTCATGAAAACCTGATTTTGAATGAATCAATATAAATTTGTGCTATAACTGCAATACTTTCCTTTAGGCATTGACAAATGACTTTATTTTCATAGTTTCTACCTTTTTTTTTCTAATTATCTACTTAGGTTTGAAGATATTCAGGGTTTCTGAATTTGGATCTCCATATTCTTCTCTTTAAATCTATTCACATAAGCCAGATGTGGTGGTACACACCTGTAATCCCAGCTGCTTGGGAGACTGAGGCAGGAGGATTGTAAGTTCTAAGCCATTCTCAGCAACTTAGTGAGGCACTCAGCAACTCAGCAAGACCCTGTCTCTAATAAAATAGAAAAAAAGGGCTGGGGATGTGGCTCAGTGCTTAAGCACCCCTGGGTTCAATCCCCAGAGCCAATATATATGTGTGTGTGTGTGTATATATATATATATATATATATATATATATATTCACATGACTAGAAACCACAGAGTCAAATGTAATACATATGACCTTTTGATTATGAGATGGCTACCCACAAACATTTAAGTAGTCATGATATAGAAAATGCTGGCCCTGAATGCTGTGAGAAAAGCTAGGGAAAATGGCAGTGGCTTGGAAGAAATGTATCAAGGACAGGGAGATAAATGAATTGGTAATGGAAGGAAATTTGCAAAGGCTTCTGGCTCTCATGCTTCAGTTGTTTTTTCCAACTGAGTGAGATTTTTTTAAAAAGTCATTACACTATGACAAAGTCCTACCTGTTACAGTGCTTTGCCTGCCTCTCCATAATCAGCCCCATCCTCCTCCTACTTGGTCATTTTGTGATTTCTTCAGCACATCACTGGAAAAATCTTGCCTTGCTGTTCTGGCTTGCTGCTTTCCTTATTCAAATGTGTCAACCCTGAAAGGCCTTACTTCTCCACTCTACCAAAAACAACCTCTTCTCTCTATCACTCTCTTTTCTATTTTTCTTTGACACTACTTATCATTAACTGATAGTAACTTTTTTATCAATTCATTTGTTTATTGTTGATCTCATTTAATAATAACGTTCAAGCTGTATAAAGCCAAGGAGTTTGTCATATTCTACATTACATTCCCATTGTCTAAAGAAGTTCCTACTACCGAAGAGATGTTCAACAGTATGTATTGAATCAATGAATGAATGGCATTTGAAACCGTAAAGTCTGCCATCTTTGCCTTGCTATCTGAGGTTATTTCTTGGTTCTCTAAGGGAGGACAAGACTTGCTTTGTTTCTAATATAATGTGAGATACAAATTGGATGGTATATGTAGAAGAACTTATAAAGTGTGAAGCAGTACATAGAAGAAGTTAATGATCCCTGCTCAGTCACTGTAGCTGAATGTAAGTTCAAGATCAGGTTTCCAAGGAGGGCTTTGACATTTGGTCTGTTACATACACTGGAACAAGTATGTAACCTTTCTGGGTTTTCCTTGTCTGCTACATGAGAAAGTATAGGAATGCACTTATTGATCTCTGAGGTAAAACAGCAATGTCTGATATTATCACATGCCTCTATCCAGCAGAGGCACCCCCCTCACCACCTGCCCCTGGTCTGTTGTAACCATCTGTATGGTTAGGTGGGTTGAGACAACTTGTTCTATTGCTAAGCTTATTCTATTGATAACTTGTTGTATTCCTATACTTGGATAGGACATTGCTAAATACATAAAGGTATAGGCCTTAAAAAATTATTGTTTATCTACTACTGGTGTCATCACAATGTCAAAACTTAACGAATCTCTTGAAGATGGTTTGTCTCTGACTTTGTTTCAGGCCACGTTCTGAGGTTAACCAACACCCTGACATTCTTCAGCTTCACGGAGCCTGTGACAATCTTTGACCACTTTGGTTCAAGTTAAGCCATGCATGAATTTAACCTTCTTCACATTATTTGCTCATGCTCAAAGCACTGCATTAATCAGAGAAGGAGGTTTCAATCTTGGGCTTGTTCTCAGAGACTCTGCTGCATTGTGTGGCCTTTAATGAAAAGTTTCAAAGGCAGAGAACAGGAAATTCACTTTGATTCCATTGTTCTCTTTGAACAGTTCTTTCCTTTCAGGAACAATGCTAGTTTGCCCAAAATGACTAATAATCATTATCTTTTATTGAGCATTAATTCTGTACCAAGCACTGCCTAAAGTACTCTCCAAACATCTTTACATGTCATTCCCACACCAATGCTCACAAGGAGATTTTATTATCTCCATCCTACCAGAAAAACAGAGATTTGGAGAAGTGAAGCCTGCTCTCTTGATCACTCAGGGGAAAGAGCGAAGGCAAGGAGAATCACGGCTCCCAGACTTGTCCTCCTCACCAGTAAAATGGGTATGGGTGCCTGAGCAGAGTGTGGGCAAGAGTGAGGACTCATCTCCCATTTCCCATGACAATTGTCCCGGCCTCTCAAATGGTACACTGCCAACCTAAATTGCTAAAATTGGAAAAAAAAAAAAAAAAAAAAAGAACACTTTTATTTTCATTTGGTGTCTTCTGGGTATCATTATTTATTTTGTCCTCGAAAACTGAATTACCTGATTTTGTGCCATTAAAAAAATGCTACCTTGGCATAATTGGTTCAAACCGATTGATTGTTTTGAAGCATCAACAAAGTTCCCAGCTATGGTCCAGCTTTGGGGCAATGTATGTTCTACACAGTTAATTAGAGTTATCTATTTTGAAACTAGCATTGTGTTTCCAGTGAGGGCTTTGGAATAAAGTTTGGCCCAGCCCCAAGTCCTTGATCTATGATTCTGAGCAGTTGCAAAACTTCTCTGATGTTTAGTTCCTTCATCTGTTGAATAAGGATGATGAGATCTCCTATCTTACAGGCTTGTTTTGATAGTTAAGTAAGACCACGTGTTTTCATCAAATTGTTATGAAGAATAGTTCAAATAAAATATGTGAAGCATATAATATAGATCCCAAAAAATAGAACTCTTTTGATAAATATCAACACTAAATTTCATATAAAATTGACAAGATTTTATGAAGAATCAGGACTATTATATTTTCATGTGTCTATTATTGTTTCTCAATTTGGAAACCCTCATTTCCAAACAGGCTTTGAGGTTGCTTGATGAATATTTTCCCAGTGACTGGTCTCTAAATAAATCACTGCCTTTTATTATTTGGGAAGAAATATTAATCTCTGTAGCCTGAAATCAACCTAAAATTCCTTCTGGCACTTCTTTTTTATATTACTCAAAAAAAAAATACAATCCAAAAATCTAAACCTGCTTCAGAGTAATTACTCTCTATCTCTCAAATATATAAATATCTATTAGCACTATGCTCCTAAATACTCTGGCCTCACCTATTTAAATTTCTCCAAATCCTAAGCAGCCAGGACAAAATCACTTCTCTCCTTTTCCCTCCTTTAACTCAATCAATACTAATTGTCCATATTGCACGATTAGAATTTATCATTTTATTGATTAAAAGATTGTGTGTGTGTGTGTGTGTGTGTGTGTGTGTGTGTGTGTGTGTGTCTGTGTGTGTGCTGGAGGTGCAACGCGGACCCTCACACATACTGGGCAAGTGCTGTACCACTTAGCTACCAATTAGACCTCATGTGTGTATTTTTTTAATGTGTCTTATTTGCCTACCAAGACAATAGGCAAACTATTCTGTGACTTCTTCGTACCACTTGCCTTGCAGTATTTCAACTTTATAAATGGTTATGAATTATAAAATCTTCATATGAAACAGTTCATAAGTTGTATGTAAGGAATGAATTCTCCTTTCCCTGGTGGCTCATGCCAAAACCCAGGTCCTTGGATTATATCCCTGCTCCACTATCCCATCTTTTGAAAAGTAAAATTTTAGTCCAATGGCAGTTTCTTACAACACAATGTTATGCAAATGATGTTATCTTCATGTTTTAAGCTACTTATTTCATTTTTTAATATTAGCAGTTGACTTGAGTTACCAAGTCAGTCGTAACAAGAATGGCAAACATTGATGTGCCCACTTAGGTGATAACATATTTAATCTCATAGCTGATGCCAAGATATATAATAGCTGTTGATAAGATAATAATTTGGTAACCAAAGCAAAAATTTGTGCTTACTCTATTCAGAGAGCATATCATTTTGTACCAAACTAAATATGTTTTCAACAAAGAAAAAGAAAACAAGTTTCAGAATCTTGATAAACCAGTTTTTACACACCCAAGCTGATTCATGAAAAACCTTAAACCAATAGCCATTTTATCAAGCTTTCAGATTCCCAGAAGTGTGTTATTATGTCGAGGCTTCCAGAAGTGACCATTCCATTTTGATGTGCTGGTTTAGTTTGGTCAATGCTCAGAGCACTATTTTCACGTTTATTCATGTTGTTCTCAGGTAATTTAACAGAATAGAAAATTCAAAAATTCAATTCATATTTGCACATCAATCTGTCCTTACTCTTGTCTCTTAAAAAAGCAAAATGGTGTATTGGGGTATCTCCTGAGACCTAATGTTTGGATGTGTTCAAGTCAGGCATTTCAATAACATGAGAAATGTTGACACTCTTGGTCAATGAATAATGGTTGAGTCTAGACAGAACTTGAGGTAACTGTAGGAGAACCAACCCTTTTCAATCTTTAGAAGAATTGTTTATATAGCTCCAATCTTCAACAAAACACAAGAATTTTTCAAGAAACCCCTATTCGAACCATTCATATGTGGATACAGAACCTTGAATAGGCAGCCAAGGAGCCAAAGAAGTTTTGGGAAAGTGTTGGATATTTCTAATCTGTTCCAATACTCCTGAAAATTCTCCTTTTATAGCGTTCATTGCAATTTGTGTTATTACTTATTGCACCATCAGTCTTTCATATAATTTTTATTATAAGTACATGAAAACTTAGTGTATTTATACTGTTCTCTGGTCTACCCCTTGCACTTCCAAAGGACCTGGCACATGATAAACCCTTAGTAAATATTTGTGGAAGAAAGGACGCAGGCACAGCAAGAAGGGAATTAAGGATATGCTGAGTTAGCCAAGTGTGTTTTAGGCAAATGTGGTGAAGTTTAGCTTCATGGTTCACCTGCACTGCCCCTATGTGTGTCCTATTTCAGATTGATCATCCCCATTTCTCAAACCTGCTCCCCAATCCCAGTGTCTCTCCAAATTGTTTGTGCTCTGAACTCACACACAAAATAATCCAATAATTTTATCAACAGAGGCCACTCAGTATTTCACGGTCCTGCAATCTTTATTCTTAATCCTTAACCCCAAAGTGTCAATCATTAACAATGGTGTCGCTGTTAGAGGAGAGGTTTCCCAGCACCAGAAAACAATCAGTTCTACTTACTATAAAACCAGTTATACAATGTAGATGAAAATTCTACATTCATTCAGTCAGTTGGTGAGTTATTCATTTAACCAGTACTTATTTAATTGGTATTATTGAGTATATTGTGTGCTAGGCTTATGCTAGTTAATGGGATCATAGTCTGAGAAAACAGCAAACTTAAAAAGAAGGGACTGAATTTGGGGGCGGAGGGGTATTCTTTTGTTTTCTTTAACCAGTTTCCTAGAGTCCATGAGAGTCTATGTTAAGCCACAGTCATTTATTGAAAAGGTGCAAGTAAGTCATAGCCATTTTTAAACCTGCAGGGAAATAGAAACACTTAAAGAAGTGAGCCAGTATGTAGGCAACCTCTGGAAATCTCTCTCTTCTCCACTGAGTCATCCAGCAAACCTGCACTAAACACTTTCTATGGGATACTGTGCAAAGCCCTGCGGACATACAGATGAAAGAGAATCCCCTCCCTAAAGAAGGTCACAGTCTAGGGACAGACAAGAACAGACAAATTAACACTAATAATACAGTGATAAGTACAGGGTAGACGTAAGCAGAGGGTGCCATGGTAACGCAAAGGAGGGGCACCCAACCAAGCCTGGGGCAGCAGGGAGGCTTCCCAGAGAAGTCGACACTGGTGACTGGGAGCAAGCCAGTTGAGAGGGTGTGGAGGCCACGGGCAAAGGAAAGAGCAGATGCAAAGGTGCAGGAGTGAGCAGATTCCGGTGGGAATCTACAAATCATTCAGTCAAGTAGGGGCTTACCCTGAGGGGAGGGAAGTAGCCATCGGAGGTAGCTCAGCAAGGGCGGGTTATGCAGGGCCTATCTAGGCGTCCACCAATGCTATGGGGTAGTTTCTGATATGATGGAAATGGCTGTTAGAAACTGACTTCTGGTACAGAAGATCAACAAGGGGAAGATGGGGGACATGGGATGAAGAGATGAGAAGTTTTACTTGTTTATTACATCATTCGTAGTCCTTTATATTTTATAGTCACTGTTGCTCTTAATAAAAGATTGTGGACCCTTACCAAAATGTTACAATATAGTGACGCAGTGAATTATAAGTGGTGTTAAAACAAAGGAAAAATAAGGGCAGGGTCATGAAATAGAACCTGAAAGGAGATTGAACACAAAATGATACTATTCACATACAATAAACAGCTAAGAGCAAATGAACTTGCCTTCAGGTTTCCTAGGAGTCAATGATGTATTATATCCAGAGGATAGACGGAAGAACCAGGAGATAATACTGGTACAAAGATTGGAAAGAATATCCACTGAAGAGTCTCGTTTAAAGGAAGCTGATACCACGGTTATACTTTATCACTCTATTAGAAACTAATATCTGTGAGTGTAAAAATAATTTTTTCACTTCTGTATCTTTAATGATTTCAAAAGTGATAAGCAAATGAGGAGGACTGAATAAACAGTTCTTCAGTGAATGAGTGAACAAATGAATAAGAATAGGTAACCAGTAGAGAATTAGCAAATTCTCTCTCTAAGACTGAGATGAAAGCTTTGCAAAAGTAGACCAGCATGGACTACATCTACAGGATCTCCCCACATTTAGTCTTTAAGAAAGATCAGTCAATGGCTCAACCATAATCATTCCCTGGAAAAAGAACATGACTTTCAAACTTTGTGATTATTCTGAAGCCTAGAGCAACCTGTCCCCTTTGAGAAGAAAGAGAGACAATGTGGACAACCTGGAAACTAACAAGATGAGAGGGATTACAATGACCAAATGTGCAACGAACCAAGTCAGAATTTTTATAGAGGGGCCCAGGTCAAAGATTTCATTCTAAAAGCAACTTACTAAAAGTGAATTGCATGATATGTACTCTGTTCTCCAATAGGCTGGAATAGTCTAAAACTATTTTTAGCTAATCTTGAGGAATTGATGGATAGTGTAATCTACATGTATTTCCTGGAAATAAGCCTTTGAGAAGTGTAAGGCAGTATGAATTTTGAATTACACTCCCTGGCAAATATCCACAGACAGACATTTGGTTTGTCTAGTTAAGATTTGGGTCCTAAGTAAAATCCTAGGTTGTACTGATCACCTTTGGAAAACAGCATAAAACCTATGTAGGACCTTACTCTTCATAAACAAGAAGAAGGAATAATGGAGGGGAGAACAAAGATGCCACTGAGAAAATACACATATGTTCTAACATGAAATTCTACATCATAAGACAGGACCAGAACTTCATTCTGAAAAAAGATGAATCTAGCTCCTTTCTTAGACTTCCCAAATATATCAGTAGAGCATCATGGAACACTTAGAGTTGAATAATGTAAATTTCAGGTATATTCTTAACACCGAGGTAATTTAGTCAATGGATTTATTAGTAACAAAAAATTTAAACATTGTGAAACATTAATAAAAGTGTTGGTTTTTATTTTAAAACTGTGACCCATAGTCTTTCTTTGGGGCAAATGTGATTGAGAAGGGCCAGTTTTCTGTTAAAGTCAACCTAGTTTGTGATAATAAAGCTATATCACATACTTAAGAGAATGCTCACCTTTAACTGGCTATAGAATTCCAACCTACCAGTGATTCAAAATAATACAAGGCTCAGAACATTAGAAGGAACCCACATAAGCGTGGGTACAGAGGTGTAGGTTTCATTAGCTTCATAGAAAATTCTCCCTCTCACAGTGGGCCTGGTGGCCAGCAGGGAGAATAGAACAAGAAGACTTTAAGGGTCAATGATAGAATAAATTTTGGATATGCCAAGTTCTGTTGAGTCATCAAAGTGAAAATGTCTAGCTACTAATTGGATATATAAATCTTGCCTTTAAGGGAAAAGTCTGAGTTGGAAATTGGTAATTTAGGAGTTATCATTTAGATTTAAATCTATAACTTAGAGGAAAATCTGCACCTTGTTATTAAAGAAGGAAGATAATTTTGCTGGGTGAGAGAGTAGCAGGTTGTCTTTTCAAGTACTGCTTAGCTCTAAAGCGATACCACAAACATTAGTAATTTATGACGAACAGCTTGAAGATCATTCCACAAGTAACCTTGACTCTTGATATCATGTCAGAGAAAACCAGAGGAGACATTCTCAAACACTGGTTTGACCATCTATAGTCATGAAGTAGAACAAATCAAAGAAAGAGAAGAACATTTCTGAGAATGAGTAATGGGTGTAATAAAATTTGTAGGTTGAAGGAAGGCTCATTTACATGAAGATTGAATTAACAAGTTGAAGCAATGCAATGACATACCGTGGCATACTTCTTATATTCCACATACTTTGGAAAGGTTGAGAAGCCTCCTCAGAATACGTTGATTTGGGAATCATGAAAGCCAGAGCTGGACCAGGAAAAACAAATCATGCAGTCACCGAAGTTTGGTTTTTAAAGCCCCTTCCACCAGCCCATGTAACTAACCTTATCTTTCAATAGTCCCCTCTCCTCAGGGGTTTCATTGCTGCTCTATTTACTTCTAGTTCAAGAACAAAATGACAGGGCATCCTTGTTTGTATCAATAGATTTATTCAGGCAGTCATTATTCAACACATTTTCATGGAGCATATGTTCTATCTGTGCCAGCCATGAGTCTGTGTCCCAGATGATGGAAAACAAGGCAATGTCCCTGCCATCATGAAGCTTACTTTTTTTTTAAGAGTAGTTTTAGGTTCACAGAAAAACTGAACAGAAGGTACAGAAATTTCCCATATGCCCCTGGCCCCAGGCATGCACAGCCTTCCTGATCTTCAGCATCCCACCAGATTGGTATGTTTGTGACAACTACCCTGACACAAAATGATCACCCGGAGCCCATCATTTGCATCAAGGCTCCTACTCTTGCTATTGTACATCTTATAGATTTGAACAAATACATAAATGACACGTATCCAGCTTTATGGTGTCAGACAGTATAGTTTCATTGTCCTAAAAAATCCTCTGTGTAGAGCTTATTCTTATTAAAGTACAAAAGCAATAAGACAGGTGGATGGGTAGTTTAGATAGATGGAAAAATAGATAGATATAGATAGGTCAATCAATAGAGGAGAGTTGCAAAGATCCATAGATGGATAGACAGATGATAGATACATAAATTCATAGATAGGTAGATATGCATATAACTGAAAGGAAGGAAGGAAGGAAGGAAGGAAGGAAGGAAGGAAGGAAGGAAGGAAGGAAGGGAGGGAGGGAGGGAGGGAGGGAGGGAGGGAGGAAGGAAGGAAGGAAGGAAGGAAGGAAGGGAGGAAGCAGGGAGGGACCAGAAGAAAATCAAGCACAATGAATAATACGTTAAGCAGAGGATGAAGAGAGATGGGAAATGAGAAGGGTGCTATTACAGACACAGTTGCCATAGACGGAGACATTTGAGGAAATGCTAGGATGGCATCAAGGAGACAGAAATATAAAGAACAGAAAAAACCTATTTAGACAGAAATAGCCAGTGTGGGGAAGGCTGTATTCTCCAAAGCTGACTAAGACAGTATATTCTATCCCTTGTGCTCTTCTTGCAGTGTGACTTTGACGTGCCTTCCTTGAATCTGAGCAATGCCGTTCCTTCCATCCCTCTGGGAGACCTTCGTTTACCATCCAGTTTCTACCTTGTGAGGAAAACCAGATCACCTGGAGAGAAGAGTAGGTGTTCCAACCTGAGAGCCCAACGTTTAGCCAATATCAACCGCAGACACATGCACAAAGGTGCCTCCAGATGAAACCAGTCCCCAGAGATAAGGTCACCTTCAGTCTCTGAGTCCTTCCAGCTGAGCACCCAGACATCGTGGAGCATAAACAAGCTGTTCCTGTGGTGTCTTGTTCAAGTGTGTGATCTAAAGGGCCCAGTAGAATCATAAAATGAATGCTTAGTGCTATAAACATTGAAGGTGGTTTGTAATCCAGCAATAGATCAACTGTAACCACGTGTTGAACCCCTTAGGTGAGATGAATATTGGACTTATGATAATCACACAACAGCATACTGTGATTGGGCCAAGTCAGCTTAGATGAAATGTAGGGGCGAAGACATGTAGAATTAGAGGAATTCAGGTTTTTTTCTAGGCATGATGGTGCCCCATCATCTTACTCCTAAGGGACAGAGACATAAAATTATAAAGAAGGCACCTTGCCCTGGAGTAAAATCGTATGGTTCAAGTGACAATTTATATGTGTTTACTTGGAAAATCTGTAACCTTTTCATCATTCACAGAAATCAAGATAAAAGCTGTTACTCCATAGGACTATAAGGCTCAATGATGTGCAATGTTGAAGTCATTCGAGAAGGCAGAAAGGCACTCAAGATTTTAAAAAGTTGGGAATAGTGTGATCTACATAAATAGTTCAGCTCTTAGGCAGAGATATTAAATGTAGCAAATTTGCTTTTGAAATTGACTTTCCCTTAACTGATTGTGTTACGGCTGTCTACATGGAATTATTACCGAACTTGAAACACCTACATCCTATCTTTGACTTCAGGTTAATTGTCAAATAAATAAGGTGACATGTCTGCTAGATAAATGGGACATAAAATTGGCAAATTTTGTTGGAAAAAAGGGTTGTAGAATCAGGTGTGGTGACATACACCTGTAGTCCTAGTTCTAAAGGAGTCTGAGGCAAGAGGAACTGAAGTTGGAGGCCAGCCTGACCAAATGAACAAGACCCTGTCTTAAAGGGCCAGGGATGTAACTCAGCACTATAGTACCTCTGGATTCAATCTCCATTATGGAAAAAAAAAAAGAAAAAGAAAAAAGAAAAGGAAGGAAGGAAGGAAGGAAGGAAGGAAGGAAGGAAGGAAGGAAGGAAGGAAGGAATGAAGGAAGGAATAAAGGATACTTATTTAAATTAGTTATAGAGAGGAAAGGGGAAAAAACCTGGTGACTGTATTGAACACTTTCCTTTAAAAGTCACTACCTCACTCAGTAGTTCCACGTATGGGGAAGCCAGGGAATACTTCTTTACTAGATAAGATTTTGGCCAAAGCCCTACGTAGAATTTTAGTGATCTAGGTTGGATTATTAACACTCCTTTTATTTTGCCTAAAAATACTTATGCAGATTAAAACCAAAGCAGACTTAACAGCACTCTTTCCCCAAAACCAACACCCATCAATGAAACTGAGTGGCAATTGGGGTATGGATGGAGAAATGTACCCACTTCTTCCACTGGATGCTTCCCACAGAGAGAAGCACTGAGCATGTATCACCTCTCCAGCTTCAGAAAACAATCACAACTGGTGAGAAATTGTGGTCAGGGTTATCTCACAGCTCAGTAGTTTCAGATCGCTTACCACTCATGTTATTTGTAGGGATAATAAATACTGTTATTGATATTAATATTTGCAGTAAAATACTGCTTTTTATGCATTCACACATTTAAAATTCACAGTAATCCAGGTAGTCAAGTACTCACCTAGTATTACTATTAGCATTTTACAGTTGAGGAAAAAATGAGGCTTAAAGTGGTTTAGTAATTACCCAAGCCAGTTAAGCTAGTAGGTATTGGAGTTGTGGACTGAGCTCCATTGGCTCTGATGTCGAAGCCTGAATATCATGTATGTTATTCCTCGTTTCCAACGGAAACCACACTCAGTACATTCTATCCCTGGGTTCCATTAAAGCTCTTCCCCTTTGGCTTTGTGAGTGAGGAATAAAATTCCTGAAATCTGACCTGTCCCAGTGAGGGGAGAAGAAGTAGAAAATGTGGACAACAGAAGCACCTTCACCACTGATATTAAAAGACAGAGAAGTGAAAGTTACCAAACTTTGTCCATGGAAACAATTCCAGTTCCATCCTCATGGGCATAGTTCATACAATCTTTAAAATTCCAAGAACATAATCTACTATGGGGAAAAAGTGAATTATATCAGGATTATTTTATCTATATATTTATTCATATCAAAAGCAGTATAGAAAGTTTTCCAATATGAGATGGATCCATAACTTACTTCAAAATATGCTCCCCTACTCCATGCCTGCTGCCTGACATCCCATCAGGAGCTACTCATTCCTTGAGGATGAGCATTGTCCACCTACTGCCAGACATTTGGATGATGGAAATTTTTATTTTTCTCCTGGAAGTCTGACTTTGAAGACACAGGCTTCATGAGTCATCTAAGTCATTATTTGTGATAATAATGGACATTTTGACTAGTGCATGTTCTAACGCAGAACTGGGTGCAGAGATCAGATAAAAGGCAAGCAGACAGACTGGCACAAAAGAGCTTTCAAAGCCTATTTAATGATCAGTTTCTAAATATTTTACAGCTTTAGGTAATGCCAAGTTGGGCAGAAAAGAAGACAGTCCCAACACATTGCGAGGAGATCTCTGTCTTTCCAGCTATGTGCATCCCCATGAAGTGAGCAGTCTTTTTGTTGTTGTTGTTGTTTTGTTTCAAGTGGTATCAATGGATCCTCTTTTAAATGAGTCGGTATTTCTTCTCACGCTCCTTCTCTCTCTCTGTCTCTCTCTCTCCCCATCCCCTGCATATCTATCTCCCTTCCTCCTTTCTTTCCCTCTTTTTTTCTCTTGCTTCTTTTTGTTGGGGAATTCCTCTGTGAAGCTCTCTCTTGGCATTCCTGCTGCTCTTTTGAGGCTACCCTACTTATCTGGCTACTGCTTTCGCTTTCCCTGCATGCGCTAAGGCAGTTAAAGCATTTCGCTTTCTTCTCTCCCTTGCATTCCAAAGGCCTCTACCTGGACCTCCCCCGCCCCACTACACTTCCTCCGAGAGTCACTGATTCCTTTGGTTTCTGCAGTGGAAAAGGTCTGTAGTCCATGCACGTCGCTCCATCTCCACCCCGCCCCCCGTCTCCTGGTCCCCAGGCAGCCTCTCTTTCCTAGACTGCAGCTTCCTCACTGGTCTTCCCAGCCTGGCTTGCTCTACTCCATTTCCTACACCAACGCCTTCTGTGGAACTTAGAATGAAATAAGTATCTATAAAGGGAAACGAAAAGGCTGTAAGGTGACACAAGATGTGTTCTTCACTCAATTCTTCTGCTCTATTTCCAGTTTCTATTTCGGTATTCTCTACCTGCGCTCCCCTTCGCAGAATTCACTAAATGAGTCAAGTTTGTTTCCCCTTGAACTTCAGACCAGCTCTTTCCTCTTCACAGAATGGTCTTATTCCATCTTTGCCTGAATGCTTCCACTTAGAATCTTAACTATGGTTTCAGCAGAGGAACTCATCCAAACCCCTCCATGTATTACTCTATATATTAGTAGCAATTCCTATATAGATATTAGTATATATTACTATCCATATATATATATATATATATATATATATATATCTTAGAGAGAGAGAGAGAGAGAGAGAGAGAGATTTGCTAAATTCCAGATAATGTTCCAAATGCTTTACCTGCCTTAGCACATTTATCCTTACAATCTTATGAGGTGAATGCTGCTAATATTGCTATGTTACAGAGGAGGAAACTGGAGCAGAGTAAGTCCAGACAGCTTGTACCAGGTCACTTAGCTAGTCTGCTTCAGAACCTGGTACATAAGCAAAACATCTTGCTTTAAGGTCATCACACCTCTCTACACTCCAAGGGAAACACAAGCCTGTGAAAAGTGCGGCGTCGAGAAACATTTTCTTACCAGCTGGGAAGGCATCAGAATGGAAACAAGCAGAAAGGCAGAGAGATGTGTGGTGCCATCAATGAACTGTACAATGTCTATCCTCTGAAGATGTGTAAAAGAGGAAAAAATTGGAAGTAGGCTAAGGCTAGCAACAAGTCCTCAAATTAACTACAAAAAAAAAAAAAAATACTTTTTTCAGAACCTGCTATACAGTAAACACTTTGGAGATGCTGGAAAGGTCAGGTCTTCCTCCCAGAGGAAAGAATCATTATAACCATGTTAGAGAAGAAGGCCATTTAAGATTTTGGTGGCCTATTGATTGATTCCTAACATTCTTGTGACCTCTGTGTTTGTCAGCTTTCCCTTACTGTAATGAATACCTGACATAATTAACTTATAAAGAGAAATGGTTCTTTTAGGTTTACAGTTTTAGAGGCGTAAGTTCATGATCCATTGGTCCTGCTACTTTTAGGGCTGTGGAGGGAGGCATCACATCATGTCCAGGAGTGTATGGCAGAGCAAAACTGCTCACCTCTTCCAAGGATACAAAAAAGAGGTAGAGGAAGGGCTCAGAGCCCATTATTCCCTGGGAGGGCATATCTCAGTGGCCTAGGACCTCTGTCTAGGCCTATCTCTTCAAGTTTCCACCACCTCCTGAGAGCACTGCACTGGGTATGAGCCCCTCATATACAGACTCTTGGGGTGATATTTAGATCCAAACTATAGCAACCACTCACTGCTCAGTCAATCCTATAGCATTCTGAAGAGATTTTAAAAACCCTGAGTACTTAGGACCTCCCCTTTATTAGTCAGCTTTCTGTTGCTGTGACAAAATACCTGGGCAATTTTACTTAAAGGAAGAAAGTTTCACTTGGGCTCACATTTACAGAAGTTTCAGTCCAGTGGTCAACTGGCTGAGGCTGGACCTGAGGCAAGGCAGAAGAGCATGCTGCAAGAGCACAGTAGAGGAATGCTGCTCACCTCATGGCAGTCAGGAAGCAGAGAGAGAGAGAGAGGGCAGCTGGAGTCAAGATACACCCCTCAAGGTCATGCCAGTGATCTACATTCATCTGAGCCCCACCTCCTAATAGCCCATTCAGCTATGAACTCATCCGTGGATTAGTCCATTGATGAGGTAAGTGCCCTCATGATCCAGTCACTTCCCAAAAGCCCCACCTTTGAGCATTGCTTCATTGGGGACCAAGATTTTGGGAACACACCAGATCCAAACCATGAAGGCAGGGTTCAGGTCTCAGGCATTTTTAATGTTCCACAGGTAATACTAATATGCTATTGGGGTTAACAACATTTAGTCTAAGCCACGCTGTGCTAAACCCATCGTTCTTGTTATTATTTGGTTTGGAAAAGGGGTAAGTGCCTGCTATGATTTGATGTGTGTCCCACAAATTCATGTATTGGAAACTTAATCCCCAATGCACAATGTTGGGAGGTATGTAGAACAAGAGGGCTCCTTCTCATGAATATATTAGTGCTGTTATAAAAGAATGAGGTAGGTCCCCTTTTGCCCCTTGTCCTTCCACCTCTACCATGTGATAACACTCAAAAAGACCTTTGCCAGATGCTACTGCTTTCATTCTGAACTTTCCAACCTCCAACGCAATGAGAAAATAAATTTATTTTCATTATATATTACACTCCCTTGACTCTTCTGTTATAGCAGCATAAAATAGACTGAGACAAACGATTGGTACAGAGAAGTGGGAGGTTAGTCTAACAAATATTTAAAAATGTAGAAGCAGCTTTGGAAATAGGTAATGGAGAGAAGCCAGGAGAATTTGGAGCAGCAAACTAAACAAAGCCTACGTTACCATGAATGGAGCATTAAGAGTGATTCCCGTGCAGGTTCAGAGCAGGGTGTAGGGAAAGCCCAAAACTTCTTAGTTGATCAAGACCAGAAGGCTGATAGAATAATGTAGAGTAAAAGCAATTCGAATGAGGTCTCAGATGGGAATGAGAAACAAAGAACTGGAAACCCAAGGAAAGGCCATACTTACAAAGTAACAAAGAACTTGGCTGCATTGTGTCCATGTCCTCAGGCTTCATGGAAAGCAGAACTAAAGAATGATGATTTAACTATGGCTCAAGTGAACTGATGGATGGTCCCAGCCGCTACTCCAAAAGGAACAAGCCACTAACCTTGACAGTACCCACCTGGTTCTAATTCTGCAGACATGGAATACACATACTGTGGAGGCATAGTTGCCTCCAACTAAATTTCAAAAGATGCTGAAGAAACCTGAGGCAGGGGTGGAGCCATTGCAGAACATCCATAGAGGCAATGACCAGCAGTACTGTGCAGTGGAAGCCCCATGGAAAGTCCCCTAGTGAATCAATGCATAGTGGAACTGTAGGTGGGGACTCCCCAAGACCTGAGAAATGTGGAGTCACCAGTATGAAACACCAGCCTGGGAAGGCTTCAGGCGCAAGATTGCAGCCAGTGACAGTGACATGGACTATGTCCAGCAATGTCATGGGGGTAAGGTACTGAGGGTTCAATCTCTGCCCCAGTATGTGTGCACTGTAAGACATGGCTCTAAAGATTATTCTCAAGCCTTAAGATCTAACATCTATTGCCCTGTTGGGTTTTGAACTTTTTTGAACTTATTTGGAACTTGTTACTCCTTTCTTTTCTTTTGCTTCTTTTTGGAATGAAAATGTCTATCTGATGCCCGTCTCACCCTTGTATTTTAGAAGTACATAATTTGTTTGATTTTGCAGGCTCACAGCTGGAGAGAAATTTGCTTCATGATGAATCATGCTTTGAGTCTCACCCATATCTGATTTAGATGAGACTCTGAGTTTTTGACTTTTGAGTTGATGTTAGAATGAGTTAAGACGTTTGAGGCTATTTGGGATGGAACTAATATGAGCTGTATGTGAGAAGGATATAAATTTGGGTGGCCAGAGGCAGAATGCTATGGTTCAAATGTGTCCCCAGAAATTCATGTCTTGAAAACATAATCCCCAATGCAACAGTGTTGGAAGGAAAGTTTAATGGTCATGGGGCTTTGCCCTCATGAATAGACTAATGTCATTATGAAAAGTCAATTTTGGTTCCTTTTGCCTTATTACCCTTCCACCCTTCACTATGTTGTAATACAACAAAGAAAAAAAAAACTTTGTAGATGCAGGCATCTTGATCATGGACTTCTCCACCTTCAGGACTATGAGGAAATAAATTCATTTTCATTATAAACTACCCAGTCTCAGGTATTCTATTAGAGTACCACAAATAGATTGAGACAGATCTAATACTGACTCATACAATATCAAGAAAAGTCTGCCACAGTTCTGCTCAATGGTTTCCTTTCTTCCAAAAAAAAAAAAAAAAAAAAAAAAGACAAACGAAAGATGAAATTATTGTTCTCTGATTTGGACCTTTTTAAATGTGAATATGCCACATGAGTCCATGGGCAGCATCTTTCAAATGTGAAACAGACATGGGAGCAAAGCTGAGACAAGTAAGTCTTGGCAGAGTTGACAGATGGAGAGAACCCAGATCTACAACAATTACACTGAACTTCTCCTGCTGCCTTGATGAAGCTCATTCTGTCTGCAGAAGTCTATATATGCAAGATGACAAATATCCTTATTATTTAAACCAATTTGGGTAGGGAGTTTTGGAACATTGCTGAAAACATTCTAAGTGATAAAAGACACACAAATCCACGTAAACCTGTTGCAATTAATCTAAATAAAAGACCACTTGGGAAGAGATAGAGGACATGTTTAAGAGATTATAAAAATTGGGGTGAGATTTAGAGGTATGATGAAAAACCATGAACACTAATGAGTAGTATAAGAAGCACCAACAAAATACCATAGGAATTTAAAGGACAGAGTTTAATTCTAAAAAATAGCTATCAGAAAATATTTTATAAATAGAGACATATGAGAAAGAGTCTTACAGATCATGGCTTTTGAAAAAAATTCAAGATGAAGAGATCACTCCAAGAATAGATAAAATCATGACTACAATATTGTAGGTTTGGGAGCATAAAAGTATAATATACTTTTAGGCAAAAAAAAATACATATTTTTATGTATCAATATTATTTATTATATAACATTACTATATTAATGTGTGGTACTAGAGATTGATTCTGGGGTCACTTGCCACTGAACTACATCCCCAAGCCTTTTTAATTTTTTCCTTTGAGACAGGGTCTCACTAAGTTGCCCAGACTGGTCTTTAACTTCTGATCCTCCTTCCTCAGCCTCTTGAATTTTGGGATTACAGGCTTTCACCACCACACATGACAAAAATTTTTAATATTAAAAAAGTACCCTGAAGTTTAAGTTCAACATGGTATGCATTATACTTACTGAGGATAGATTATATTTGCCTCAAAAAATATTTACCAGGGCTGCAGTTGTGGATCAGTGGTAGAATGCTTGCCTAACATGTGTGAAGCACTGGGTTCAGTCCTCAGCACCACATTTAAATAAATAAAATAAAGATATTGCGTCCATATACAACTAAAGAAAATTTAAATTTACAATATATTTAATACATTCTTTTACAAAGTTGCTATTTCTGGGTTTAAGCCTGATTTTTGGATGGTGCACTAAAGCAAGAGTAATTAAGAATAAACCAATTTATTAAATTAGCACTATTTTTGATACTCCATATTTTCATGACACATGAGATATTTATTTAAAATAGTATATTAATATTTTGCAATTTCAAGATAACACGTTATTAAATGTTCCTTAAAATTGTAATTAATTTTCTGAAAATATCCAGTTGTAAAAAATCTATGCTGGAGAAAGTTCAGGATTATTTTAAATAGGTTGAATAGTGTCAAGATCATAAAAACATGTGATGCCTTTTTATAATCTTCAAATTAATTAAAACTAAATAATTAAAGCAGCATATTAAAGTGATCAATGAAGTTTTGCTGTTACCCAATGTTTCAGTCTGTTTATAGTTACTATAACAGAATACCTGAGACTGAATAATTTATAGAGGAAGAAAGTTCATTTATCTCACAGTTCTGGAGGCTGGAAATCCAAGACTGGCCACATTTGATGACAGTCTTGTGAAGCATCACCACAACAGAAAAATGGAAAGGAAAGGGGCCCATGTAGAAGGGAAAAAACACAAGAGGAAGCCTCATGTTGTAACAATCCTCCCTTGCAGTGACTAATTCAATCCCATGCAAGCCAGGACTCATTCCCACAAGAATTAACCTACTCCCCCCAAAATGTCATTGATACCTTTATGAGGGTAGACCCTCATGACACAAACACCTCTTAAATTTCCAACTAACTTTCAACACTGTTACATTGGGAATCAGATTTCAACAAGAGTCCTGGAGGGAACAAACCGGATCCAAACCATTCCATTGGGCTGGAAGCACTGAGTTTGATGCAACTTGAACTTGAACTTGCAACTTCAGAGTATCAATATTTGATCATTTTTCATTTACAAAGTGAACACTTCATATGGTTTAATTTGTTGTCCTATTTATCATTCCTTATTTTTCAACAATATTACGGTTTTAACATGTATTGTTGAATTTATTCTCCTTTGTAGTAAATACTTTTGCTTAAAAGACTCCTAGGTAGTATTAATTGAGAGTGTGAGCTCTAAACCTAGATTATGTGGATAAACACTGGTTCCATCCCATGCACAAGTTAATATTTGACAAGTTACTTAAATTTTGTACATTTATTTTTTTATTTTTTAAATATATATTTGTTTATATATTAATATGTATATATTAATATACATTAATTATTAATATGTATATATTAATATTAATATGTATGTATTGATATATATTAATATATAAATTAATATATTTAAAATATATGTTTTTAATATATTTTCTTTTAGTTGTGGGTGGACATAATACCTTTATTTTATTTTTATGTGGTGCTGAGGATCAAACCCAGGACCTCATGTGTTCCAGGTAAACACTCTACCACTGAGCCACAACCTGAGTCTCAATTTTCTACACTTTTGATCCCACAAAGAATCAGGTAAAATGTAAAAATGGGTATTTTGTAAAATGAGTGTAAAAATAGTACTTGTTTGGTAGGATTGTCATGAGGGATGAGCATGTAATTACACCACAAGTACAAGGGGCAATCCTTGGTGCATAATAATCCATTATTATTATCATCTATTTAATATCTTATTCAGAAACTCAAAACATTAGATGTAATGAATCAGAGCTAATGGATCCTATCTCCTGGGTCCTGTTTTTAATATTTTTCCAGGAAAATAAGATAAGAACAACATCTGTTACTTATATTTAGCTTAATAAATATTCCTGTATTGGGATTTTTCCCATCTCTTTCCTTAAAGGATAACTTTAAGTACTATTTTTATACTCATTTTACAAAACACCCATTTTTACATTTTACCTGTGATAGTTCTTCACAGCTTACACTATCTTTGACCAGACTTGATTTCTTACCACCTCCAACATTAAACAATAATTTTAACATAACATCCAGGTGTATTTCATTCCACTTTCATTTGTTTCTCTCTATGATATATTGAGGAAATAATCATATTTCCCTTCTTTGTGGACTCCTTTTCCTTTGTATCCATCTTTTCAAATAATACATTTTCTAATGAGCCTATCCCAGGAATTACTTGCAGTTCACTTGTAAATATTTCACATTTCTTGTAAAGTTTTATAGGACTAAATTAGCATGTTCCAGTATTCCATGTGCTGGAAACTATAGTTCAGATATGCAAAAAGATTACACATATTTTTAGCAAGTTTCTTTTCTAAGGTTTTAAACAACAGAGCACTAAGAAGTTCAGAATGATCATGTGAACTAATTCATCCACTTGAGGCTTTGAATAGGTGAATGTTGTTTCATTTAGGACCCTCAGCTGATTAGATAAGACCCATCCACAATATGGTAGGCAATCTGCTGTACTCAAAGTTCTTCTATTTAAACCCAACTCTCATCCAAAAATATCTGCATGGAAACTTCCAGAATGTTTGGCTAAATACATGCACATTGTGGACTAGCCAAGTCAACACAAAGTCAGTCATCACCTTGACCCAGAAGGGTGTATTTACTAGGTCATGTCCTGCACAAAGTGATCTTTACCATAGTTAATTCTCTTTTTTCAGGACTTTGTCTCTATGATGTCTGACCAGAAACCAATATTCATGGACATGATGAATATGGATCCAAATCTTTGAGCCAGGTTCACATTAAGCAAGTTTAAAGATGCATAAATAGAGTTCGTGTGTGTTGTAAAATTCCAATATGTTCCTTGACAGTGAAGATAAAAGAATTATGAAGTCAAGGAAAAATCAGTGAGTTCACAAGTATCTGTTAAAGACTTCCATGTTCACTGTGTGAGGGCTGAGGAATGTTCCTGCCTTCCTCCTGAAGGGAGCTCGTATTCTAACTGGGTATGCTGAAATCAGCCAGAGCACTGCATCTGCCCCTAGTGCATTATATTAATTTTCTATTGCTCTGTAGCAATTCCACACATTAGGGGGTCAAAAGCATGGTATGATATGGATGAATTATCTGTTCCCAGTGTCATAAAGCTTAAATCAAGGTGTCAGTCAGCCTGAGTTCTCATCTGTAAGCTCTGTGGGAGAATGTACTTCTAAGCTCATTGATGCTGTTGAAAAAATTTAGTTCCTTGAGGTTGTAGGACTGAATCTTCCCTTCTTGCTGACTCTCAGCCAGGACCACTCTTCAGTTCCTAGTGGTTTGGAAGTTTATTCTCTAATCTTATTTTTAGTCATGATATCACACTGGAAAAAAATAATTTTTAAATCTATATAAACATGTTTGCTGGCATTAAAAAAATTTTAATCTGGAACATAAATAAGCCCTAATAATAAGCATTTCCATTAATACAGCATCCCCCAAACAATAAATATTTACCCAAAATAGAAATGAAGAGAATTTCTCATTGTATAAGGTACTTTGAAAGAATTAAGGGGACCTCCCTCTTTTACAAGAATGATTTTTTTAAAGGAAAAGCTCACTTTACATTCAGACATGTATGATAACCCTGAGGAAATCTGGGAAAGTTTTATCTCTGGAGGAGATAAGTTCAACCCAGGACTTGAAGGATTATATGCCTCCAAATATAAAATGAAGGAAAGAAAAGAAATAGAAGTATTCTGGAAAGAAGAGAAGGTCAGGTTCAAAAGCATAGTACTTTTGGGAAAGGGTAGTTGTGCTTTTGGGAAAGGGTAGTTGTACTCATTTGATGCACAAAGTTTAATGCAGATATGAAGTGGACATAAAATTTGTGAAGCATGTCAGGGCCAGATCATGTCGAGCTGATCCTAGGTGATAGGGAGCTTCCCAAGGCTTTTAACCAGAAGAATGATAATGTTAAAATGTTCATCTACCTATGATAACTAAACGCCATTGGCCTACCTAAAGAAATAAAATGTTAATGGTATAATTCAAGGTTACCCTATATGAAATGAATTTGTTATCCATACTGACTATCCACACCAATCACTTTTGGTTTTATACCTATCCCCCCATAGTGTACTCATTTTTAATCCATGCTTCCTACTCAGTATCCTCATGCTCTTCCCGTGTGTCCCCCTCTTTCAAAACTTCGCCTAGAGAAAGATAGGAAACCTGTTATGGACCTCTTATTCAATCTATCAGCAACCAGGAATTAGTCTCTACGTTCACTTTTTTGCGGACACAGTCACTGTTTTCACTGCTGTGATGGAAAAACCTGACAAGAGCAATTTTAGAGGAGGAAAAGTTCACAGGGGGCTCACAGTTGCAGAGGTTTCAGTCCACAGATGGCCGGTTCCATTGCCCTGGGCCCCAGATGAGGCAGAACATCATGCCAAGGGTGTGGTGGAGAAAAGCAGCTCAAGACATGGCCTCCAGACAGCAGAGAGAGAAAGAGTGAGAGAGAAAGGAAGAGAAAAAGACACTCCTCCCCACAGACAGAACATATACCCCAAAGTCATACCCCAATGACCTACCTACTCCAGTCACACTACCTGCCTACAATTACCACCCCCACTAATCAGGTTAAAATTATCATAACCCAATCATTTCACCTCTAGCCTTCTTGCATTGTCTGACACATGTGCTTTTGGGTGACACCTCAGATCTAAACTATACCATAGACCAAGAAAACTGCCTTACGGAAATTAAATAAGGTATAGAGCTACAATTTTAGAAGCAGGTCTATGGAAACAAGTATCCCTGCTTTTAAACACAACCTAATCGATGAGTCTAGAACTGTGCTGAGCTCAACGTACAATATGAAGTAATTTACTGCCCAACTGTGGAGGGAACACTAATGATACGTGGGAAGGAGGGAAGAATTCAAGTGTTTGTAGAAATTAGAGGTAAGCTCATTTGGACAGTAAGGAGATTTTCGGAAGACTAAAGAGTCATGAAAGAAGGACCTTGAAAGATGCTTAGCTTATAGTGAGTAGGGTCAATGGCAAATCCGGCAGGGATTGCAAGAGCAGACAAAGGAGGCAGGATGTTCAGGATGGTGGAGCAACCAAAGGGATGGAGTTTAGCAGTACCACACTTGCCTAGCATGAATAGGACCCTGGATTTGATCCCCAGCATTGTACAACAAAAGAAAAGAGAAGAGAACATAAAAAGAAAGAAAAGAATAACTAAAACAGGGAAAGGTTCCAATCACAGGAAATAAAATTGAATATGGATAAAGGGTTCCTACATGAGTTTCTGTAGTCTACTACTCCCTGTACACTTGGATATGCTACAGGTTTTGATATGATGACGAAGGTAAATCAGAGAAGACTCCCCTGGCAGCCATATACAGGATGGATTAAGTTTGTGAAGGAGAGAAAAGAAACCAACTATCAGACTATTACAGTAATCTAGCTGCAGAATGGCGGCGGCCTGGACTTCTTTTTTTCTTCTCTCTCTGTCTCTGCCTCTCTCTCTCTCTCTCTTTCTCTCTCTCTCTCTCACTCACTTTTCCTTATGTGAAATGCATGGCAACAACCATTTCTATGAAGCCTTTCAAAAAATAATATAAAAATACGGTCTTGCCAACTTGGAGATTAGCAGTTTAACTGGACAGAAGCCATGGACCAGTGAGTCACCAGTCATTTTAAACAATGCATGCAGACAGTCTCACTCTGTACTCAACTGCAGTATACCTGGAAGGTAGGGTAAGGTCGTCATCAAAAACTGTGCTGAATAATTCTGTGATGCTGTAGACCAACCATCCAACCTATAAAACTGCAGTCTATGACCCAACTAGCAAATGGAATTATATGTTAAAGAAAAAAGTAATCTACTGTTATACATTAACGTCAGTAGGATCTGCTAATTGGGAAAAGGTTGGGTTTATCAAGATTTAGAGAAAACAGCATTCTTTGTGGTCATTCTTTCAAATTACAGGGGAAATCCTTCAATTTTCTGTCACAGACAATGTCTTTAATTTAGAAAAATGGAAGAAAAGATTTTCATGTTGTTAAGCACCCCAAAGGTTTTTGGATGCACATTCTTTTTGTATTTGCTTTTCCAGAATGTTTCTGCCTGTGTGCTCTGTTTACTAATGTGGACAGTGTAATAAAGGCTTCCGCAATGAAGGTACGGCTCCCTATTTGTATTCTAGAGGGCAGACAGAATCTACTTTGGAAGCCTATATGGATAAGCACCTGAATTTATTTAGATGCTTCTGGTATTTCAAAGAAGCTAGTGCTTGCCTCTGCTTTATCCCTTCAGCTCTTACAGGAGTGGGAGAATTTACACTTGGCTAAAAAGAAAAAAAAAAAATTCACTGAGGAACAGGATTGGTTCTAGCAGCAAAGCCTCCTGAACCATCATTTCACCAGATATGGAGTGTGTGACCTCTGCTAGTTCAGGACTGTTTTGGAAAGGACCCAGTCACAGGTAACCTCTGAAGACCCGAGTATTTCAGCTAGACTGCTTGTCACTTACACACCAGCAAGATCCAGCAGAAACAAACAGGAGCCACATATGTCATGTTAAATTTCCTTGTTCACATTTTGAAAAAGAAAACTAATTAAACGGGAAAAATTAATTTTGATAACATTTTAACTTTATATGTTCACATTATCATGATTTCAATAAGTATTCAATATAAAAATTGTTCACGTGAATTTTGCATTCTGCTTTGTAAAAAACTTAGTTGTCTGTTTTAGACCTTGCAGTTCATCTCTGTTTGGGCTAACCACATTTGAAGTATGTAATAACCACATATGGTGAGTGGTTCATCTCAGGTACACTAACTTTTCATAAAACTGCTTATATCAGGAAAAAATGTTCTCATTCAAAAATAACAAAACAATATCACTGAGATATGCTTATCAGAGTTAAAGAAGGATAAAGAGAAGGAGGTGAAGGAAACTCAATTCCATAATCATTTTAACCTGGTGTTTAAGTTCATTCTTCCAAGGGAATCCTCTTCTGTGTGAAATGGAAACAGAGCTTGTAAAGGAGGATGCAATAATAAGGATGAATACTGATGTGTGATGAAGTGTTTACTGGCCTGCAACAAAATAAGCAAAACAAATACAAGGTAGTGAGATTTCCATAAAGTCAAATTTACTTAATTTAGAACACTCCTGTTATTTTTATTGTATATTCTTCCCCCTTTTGTATGTTAAAATGCTATTACTTCTATTAAATAATAGTAATACTAAGTGGTTGATGGATGTGTTTTTAATGTCTCCCTCTGGCAAAATAAAATATTGGCAAGTGTATATTGATTCTGAGCTTTAAAAATGTTACCACTCATGGAAACAAGTCTGGAGACAACTGTTAAAGGCGACAGAGACCTGGTTTGGGAGAATCAGAAACCCAGCATTCAAGTTCTGCTTCTGCTAACACGTTAAATGGCCTGAATCCAAACACTGAATTTTTCTGGTCCTTGCATATTCATCTGTAAAATCGGGAAACATCAAATCAAGGAGTTGGGCCAGATTATGATGTGGATAGCACACGTGAAATTCTATGCTTTGTGACTCAGCTAAGTCTTTCAGTATGGAAGCAGCAAGGTAGGGAAGGCAGGTCTTGTCTCCCAATGCAGGCAAGGGCATACTTCCACCACAGGCAAATTACGGGGTCCTGCTTCACAGCCTTCTCCTTGAAAGCCTATGAAAAGAAATGTGCTACGTAAATAAGTGATCATCAAAGGAAAGATTTGCTGCTAAAATACAACTTGTAGGTACATGGTGAAGTAGGCAGGTAACACCTTCTGAGTCATGCCTGCAGAGCTGCCCCATCTCCCAGCATGACTAACTCACTCTATCCAATCCTTGTATGTAGCCACATTATAGTTTTGGCAGTTAACCTGATTGATATTTGGCTTTATCATTTTAATACTTCTATAAAATACCTGTTCAACCTGCTCTAATCTGTTGGTAAGTAGGAGGTGAAATAGTTTCCAATAAGTAAACTGAAATGTTCTTCTTGATTTACTACCTTGGGATGGAAGGAAGAGGAACTGAAGTTCAAGACATAATAGTGTCTGTCTGAATATGTTGTATAAAAAGAGAACTGAAAACCATTCAGTGTACAACTGTCTCAATATTTCACTCAAGTTAATTTTAACATATACTGTGACCCTGTAGAAATTTCCATGACTGTGATTCTGAATTCTGTTACCTGGTTCTTACTGGTTAGAATTATGCAGTATCAGAAAGTGTTAGTCTCCTGTACCAAAGCTTTCAAATTGATCTTTTGTCCTTACATGTCTTGAAAGTGTGCTAGTATCCATTTTTCACAAACAGAATTGGATTTATAATGTGTTTGTGTTGGGCTTACTGTTTTTCTGTTTAAAGTTTATGTGTGGATAGTATTTATGACTCCAGTTCCCTTATTATTTTTTAAATCTCTCCCCAAGGTATACCCTACTCATCTTGGTCAAAAAGAGAAGAAAAGAAACAAGGAAAAAAATTGCCTCCAAATAAGGTCAGAGGACATGCCCCAAATCAAATTTCTACCTGTTCTAAATGTCTGAGAAGAAAATGTAAATGGAACATAAAAAATTGAAATCTGTGATTTTTTTTTCAATAAAACTCTAAATTCCAACCTTCCGGTTCTGATGTTTGCCTATTTTAGAATGCAGTTCCAAATATAGTTGTTTGTCTACCAGAGAGATAAATTAGGTTTGATTTCTATTTGCCTTATGTATATTTAGACCTTAAATGAGTTAGGTTAAATAATTTTTAAATAAAAGTTTCCAGAAAGGTGAAAGTTCTGTATAATATTTGAGAAATGTGATGTACTATAAAGCAAGTTTATCTCATTATCTCTTTTCTCTTCTCATTGGAGCCATAAATGTGGCATCCTGACCTTCCTTCTGACTAAGGTTTCTGTCATTTGGGGACAGTTATTAAAGAAAAATAGCTAAATTCTAATTATTTAAAATAAAGATGAAGAAAATGTATAAACAAGTAAGTTCATGTAATATACTTTTCTGTGCACTAAATTTTTTGGTTTTAAGTGTAACAGATTGTATTTATTCATATATGCATACTATTGAAAATATTCTGTTTGCAAAACTTTAATATTATAAGGTTTCGGCAAAATCAGGGAAGTAAACCAGATTTTTTTCATGAGTTGCTTAAAACAATTCTTAATATATTTACAATAGAACTAAATGCATGTTTCCAACTTGCCTTTTTATCTGAACAGATGATTTCTTTCATCTGAGCAGTTAAAGATAATGAAGTCGTCTGTGCAATAATAAATCTCTTCTTAATATTATTTGTCCACCAGTAATGAGCACGTTAGACTTTCCTAACTATTCCGCTTTCTCCTAAGTACGTGAGTTATGTTACTGAATCTGCAATTAATACTATTGAAGTGGTCACATAAAATTGTTTGTGGAAACAAAAATAAAAGATAACTGATTGTTTCCTTGCTACTTCCAATACTATGTTGGCTATACACTTAAAAATCGAGTTCCATAATATGTAATGGGAAATATAACCATTTATCCAATAAACATTGTGCTTCTATCCACACATTTGTCTCATTTACCCTGCATATTTTTTGAATACCTACTGCACATCAGTCATTCTGATGGCTATAGGGACTGCATCAATGAACCAGACCCACAAGGTCTCTGCCTGTATGGAGCTCACAGTCTAGCCTAGGAAAAGTCACATCAATTAGAAAGTTGTACATGTAACAAATGTTACAGAAGATAAGGGAGTGTGGTGACAAGACAGACCAGTTGGTGATGAGAATTTGTGAGAGGACTACCTGATCTAGAGTTCAAAGACAAAAGATCCCATGAGGAAGTAAGGTGGGAACTAATAAGAATGGGTAAAACTTGCTATAAAGAAGAGGAAATTATGGCATTTGCCAGTAAAGGAATGACTTTGGAGACTATCAGGCTAAGTGAAATAAACCAATCCCAAAAAACCAAAGGCCAAAGGTTCTCTCTGACATGCAGATGCTAACACTTAATAGAATAGAAGTTCATTGGATTAGGCAAAAAGGGATGAAGAGAAGAGACGGAGGACGAATAGGAAAGACAGTGGGATGAACGGGACATAACTCTTCTGTGTTCATATATGAATACACAACCAGTGTAACTCCATATCACTTTCAACACAAGAATGGGAAGTTATATTCCATTCAAGTATAACATGTCAAAATACACTCTTACTGTCATGTATATCTAAAAAAAACAAAAAACTTTTTTTTTTAATTTTTAATTTTTTATTTTTTTAATTGTAAACAAATGGGATACATGTTGTTTCTCTGTACATGGCGTAAAGGCATACCATTTGTGTAATCATAAATTTACATAGAACAATGTTGTTTGATTCATTCTGTTATTTTTTCCCTTCCCCCCACCCCTCCCACCCCTCTTTTCTCTCTATACAGTACTTCCTTCCTCCATACTTGCCCCCCTCCCTAACCCTAACTCTAACCCTAACACTAACCCTCCCCTCCCCCCCATTAAGTGTAACTTTTTAAAGAATGGGTAAGACTTGACATTAGGTTAGAAGAGGAAAGAAAGGAGGATGTAGAGCATTTCAGACAAGAAAATAATGGACAGAAGGTCTTGAATCCTGAACGAAGTTGGAGCATTCAAGGAGTAGGAAGAACAAAATCAAAAACAACAAAAGTCCTACTCATGAGGTTGATAGAGCAGAGTCTGTGGGCCAGCATAAGATTTGGGGGTTTTATGCCAAATTCAATGGGAAGCCAAAGAAAGATGTTAAAAAGGAGTTTCTGAGAAAATCATTCTCAGGATGGGGCATGGAGAATAATTTGAAGGGAAGCAAGAGTAGAAGTCGAGAAGGTTATGGGATTATTGCAGTTGTCCAAGCTATAATTGGGAAAATTGAAAAACATGGGTAGATTTGAGATAATTGGAGCATAGACTTTGTAGGACCTGGCTATTAGCTTAGGTGTTGGGAAAGCTATGGATGCCTAGATTTCCAGCTTGGCCCACTGGATAGATGGTATTTCTTTGAGGAAGCTGGAGGAAGACAAATTCTGGGAAATTCAGATGAGTTCACTTGGAACACGTTCTTTTGAAGGTGCCTGTGAGACACTCAATTGTTGATGACAAGTAAGCATTTGGAAACATGGTCTGGGGCTCAGGAAAGAGGCCTGAGCTGGAGATATAAATTTCAGATTTGCTTTTATGGATGGTAATTGAAGCCATGTGAGTGTGCAAGATTGCCTATGGAAAATGTGGATAGCAGGAAAGAAGCCATGGGACATGGTTCTGAGATACTCCAGAATCTAAGGGTCAGACACAAGAAGAGGAAGAAATGAGACTGAAAAAGAGTGATCTGAGTCAAAGAAGGAAAATCAGGAGAGGAACCCACAGAAAAGAGAATTTGGAGGAGAAAATTAATCAAAATGCTGAATCCTGCTGAGGGGTCATTTCAGGTAAGTGTCTTATAGAAAAAAAAAAAAAAAACTGCACTAAATACTCTGAGGATTACAGAGAACTTCCTTAACCCCAAAGAGCTGATCTGTGGGGGCAGGGGTGGGGATGGAAATATAATAAACTTTCAGAGTAGAATGCATGTGTGCTTATTAGGTTACACATAGACACTTGGAGAAGAAGCAGAAAATTGATGTTACTGTCCAAATCATTTTGCAAAGTTGATGTTAAGAATTTTAGACAAAATTCTTATTTGAATACATTTTCAAGGTGTTCAGTTTCACAAAGACATTAAGAAAAATCTTACTTTCCTTTATGCATGGTTTGTTTGGCTGGCACAGAGCAAGTATTTCTGACAAAGAGGAAAGGGGTAAATTTCTGTTGAATATAGAAGTGTTTGAAGCTGGCCCAAAATCTCAGCTCCATACCAGCCTGTTCAGGGAAGAGCTTCAGGATCCGGTTCTTCAGGAGTTGGCTTTGTCTCATCCCGGCCACTTCATAGATACAGGAATTTGGCCTTCAAGAAAATTGGACCTTAAGGCAAAGGAAGATATTGTTCTTTCTTCTTCAGGGTGACAAAATGGCCCATCTGTTAAAATGCTCAACAAGAGCTGGGACAAATGTCATAGACACTTAGTAATTCAAAACTGGAGATAATTTGGACACACCATGATTTAGTTATTACTTCAACTGTAATTATTTAAACATTGCTCCCAAATATTTACACACTTTTATGTATATTTCTTACTTCAATACAATCTTTAGGTCATAATTTAAACTTCCAAAATAAGTGAACAAAAAACCTCTTGTTAGGATTGTATTACCAATTTCTTCTAAACACTAATCTCTTCCATGAATTTAACATTCACTTTCAATGCCAAACTTTCTGATAGGAAGCATGCCTTATTTGTTTATATACTTTATTGATGTTGTTGTTTTAGGAACACCTGTGTAGGGTGAGTGAAATCTTTTTGCAATTTTCCTTGTAATATTCATAAATATCTTATACCAGAAAAAGTAGACAGAGTACATGCTTAAAAGCACTTCCTAAAAACTATTCATATTATTGTATCCACTGATGAGCTGGAATTTGTCTTTGTTTTTATGATAAATTGGTGAATATTTATACACTATAATTAAAATTCACAAATTAATTTAAATACCTTGAGAGACCTTACTTTGATCATACTTCATTTTCTTCCAGTGGAGGGAATAGTAGGCATAGGGCCCTTAGATGAGTCTGCTGGTAGTGAGATATTACTCTCTTATCCATATTTCTCCTCTTACCCTTCCTAAGTATGCTGCTTAAGAGCTATTATTATAATCAGAAAATAGTCATCAGTCAACATGTTGAAAAAAACATAAAAAAAAATGCTAGTTTCCTTGGCCCAAGTGTATTACCTCACATATACTACGAATTTCAAACAAATTGAACAAGTCTTTAAATTTATAGATATATGTGGTGAGCCAGAAGCTGTAATTCTGTACATTTCAATGAGAGTCCCCATGTTAGGTGGCCCCTCGGTGATCCTTTGACATAAACAAACCAGGAATTAAAATTTATTTTCTTCCTCATACATTCTGAGAGTATCCCTTTGGTTTCTCTGGGATATATTTTATTGCCATTTCAGAGTATCTGTCATGAGAGTTTATATTTATCAGCTTGCTTAGTGCTTTTAAATTTAATCCCCGGCAATTTTGTCACCAGAAAACAGCCATTTTCATAACAACCTACTTTGAGTTTAATTCACATGTCAGAGATTCAACGCATGTGGTTTCCTCTGGACTCCAGTTTTTTGCTCAATGTATAAAAAGCTGAAGGACTGCAGGTGCCAGACGCTAAGCTTCATCCACCAAGAACAGTGGAGGGAGCCAGGAAGGGGTGAGCTGTACAGAACAGTATGTACAGAATGGCCCAGTTTTTGTTTAAAAAAAAAAAGGCAATTTTCTGTTTAAACACACGTGTTCATAAGGTAGTGAGAGTGGAGGTGATATTTTTCTCAATCTTCTATTTTCTACCACATTTGAATTATTTCTATAAAAAAAGTAATAAAAAATATTTATTTTTGTACTAAGGAAAAATTATGTGCTCAGTTACTATATTTTAGAGAAAAAAATTTCATTCTGTACCAAACTTGGAAGACTGAATTATAAAAGCCAATTCTGAGCAAAAAAAAAAAGTCTACTATTTTGTTCTTGAGTTTTTGACCTTTAAAAGTGACTTATATAAACCTGAGTGCTATTGTATGATTCAGTCTTTAAGAGATGCTCAAATTGATCCTGCATATTGATTTTATAGACTTTAGCTTTCAGATTTGACATTTGAGAATGTATACTTTCCTCTACAACTTTGAAATTTCTGCTAAGTTAATTGGTGGGTATAGAACACAGTCTTCTAAAACTTCTTTGAATATTCCTAAGTGAATCCAAATAATTTCTATTGCTTTGGCAATACTTTCCCCTTTCTTCCCCTTCTTGGTTTCCATCCTCTTCTCCATGTTGCTGCTGACAATGTATCGGGAAACACTTGGATTGAATGGAAAGAAATTCAGGTTAGACAGCTTGGACTTCAGTCCTGTCACTGCCACTTACCAGCAGGAAGTCCTTGAAAAATCAATGACTATTTCAAATAATTGTCTCAGCTTCCTCATCTGCAAAATAGGGATAGGAGCAGCTAACTTACATGCCTTATTGTGATTCCAAGTCTCAGATTATAAGCTCTATACATGATCTAAAATCATGTCCGAGGAAAAGGCATTACTGTGATTACCAACATTATTTTTAGTAGTTTCAGAAACACTGAGATCATGTGCCAATCTTCGGCTGTTATTATCTCAGACCACAGAAGATAAATCAAGGAGAATTGTAGAAAGTGAAGTCTCATCTACATAGGTAGAAGGATACAGTTGTCTGGATAAGACAACAAACAGGAGGTTGGAGATAAATATGAACTATGCAAATATGAATGCATGTGGGTACAGATATGAGAAATTGAGTTTCACACTAAATGGATGGTGTAGATTTTCCCTTGGCTGTGGCAATTGCGGAGTCAAGATTTTTGGACTTTGTTTTTAGTGTAGCTTCAAAGTCCCATGTTACGTAATTCATTTCTTCCTTTGAGTCTTAATGTGCAAGTTGGAGTTAATATCTACCTAAAGGATATTATGTGGGTACTGCTCAGTGGTAATAAAGAAGAACTTAATCTTGCAATTATTTCAACAGACACAACCCAACAAATATTAATTGATCAGTGACTAAGTGCAAGACATTATATTTGGCAGACACAGAAGTCACGAAAACAAATAAGATATAATCCCTGAAAAAACATACATTCTGAAAGGTGATGATATAAGCCCACAAATAAATACTGCACAGGACCAAAAAAGCAAGTATGTGAGAAAGGTGCAGATAAAATACAATACACCAGATTCAAAGGAGGGAGGAATCCTATTTGGTTGTGTTAAAGTCTAAAGGCTATGTATGGGGATGGGCAGAGAGAGTGAGATATTGGTGAGTGTTTTGGTTTGACTGCAGGGTAGGGTGATCATAGTGGTACTTGACATGGACCTGAAAGAATTACGATGAGGATAAATAAAGAAACAATTCAGTCCATTGAAATTCATATTGATCATGTGGTTAGCCATGCATTATGCAAGGAGCTGGTGATCTAATTGTGAAGAAATCACCCCCGAGATGTCTGTAAGGAGCAAGACCAGAGGGAGGCAAGCACCAGGTGTCCCGTTGAATGTGGTGTAGGCTTCAGCAGACAGGATGTGTCCAAGTGCCTAGGAGATTCAGATGGAAGTGAGGCTTTGTTTAAAAGTGAACAAAACGACCAGGAGAAAATCAAAAGAGGTTTTGGACATAGGATGGAAATATCCAGAAATGGTTTTTAAAAGTTTAATCTGACAATTGAGTTCAGGATAAATTGAGATGATTTAAAAATGCCCAAGTGCCTATTGAGGAATTCACATGAATATAAAACATTTTTACATAATGTTGTTTCCTTAAATCCTCACAACAGTGCTTAGAAGTGTTAGAATTCTAATTTTACAGATGAGGAAACTGATGCTTAAAAAAATAAAATGACTAACTCAAAGCCATTATATTCAATAACTGAAAGGGTGGGGATTTCATCCCTTTTGTTGACTCCAAAGTTGGTAATCCTACACTTTGCCCTATGCTGTATCCCAGGGAGAATGGAAAGGAAGCAAGCAGAGAACAGAACTTTCACCTGTGACCCTCCACTCAGACCATGCAATGTCTTTCCACCTGTTCATTTTCACAGTAGGGATCTGGTGTGAAACTATGCAATTCATTCATCCATTACTAACTTATTCATTCCTGAAGCAAATTTTTTTATGCCACACACTGCAATAGGTAGATACAAGATGAATAAGACTGAATCTTTGGTCATTTGATTTTTAAAAGAGCTGAACAGTTAGAGAAGGAGACAATACTGGAGAGTAATCAAAGACTGGACCATGAAGAGCTGTTCATTCATTTGGAATAATCATACTTCTATGTTACCAGTGGGAGTAGACATTTGGGTAGATCTTTAAAAAGTTTGTTACGAATGCTTTAAAAATGTTCATCCCCTTTGATTCAGATATGACTCTTCTGGGAAATTTTCTTAAAGGAAGTAATTTGAAATGAACATAGACTTAAATACAAAGTTATTCATTAAAGCTTTATTTATAATACTAAATTGCATCAACAACCTGATTGTTCAATAATAAATGAATAATTGAGGCAATGATGCTTTCAGTATGGCCATTATTATATTACTATGACTCTTTATACATTGTATATATTATTCATATATTTGATTACTGAGTTATAAAAAGGGAGTTCATTCTCATAATTCATGGTATGTGAAATTTGATGTCCTTGATGAAATTTATCTGTTACCCTGTCTCCCTCTATTTTGTGTTGTGTTGTAAGAAAACACCTGAGGCTGGGGATCACAGTTTTAGAAACTGAAAGACCAATAGCAGCAGCCCTGTCTGTCCATCCTCTGGTGTGGACCTTCTAGCTACATTACAAGATGGAGGAGGGCAACAGGCCAGAAGTACATGTGAGAGTGAGAAAGAGAGTGAGACGGGAAGGGGGTGACGATAATAATCCTGCTCTCCTGAGAACCAATCCCACTCCAACTGCACTTGACCCAACCCCACAAGAAAACATTAGGCTGTTCACGAGGGTGGCACCTCCATGACCTAATTACCTCTGACTAGACTTCACTTCCAAAAGACTCCACCACCTCTTAATCCACCACCTCAACACCACCACACTGGGGACTAAGCTGTTGGCACAGGCCTTTGGGAGGCGAACCATATCCAAATCACAACAAACTTCAAAATCCATACCGTTGGCACTTTCATGGTCACTTGTAGACACGTATATGGCAGCAAAACATTTGAGCCACCTGATGCACACATTCTCAGCTGAGGTCAAACCAGGGGAATACTCTAGGTCTTCTTGTTTCGGTTTTCATACCGAAATAGAGTCGTTTATATAGTATACTTGGCATAATATTTGTCACTTTTTTGTGCTTTTTCTTGGTGATTTCACTGTTTAAAATGGCCCCCAACTGTATGACTGAAGCAGTAAGTGCAAGAAGGCTGTGACACACCTTACGGAGAAAACACATGTATTAGATAAGATCTATTCAGGCACAAGTTGCATTGCTATTGGTCATGAGTTCAAGGTTAATAAGTCAACAGTGTATTGCATAAAGCACTTCTAAAAATGCATAAACAGAAATACACAAGACAAAGCTATGTATTAATCAGCCAGATGAAGGTAGGACCAGAGTCATGCAAGAACCCAACTCTATATTTTCCCCAGGAACGATACTTCAGTATTCAGTAATTCAGTGTTCACTGCATCCTTACAAAAAATACTTATGATATTGTGATTCAGGAAGAAATACATGTTTGGTCTTTTTCTCTGAGTCCTGGTACAAGAGTTTCTTAAAGCCTTGGAATTTTCCCAAGAAATAGGGGTGAGAGGACAATCTTTTGCTATTCACAATAAACCCCTTTCATCCAAACCTGAGTTTATGCTAATGAAGGAATTGCTGGTGGGCCCCTAGATAACTTCTGAATGGGGACTGGTTGCCAGAGGAACCAGCCATGTGATCAGAGGGTTGGAACCCCAGGCCCACTACTGGATCTTTTGGAGGTGAGGTCTAAAGGTTGATTTAAACACCAATGATTTAATGAATGATACCTCTGATAGAATCTTCATAAAACACTAACAAATGGGGATTCGGAGAGCTTTAGGGTCAGTGAATCAGTCACGTGCCAGGGTTGAAACATCTAATCGCCAAGAATGCCAAAGCTCCTCTTTTAAGGATTCTTCTAGATCTCACCCTTGGCACCTTTTTGTCTAATTATCCATTTGCATTCTTCATAATATCCTCTATAATGAGCCACAAATAGTAAAGTGTTTGCCTAAGTCATATGAACTTTTACAGCAAATTATTGAACTCAAAGAGGAAGTCAGGCAAACCATTAACTTAAAACTGGTCAGTTAGAAGTATAGATTCTGAGCTGGGTGTGTGACTAGCATGTGAAGTGGATGCCACAGAGCCATTAACCTGTGGAGAGTTATGTCAGAAGTGGATTGAATTGGTGGTTACCCAGTTGGCATTCAGAGTTGAAGAATGGGTGGTTGGTGTGGAAAAAATTGCACATGGTGTTGGAAATTTTCTGTGGATAGAAAGAGATCTCAGTAACAATAATTAGTACAAATAACAATTGTATACACACAAGACCCAACTATTAACTGATTTTTTTTACATTATAAGATAGTAATTTTCTAATCTTCTATAATATTCTATATGCTGTATATCCCAATTTAGAGCAAAACAAAATCTGGAACACTTAAATATAGCTCTGCTTTGTTTTAAAGACATATTAATTTCATAATGAAAGATTAATGTAACTAAATAGCAGATAATTTATATTTTGATTCTGCTTTACATGAGTGGGGCGGGTGTAACTAAGCTTGGAGTGAGGCTCTTGTTTGATGCTGTTTGGAGGAAGCCAGGGCTGGAGTCAATACTCTCTTAACCACTTCCCGTGAAGGAGGCTGGGTGAGGCACAGGGGCACTGTGAAGATCATTCTCCATATCCTTGCACTCCTCTACAAATCAGACCAGCCTTGCTGATGTCACAAAGCTTAGTCGATGAATATCTACAAAGTTGTTTGTGTATCTTGGACAAAGTCAATGTGGGAAGGGTGATCTGCTGAAGAGATAATTTGGAATATTTTAAAGATAACGCAGGGAAAAATCATTTTCACCTTGGTTAATGCAAACCTGTGAGAGATGCAGGCTAGAAAATAAAATCACCTGGTTGGGATGAAGCCAAGAAAACACAGACACATGTAGTTTAACAATGGCTGCACATGAAAACCAAGAGATGACCCACAGCAGAGAGATTAACCCTGGGATTCCTTCAAAGACCCACCACATGGACTCAGGCAGTAGAAGTAGATCCAGGGAGTTCTCCTAACCTTCTATGGATGACTCCTTGTTTATCTAAGGAGCAGACGTCATGATGTGGTTGTGCAGCTCAGAACAGGATGACCCGGTTTGGAGTAACAATAGAGAACCCTGACAATGAAACCAGGCAGCCCAGGAGGGGCCTGCAGTGGGGCTGTGCACAATGTAGCCCATAGGAATAAAGTCAACACCTTCCTTTCTATCTGCCCCTCTGTGGGAGTGCACCAGTTGGAGGCTGCGTCCAGGGAAGCCTGCTCCTGGGAGCAGATCTCTAAAGGGGGATTCCCTCTGTCAGCTCCATGGAAAGTATTAGCATAATTCCTCAAGCACAGACTCTCGAAGATACCTTGAGTTATTTATTAATATTTAAAGAGGTTATTTGGCATGAAGCTTGGAGTATAATTCTTAAAAGGAGCTGACAGCAGAATACATTTGTTAACTAGAAAGACATGTCTAAACTTTGCCAAAAGAAATACTGTGTGCAACAAGCATACTTGCTGGGGAGGGTTGTATTTTTATCTCCGTGTGTATGTGTGTGCGTGTGACTTTTTTGTTTGTTTCTTCTCAATTTCCAATTACACACCCTGACCGCTGTGTCTTGGACCTATTTATGAATGAAATACTAATGATTTAAAAAAAAAAAAAAAAAAAAGAATTACTTGGGAAGGCCATGAAGACTTATCCTGTATCTGCTCCTGGGGCAATGTCTTCCCCTAGCCTAAAATTAATAGAAGACCACCCCTACTGTCCTCCCGTCTACATTGTTTATACTTGATTCATTTTCTTGGATTTAATGAGGTGATGAATAAGAGTTCTTTACAAGGTAGAGGGGACTGTCAGGCCTGGAGACTGGAGTTCTCTGTTCATTCATACACCAGGTAAGGCACAAAGAGGCAAAATGCAAATCCATCTGTCAGTAATCAAAAATTTGGCCTGGGGGCAAAACCCAGTTACTTAATTTTTCCTCCCTGTTGCCTCCATTGCCTGGCCTCTCAGAACGGGAGTGAGAGTACTGGTTACTCCTTTGTTTCTTCTTCCAGACTACTGTCTAACACATCTTAACTTGTGTCTGCTGCAAGCTTCTACATACCAAGGTTTTCAGCACACAGGCCCAACATTGCAGTTTGGCAATAGCAAGTAAACAAACTGATATTCTATATACTTGTGTGTTTATCTAAAAATGCTTGGAGAACTATCAGAAATATCAAAATTAATATAGTTTAAACTATAACGTCTAAGGATTCATGCTTGCATGACAAAGCAAGGAAATGATTACTGTGAATGTCAGGATGGTGGGTATGCTTGAGGGAAGTGAATGGATGGGATTGCAGGGAGCAAATCCCATCCATTGGAGGGGTCTGGGGGCTGCTGGTAGAGTTCAATTTCTTGACCTGGTTGAGGGAATAAAGTGGATATTCACTTTATAATAAATTCACTAAGTTCTGTAAGAAAGGTTCAGTAATTTAGGGTAGTTGGTTGCCATTGGCTAGAAGCAACCGGAAGTCTGAGAGATACCTCTCAGATGCTGGAATTGTTCTGTTTCTTGACTAGAGTATTGGCTATATGAGTGTGTTCAGTTTGTGAAACTTCTTCCAGCTGACTACTTATGTGTATTATATATGTATATAATATGTTAATTATATGTAAATTACACTTCAATCAAAGTGAAAAACTTCAAAACAACTTTTCAAAAGATTTTAAAACATTTATTAAGTTAAGGCTGTACCCCAACTCTGTTTCTGCCTCCGATAAATCTCTTAGTGATTTAAAAACAAAACACAAAAACACAAAACTCTTCATTCTGAACTTTGCAGTAGAAAAGTCTGACCAATTATCTACGATACAAACTTTCCTAAAGTTTGGGAACAGGAGGAGAAGGAGGCGTTTAAAAGGTGGATTTAGAGAAAAACAGTTTATCTAGGGAATGCCATAACACGTCCCAAGGCTACAACATTCCATAAATAGAAAACAACGTTGAAAAACTCAAGGCAGTAGGTCAAAATAAATATATAGTGGCTTTTCAATCTTTGACCCTGTATGTGTTAGGATAACCAAACAGCACTCAATGAAAGTGTTTTGATTGTTTTTCAGCTCTCTGATAGAAATGTTCTCCCTCCTAGCCATGAACTCCTGTTAGGATTGAAGCCAACAGAGACATGTTGGAGGCAGCATTCATTGCTCTTTCATTCCAGTGAGGATGCTCCACACTGAAAGTCAGAGTCCATTTGGGATGTCATGTAATCTTTTTAATAGCTGATAAATGAGAAGTGAATAACTTCTTGAATATAGCAGAGGTGGAGTAGGTTTGAACGGCTGGCACTTTCCTTTTTTCACATGTCCACACAAAGATAAACAGATCCTCCAAAATATGGTATTGCCACACAATCGTGCAATCAGATTAGAAGCCACGCTCTGATTTTTCCACCCAGCATTTTGCATGTTTTTTTTTTTTAATAGGTTTGTAAAAAGCACAGGAACAGGTTTGAAAATTTGACTTGAGAGATGGATAAAAAGAGAGACGAAAAGAGAGATGAGTGGGGAGAGAGAGCCCTTTGGCATACTCTGCTTAGGTGAAGTGAGTGGATGCAAAGACTGTCAGAACGACAACAATAAAAGATGTGGGAAGACTTTCCCTGGCGTCATTGAAATTAACGTGGGCAGACTGGCTTTAATCATCACCTAAACTAACTAACAGAAAGGGCAAGGATTTCTGAGTGACAAGATGAAGGTGCTTTTTTTCTGAACCAGGATTACCATGTAGTTCCTCAAGAAAAGCCCTGGTGAAGGTAAAGGAAATGCAGTTTAGTGCAACATCCCTTAATTATTTACAGATGTTCATGAAACTCCTCATTGTCTCATCTGTTCAGCAGGGGGAAAAACATAAATGGAAAAGCAGGGATTGTATCCCTCAGTCTGCTATCAATTAAATCATCAAAACAAAATTATCATTCAAATTACAATGTATCATTTCACTTTTAGAATGTATGGGGGAAAACCATCTATGAAGCAGAAATCTGTAAACCATCAAAGCAACAAAGCAACATTAAAGTTCAATGAGCAGTTTGTTCATGCATGTTTTAATCTAGTTAAAAAATGGAAACCATGTTCACGTGGTCAAAATAACACTTGCGTCAAAGAAGTCTTTGAGGTTCAATCCAGTGAGACAGGCAAATGATTTTTGTGAAACCCCAAAATATTTTCAAGAAGGGAAAGGGCTCCCTAGAGATCTGAATACGGTGGCATTAGTGGAATTTTAATGTGGGAAAGTATCTAGCAATAAAGCAAGCTTGTTAGAGGGAGAAAATATCAAATGTTCAACTTCTAAATGTGTTCTCTTCAATGATTATGTAATTGAGAACTGTTTTTTATTTGCTATTAATACTAGGATTCTATTGTTTCCTATCATGCATATGCTAAACTTGCTTTGTATTAAGTTCTATGTTATTGTGTCTTGCCATGTTAAAGTAATTATCTGTCTCTACAAAGAGATTTATTGCCTTATGAATCTGACCATACACACATCTTAAATAAATTAATGAACTGACAAACAAAGAGTGCCCCATCATTCTAAGTAGCTGACAACATTTAAAAAGCAGCCACATTGCAGTGGCAACCTTTTTAAAGAGATGGGCACTTTTGGAAGAGTAAGGGGAATTAGTTTGTGAACAATTGTTTCGGCAAGAATCTTAACTGGATCTAAAAGTTAATCAAAGATTAATGCTACTGCTACATTTTGTTTGAACAGTGTTTTGTTAGAGCACCTGAGTTTCTAGCAAAAGATCACTTCTCCCTCATGTTTCTCAAGCACCAGGTCCCTGGTCTGGCTTAGTAACTTTGTCCAAAACACACTGACCAGTTTGATTTAGTAATTTGAGACCAGATATGTGGATTTTATTAGAGAAAAAAAGTATTTATTTATGGAGTGTGTAAAGTATTGGAAAAGCAAACAAACACTAGATAACCTCTAAGCAAAAAGCCATTTTTTCTGATAAAAACTGAGATAGTGATTGTTTATTTCTACATGAAAAAAGCTCTGCTGCTATATTTTTTCACCTGAAATTTCAGTGTTGACTAATTCTTGGGACTGGTAAATTCTCTTACTCCCCTAAAGAGTGAAATGGCATCATTTGTCTTTGTTTATTTAGCATGTTCTTTTGAATTTTTTAAAAAAATAACCACAAGAGGAAAATAAGACTGAAAATCCTTGACTGAAGAATTATTTTGGCTTGATAAAGATTTTACTGTAATTAAAATATAGGCAGATATACATAGAACTTTCTATGAGCCAGGTTACTGCTATGATATGTGTTCTGTATAGAGCTCACAGACAGCATTATTTCCTTATTAAGTTTTGAGTCAATATAATGGACACATTAAACATTTGGCAGATCACAGGATCACGGTGTCTCATTTCTGTGTTTAAAAATCTGTGTTCGTTTCTGGGTCTCAAGGATCATAGTTTTAAAAAATTATTGAAACAAATGTGCTAGGCTGGGTTTTAAATCTGAGCAATTTCCAAGCATTTATTTTTGCAATTTTGACAATTGTTATTATTATTTTGCCCTGAACAAGGCTCTTAGGAAAGATTTTGCAACTTGATTCTACAAAAACTTCTAAGGAAAATGTCACTAAAACAGTAATTCCTGCAGCACACAAATGTCTTCTATGTTTTGTGACATCTGAGGGCTGTAAAACTGTTTTTTAACCTGACAGGTTATTTTTGAGGTTTTTAAAATGTGTTTAGTATAATATTTAAATATATCAAACACATTTCAAAGACTAGCATTCTAGTGAACAGAATGCTCATGTTCCCCTAGTGAAGTAGACATAATATTTGTTCCTAAGCTACTTTGTATAATTTTAAAGTTTTTGCTCCAATAGATTGCCAAGGCATTTCTGCTTTGGAACTAGTGGATCCAAACTGTATGTTGGATTTCTTTTTCCGAACATTAGAAACTGAAGACTTAACCAAAAAAAGAAAACAAATTTTCTGTAAATGAAATTAAAAATAAAACTTACCTGGAAACATTCATTGCTAGTATGAACCTGTTACTTCTTTTTATATGTCCATGATACTAGATCTTGAGGAGTAAATTTATAATATTTTCTATGCATTAATATTACCTATAGTTAGAATATATTTTAGTAGTCACTACATACACCATGTATTTTTGTATTGTATTGTTATCATCATATCATCGTTTATTACCTTCAGCATCATAACTAAAATTTTCCAAATGCATGTTATGTGCAGTGCCCTGTACTAAGTACTTTGTATGCATCATTTTATTTTTCTAACTAGATCTTACTTCCAGCAAAAATGTCATGAGATCAATACCTGGTCAGCAACATCTTAATGTGAAGGTGATCTTGGTGGGGCAATTACACCTAATGACATTAACCAACATATTTAATGTTGCCATTTAAATCAGTAGGGGAAACAGCCTAATATTTTTTGTTTCCTTGTTCTTTCCAGAGCCCAGCAGCAGAAGAAATACTGTGTCAGGGGTGGCTGGGAAGTGGTTAAGGTAGAAATAGAAATAATAGCATTTGGAGAAACCAGAAGAGTGGTTTATCTATTTGAGATGGAGGGAACAGGATTCATTTTGAATACGATATTTTTATCATAACTTTCTTCTTACATGTAGAAGAATACAATTTGTTGTGAATGCTATTTTAAATAAATATTCAACAATTGTACTACTCCCAATAATTTAAACATACACAAAACTGGGTATGCTGAGGTCTTTTCTAGAATTGCCATACATATTCCTTCTCAAGTAAATTTATTTCTTTAGAAAAGAAATGCTCCAATGTCAGCAATATTTTCATTAAATTGTATGTATTTCAATTTTGATCTGTAATTTCAAGAACCTGTCTAAAAAACAATCAAACTTCATTTTATCTTTCATGCCACTGATGCTATTCCATAGCGCTAAGAATTAATTTTTTTATGCTTTTCCACAGATGAAATAATTTTAAGTTGAATTGGGCCTAATTTTAACCCTTCTACAGAAGAAAAAAAAAAAAAAGAGCAGAAAATTCTAAGACTCCCAACTCAATGTTTTAAAAAGGTTGATTTGATATTTTTCAGACAAGTAATTTCAATGGGGCAGTTTATAGATAATATTTCATCACTATGAATAGTTTTTCTATTACTAAAATTTCCTGATATAAATCTCAGTACAAATAATTTTCTAAGAACCCTTTTTTCCTCCTTCCTTGTTTCATTTTTGTTGACTACTGTGTCTCATTATGATACCTCGTAAGTACGCTTGGATAAAAGATGCCATATAGATGCAAATATGCTTTAATTAAACTCTCCTCCACCGAAGCTAAGTGGGCGAACACTAATTAGTTCACATGTCACAGAAGGGGATCATTTCTGGGAGGAAGTTGCGTGTTCCCCGCGTGCATGCAGACACTTTACCCTCTCCCTGACACTCCTCATTTCAATGCTCCACCAAGAATGCTTTCCAATAAGTCCAGCATCGCCCATGCCCCCTCAATAGTAACTTGATTTTAATGTCTTTTGCATAGAAAGTAGCATTGTTTTCAACTTCCAAAGAGCCCAGAGGAAGTATAAATACTCTGCTAAGCATCCTTCAACAATATTATAACCCCGTCATGTATCAGAATCTGAACTTCACCTGAATGACTGATTTTAAAGAGGCTGTCATTACCATGTTTTTCATTTGTGAAACTTTAAAGTGGGTCAATCAAGCTTATTTGAATTCCACAAAGCAGTAAGAATCTTTCAAAGAAAACATGCCATACAGAAGAAAAGGAAAAGGCTTGCTCTCAGATAGAGAAGATCTCTGGGGGACAGCCCTCACCCATTCAAAAGAATGTAGGTGTGGAGAATGAAAGGCTGCTTCACCTGGAAAATTAAAGGAACCAAATCCTTAAATTGTCAGAGCAAATTATATAATGTGTTTTTTTTTTTTTTCCATTGAGAAAAAAATAAAAACATAGGCAATTCAGAAAGCAATATAAACTACCATTCAATAGGAGCTACTTTGGTTTATGTTGGTATCACATTAAATAATTTGGCTAAGAGTATCACTTATTTGTAAAAACTAACACTAAAGAGCCCAGAAATGCATTAACTTAGGGGAACATTAGCCATCACCATTATTTAATATGGGTTATTTGTACTTCAACCAGGTTATTTACCTTTACATTTTCGCGCTGAAAAAAAAAATCTTTTAAAAACTAACCAATTGTGCCTACATGCAAACAACCTTGAGGATAAAAGTTATTTTTTAAAAAGGAATGTTCAGTTTGCCTGCAGAGAAGTAAGTGCAGCATACACTTTTCTAATCATTCTGCAGGTCACCAGTCATGAATTTTTCCCTGGCATGTTGCTGGAGCAGGGCAAAATGCATGTGCCTATCTACCAGTAGGAGGGCTTCCACACCTGTGCATTTTAATAAGTCATCGAAATACAGCCAGTCCAAAACCCAAACTTTATTCTTTTACCTCATCTGTGATTGTGACTGAGTTTAGTATGCATTTCAAATAAGATGTCTGAATAGTAAAAATGAGATGACAGAACTTAAAATTAATACCACTTTTTCAAGAAGTAATACTATAACATGGCATAAAGATTGCTGTAAACTGCATTTTTATTGTAGTTGTTTTCTGTACATCTCAATTCTATTGAATTAATTCTATGTCATTAACTAGTACACTCCCTCATTTTTTATGTTGTTTCTTTTCATAACATTTGGCATTTATAATTATAAATGCATTCATCAAACAATATTCCTGTCAGGTGATATGATATGCTTTTCTATATTATCAGATGATTTTTTTAAAAAAATAGGATTTTTACCTAAGGTCCATGAGCAAAATGTGCTACAAAGAAAGAAAGTTTCTAATTAATTTCTTGAATCATTCTCTGCCACTGTTTCTGAAAGTGATCCAATGCTTCAAGCTTATTCTGTATTTTTCCACTAAAAATATGATGGCATATTCATATTTTGCCTTCAAGAGGCTGACGCACTTTTAAAAATGGAAAGTGGAAAATTTGAATATGTTCAGTTTAACTCAGCAAACAAATACTGAATGTAAAGTATATGCAAAGTACCATCCTAGGTACAGTGGACCACAAAGATGACCCAGGTCATCCTTCTGCACTTTAAGGAGGTTACCCTGTAGAAACAGGACATATACATGTGTCCAAGAACATGGAGGACAAAAAGTGAAGATGCAGCAGATCTAAGAAGGCTTTCTGGAGGAAGGGGCACAGAAAAATGGGTTTTGTGGTATTAATATACTAAAATCAAAAAGATGTTGTAGAATGAATCTGGAGAGGTTAACGGGGGTTAGGTCTTCAAAGGAGTTAGAAAGCCAAATGAATAAGCATGAATTTTCTCCAGTGCTAGAGAGACAATTTTAAACAGAGTACATGAGCAATGTTCCAGATCATTCTGAGAGCAAACCTGTGACAATAAGATTTTTGAAGGGATGATTCCAAAATGTCATCTGCATACAGTCGCACAGTCCTCACCCCAAACCAAATGAATCAGAATGTTTGTTTTATCAAAATCCCCTAGCTATTCATATGCCCATTACAGTTCAAAGTGCATTGATCTAGATTAACTTGGACCAGATAATGGGTTAGATTATGAGAATCACTGAGAAAGAGGAGCCCACGCTTGCGGGGTAAGAAGCATTGCAGGGGTACTACAGATCTCTGAATCCAGGTTAACACACTGATGAACTATGGGCATTAATGTAAATGACCTAATTTTACTCAAAGACTAGAGAAACCTGAGCTTGAACATGTCACCAAGTGAATACAGAATAAGGAACAAATGACAAGGAAGAAGATGAGGGGAATGGTAATTTTAATTTTAAGATGAGCAAAATGTGAGATCACTCTGGGAAACTCAAAGAGAAATGTCCATCGGGTGTTTGGACATTAATGTGCTTTTGGTTGTTAAAATCATGTTAGGGGACTTGATCATAAAGTAGGATACAATGACTAAGAAAAGCAATGCAGAATTCCTAAGAACAAAGGTGAGTGAGAGAAAGAAAGAAAAAGCAGTCGGAGATGCAGAGGACATCCAATATGCGTGGAGCTGGGGAAGTGAGTGTTTTGGGAGAGTGTGTTCAACAAATTTCAAAGCAGCAAGGTTCCAGGAAGATTTATGTCTACTGGATTTGGCAATCGTTTGAGTCCAAAAGCAGGAATATTAATTTCTTAAGGAGGCTCAAACTCTCAGCCTTCTGCTCAGTAGCTCACATTACCTCTACAAGTGAAATAGAAGTCACCACTGACTCTGAGTCAAGAATGCAGTCTATCAGTGGTTTTATCCACCAATTCATTTTCTCTCTGGCATTGAATATTATTTCAGTTTGCAGTGGAATTCCCTAAGATGAGCACTTGAAGAATCCAGGTGCTAGGTAGCACAGTAGCCTTAAGATCCCTTGGGAAATAAGTCACACCCAAAAATGTTAATTTTTTGGCAGATTAGCTGGCAATGCAGGATTCGTTATAAGAATTGTAATCATGAGTATGGGCAAGCAGTTCTGAGTTCAAACCCCATCTATATCTATATCATTGACTAGTTATGCTATTTTTTTTTCTCAATTTCACTTTGGTCATCTGTAAAATGGGAATAATCATGTTGTGGGGTTATCATACTCTTTAAGTGAGATTATACACACACATATACATTTTACATATACATATGTACACATGTGCATATACAATTATATGTGCATGTAATCTCATTTAGACACTACATATAAAAAGAGAAGTTCTGCCATATGACAGATTCAGTAATTCATCCTTTCCCGCCCTTGTGGGATCACACTTACATTATGACTATTATAGAAAGTTAAGTATAATTAAAGTTAGTTCCTTACCTTGAAATTATTTGGGAAATTATAGTTTGGGTTGTTATCAGGGAAGCAACACAGTATTTCAGAAAAATTACGAATATTAGGAGTTCAAGAGACCTGAAGGGAAATTTCATCTTTATATTAATTAGGTCAGCAGGAGCTACTTACCTAACATATATGCAGTACATCCGTTATAGACCCAAGTTCTTTGGGAGGAAAGACAGAATGTAAAGTCCAGGAGGAAAGGGATTTTGTTGGCTTAAGTCATTGCTATAGCTTCACACAAAGTAAGAACATTAACATATTTATATTTACCTTGGTCTTTAATACTTTCACATTTAATTGTGGATCTGAATTATTGTAGCCTTTAACTTTCTCATCTATAAAATGACATCTAGGGTCTTTTTCAACTCTAAAACTCAGTTTTACAATAATGGATTAAACAAAAGAGATAGAAAACTGGATATATAGATCAGAATAGGAAAAATTTTATTGTCCACAGAGTTAATGTAGTTTCTATTAGGTTGGTGGAACAGGATACCATTAAGAGTAATGATGGACTTTTCCTGACCAATCGACTTACTGAATATTCAGTATGTGTTGCTATCTACCTACTATGTGCAAAGCATGAGGAGGACACAGTAGTAAGTGAGGGAGACACAGACTTCCCTCTTATGGACATAGAATTCATTATCCTTTCGATTTTCCTTTGTCCAATGGCATTAAACATACGATGGCTGGCAAAGAATTAGCCTTCAGTTTATAACCATAGTACAGAATGAATCAAACTAATCTACACTAGGGTTAGTTCCATTCCACTGATTTGCTAGCAAAAGACAGCAGTTTGTAAAAGGTGAATTAATAGTAGAACAGTTTTTTTTCCTGACAGCTATAGCTGTCAGAGATAAACAAAATAGATTAAAGTCTGCCATTGTAGCATCAGCAACCTGACCAAGTAGGGGAAAGTAGGCAAGCAAGCAGAGAAGCAAAAAGAGAAGTAAATAAAACCACACAGAGGTAGAATCACAAGGGCAGTGAAAAGAGCTGGGGTGACATAAGTCACGTTGACAGCCTACTTGGACTAAGCCTGATCCAGAAGAATTTCTTTGCAAGCAACAGGTTTAAATCCTGGGGGTTGCTGGTGAATGTTAAGTTATATTTCCTGGTGTCTGGTGATAACCCCTCACATACATCCCAGGAAGGTATTCATTACTCTGTGAATAAGCTTCTCCATAACTTATCAGCCTCCTTTATCTTGTAGAGATATTTCATTATATGTTTGGAAATATCATCCAATAATGACTCCTGCTGATTTTCTACTACTTATTTAATTTTGTCATACTATGATGATTTTTAAAAGGTTCCTTTGAACTTTTAATTTTGAAATGTGATCCCATGTTTGCATATACTTCCAGTTTTAGAGTAATCGTTATCAAGTAAATGTTATTTAATCTGCATAGATTTTCCCTTTAAAATGTTAACAGAAATTCTTTAACACAAGGAAGCAGTATTAATAATATTACATATTTGATATACCATCATGTTGCATGCATTTTTAATTTATCTTGAATAAGTTCAAATTTTTCAACTATTTTGCCTGAAAATGCATGATTTTGGCAGATGCTTATATGTAAAAATAAAGTCAAATTTCTCCAAAATATTAACACTTTTATAGTGCAATGCAAAAATGTTTTTATGTATATGGTTAAATAAATGAGCTAATATAAGTGCCTATTTGTATGCATAGCTGCTAATTAATGTTTCCTTTAGACAGAAAGTCGTACATAAATGTGTACATATTGACATATATTTAGAATAGGCAAGCCTGTGTAAATAAATCTATTTAACCATATGCTAAGCAATCAATGCATATCGTTTTCTAAATACTTAAAAAAAAAAATGCCCTGTAACCAGTTTGCAAAGTATTTTAAGGACCTAGAAACATTGTTTCTTTACTCCCAGATCAGTAAACTGAAGGGTCAGCCACCTTCTAGCACCAGATTCTGTATCCATATTGTCTTCGTAGAACTTCTATGCGTTATAAAAACTCCAAGGGTTTGGGAAACTACTTCTCCTATCCTGCAGAATATTTCTGAAATGAAGACTTTGAAGCATACAAAGTTTAACATCATGAAAATGAGCGTATTTACTACTAAAAGCTTGACTTGATTTAGAATCGTTTTGTTCTCCAATTTGAAAACAAACCTGTCGCCTGAGTTTATAGTAACTTGTCTAAGTTTAAAGTTCTAAAATAAAATAATCTTTGGAGATCCTCATGTCACTTCGACGGAACAATGTAGAATTCAGGTTTTGTCACAAATCTGTCCCATATGCTATTTCTTTCGAAGATTTCTACTTTAGGAAATCTCCAGTTGCCACAGTAAAAGAAAATCTAATTAATACAGTAGTTAACATTATTAGAACTTTTAATTATTAATGACCAAAAAAAACTAAAAATGGGCTTTTGTTATTCTTATGAATACTACTCTTCGGTTTCAGAATACGAACAAGAGTATATTCACTGCTTAGGAAAGATGTCGTAATGTTAGACAAAAAATAAGCATAACTATTCGACTTTTTTTCCAACTTTTCTATCAAGAAGCATGATCTTAGGTTAGAACAAACATCGTTAAGAGAGAATTGAATTCCAGAACAGATGAGGAGATAGCAGAAAGTACCTAGCACTTCAAATGAGTTCAAGCCTCCTTATGAATAATATCCCCTGGTGCTGAAAGAACTTGCAGAAGAGATGATGAAACCACTGTCAGTAATCTTTAAGAAATCATGGACAACAGGAGAGAGGTGCCAAGTGACTGAAGACGTGAAAATATCCCAATTCTCTAAAAGGAAAAAAAGCAAATTGCATCATCACCTGCATGCTAGAAAACCTGTCAACCTTCAGTCTAATCCAAGACTACTTTATCAAAAAGAGCATGTCTATGTGCATGTGGGGGGATCCAGCAATCACTGGAAATCTTCACGGGCAACCTAAACGCAAATATTGCCAAGCTAACCTCATTTATGATTGTCATTATTAATTACTATTAATTATAAGTGATTGTCAGAAATCATAACATGAACACAAAGCAATATGGCATTTTAGGTGAGAAATATATTTACCAGTTGAAAATAGATGAAAGTGTACGTATCAAGAGTCATGTGAAAATAGCTTGTGGTTTTTTAATCGCCAATATGCTCAATGTTAACTAATTGTGTGACAAGAGTGATAAAAGGATGGCTGTGTGGTGGAGGTCTATATGACAATCCTGTGATGAACCTGTTTTCATTCCAAGCTAAAAAAAATTTTTATGACCGTGACACCTCCACTCATCAGAACTCATCTGGTCATTTGTTTACAGTTTCAGGGGCACCGTTTAACAAAGATACTGTCAAACTGGAACCTGTCCAAAGATGAACCAAGCAGATGAAGGGTGCTCACCGTGGCCAATATGGAGGGATTTTAGGTTAGACCAAGAGGTGAACAGTGTTCAGTGATGAAGAACCGTATGCTAGGAAGGAGAATTCTCTGAGCAGTTCTCGGGGCTGTCGGAACAATTGGTGGATGTTGCAGGAAATCAGGGAAGAAGTTTCTTTCAATTAGAAATACCAAAAAAAATGAATCTGCCTATCTTGTGAAGCAATCATTTTCCTGCCACTGGGAGCATTCAGGCAGAGACTGAATAGAACAAAGGATTTCTACATTGCTTGGGCAATTGGTCAAGTTTTTAAGTTCCTTTCAATTCTATGATTATTTGATTCTAAGTATTTCTAACAACCGCTTGGTATTCTTTGAATGCCAAAAAAAGTAAAAGAAAAAAGAACAAAACATCTTGAACAGTCTCAAATATTTAGAAAAAGTATATCAAATATAGCAGTTTTCATTTCCATGAAGATATGCATTCAGATGTCACTATAAAATATATCTCAGAAAAAGCTTTATTTTAGCCTTCTTCTTTGGCACAGGCACATTTATATAATCTTTATATGGAAAATATATATATATATCCATTTTATCTGATTTGTTATTATAAAAGAAACATGTTTAAATAGTATACTCACGCAAGCTCGGCATCGTTTTCTTTTTACTGATTTAGTTAAATATAGATTGCAAGACTCAGAAATGAGCAATTGGTTGCTGATTCCCAGAGCCTCTTTGCTAAAAATTTATTACTGAAAACGTAAAGGCTCACAACCAAAGAAGGCTCTTACATCCACAGCTTCTGACTATATCCATGGCTCCTGATAAAATGAAAATACAACCACATTATTCTCAGTTTCCGTGAGCTACTGAAACTCACCCTGTGGTAAGATGTGGCCTCACAAGTAGCTTAGCTATAGATGTTTTGGGCCTCAAATTCAGGAAATATATGTCAGTCCAAGATGAAACCTTCACAATGCATTTTCAAATCAATGAACTGTGTGCCAAAAAAAGAACTCTCTAAAATAGAACCCTCCCTTGCAACATGCTAGTATCTTGCATATTTCACTGAGAATGGTATGAAAATACAGAGAAAAATCAATTTTAATGGTTCAAAAGATGTGAGAACTTTCCTTCAAAAGTAAAGAGAAAGCAGTTGTATTGTGTGTTTCAGATCCTGCTCACTATACCATAAATACATAAGTATTTAATAAACTCAAGTATAGCTTGATAACATCAAGAAATATTTTTGAACATATGCAAAATATAAGAGATTTAGCTAACATGACTTTATGTATTCATTATATAAATTTCAATGCTTGCTGAAGTTGTTGAGGTAATTTAATCATATTAATGGAGTATTCATAGAATTATACTATAGGCAAATGTCACTCTAAGCAGCTGATTAAAAAATAGTAGTAATGTAGTACAGCAAACTTCATTTGTAATACATCTCATTGCAACAGAGAGTCAGACTTGTAAAGGTAAATCATGACCCATTCACTCATTCCAACCCCCAGACTTGCAAGAACTACATATAGAAGGAAAACAAAATTATGTACTTATTTAGTCCTTGTTTTAGCCATTACTCTTGAATCCCATATCCTACACTGTCAAGGATTTCATGGTATTTTAAAAATGAGAAGAGTTACTGCAGATATAATTCTTTGATTAAAGTATTCAAATGATATGAACAGAAAAAAATATACTAAAGATCTAAAGACTTAGAAAATGGCATAATAACGTAAGAGCAAATTAGTTTTAGGAAAAACATAGCATTGCTCAAAAGAATTCCAAATGAGAGAAAACATAAGGTAATGCATTCATATTTCAGTAAAGCATTAATTTTCCTTCCCATATAACACTTGCTGAATTAGTTAACCAGCAAGGAAAATCATAAGGGAGAAAAGAAAAAGAGGCCAAAAAAAAAAAAAAAAAAAAAGCTAAGTTACAGTATATTTTGTTTTATAAATATATTTAAAGAAGATAGATTATAAGTTTATTTCCCTTTAACTTCTTAAGAATTGGAGAAGGGCATCTATATTAAGGCAGTTTGCAGATGAATGCCAACATTATATTAAATTGTCAACACTAAGAAACACTAAAATGTGAACATGCCTAAAGAACTGGAAATGTTTGCAGAAACAATGAAGTAAATCAAACAAGTATAAAACAAGAGAATCAGTGGAAAATAACTGAAAATACATTATTCTGTGATGAACCTGAAAGTTACTTAGGAACTGTCACAGATCATCGGTGTCATGACCAGATTAAGGTTGCTGAAGGTCTATAGAAGGGACTGGAAAGATCCTTAGGGGGAAATGTGTTCCCCACCTCCTGAATAAACACAGAAAACTAGAGAGGAAAGCAAATTTTGGTCCTATTCCAAAGCCCCAATGGAAAGGAGAGAGTAGGGACAAGAGTCAGGGTGCTAAGGAGTCTTTTCTTGGGTCACAACAGCAAGGCTAATGTAACGTGCCGTGAATTCCCTGCTCTACAGCGCCTGCAGGCATCTTTAGTCCTCCTACTCACCTGGATTCAGGGGAGCCAGTGGCCCACAAAAATGTCTGATGTCAATCATCCTTGTTATATATTAATTTCAATAAGGCACTTGGGGTAACTCCTTTGGTCTGGCCACTAAAGATTTTATAATAATGACCAATTCATAGCCTTCATGATAGGAAAGTGAGCGGGGCAATAGATGATAGAAATTAGTGGAAAATAGTTGGTTCTCAAACAAAAATGTCAAATTCCAAAAAGGAAGAAATGTCTTTCGCCCTCCTAACTAAGGAACTCTGGAGCAAATTTGATTCTTCAAACCATAAGTCAAGAACAACTAAAATAAGATTCAAGGATACACTGGAGGAGAAGTGTGACCTTCAGGTTAGAAGAAATTGCAGTTTACTCTGCAAGGGGATCCAGCAGCTAGTAAGAATAAAAGTATAAAGTTAAAAATTTAGTTTGGGTATAGAGAATTATTTCCAAAGATGAGTATACCAGATTGCATAGAGATTTTTATAAATGATGAAGCAAATTCTAATTTTTTTTCATAAGATGAAGCTTAATTAGCTACTTAGCTTAGATAGTAACCTGGTACTACCACACTTCAGGAATTAAATCACATTACCAGTTGGCAGCTTTAGTGACTAAGATTTCTGTTCTATTTACATTAAAGAGAGATTCATTTTTAGCCTGATAGCTTCCAACTTTGAAGTTTCATTTTGTGTACAAACTAACTAACTTGCAGACCCTCTTGGGTTTGCACACTATAATCAGGGTTACACCATTCAACATCCTTTTCCTAGAACAATAAAAAAAACCTCTCTCCATACCTTTTCAACTTGTCACGTTTTCAGTGCATTATAGAATTTAAAGAGGCTTTGAAGATGAAAAAGACTATACACAATGCTTAAGTGTTACTATTATTATGATGATGATGATATGGTCTACAAGATGTACAAGGGCATTTTGGGATGAATGTATTATGAGTCACAAAGTTGCAACTGAAGACAGCTGTTTGATTGCTACTTGAGAGAGTAGAGTTGAACAAGCCTGAATATGGATGATCTCATTTGGCTTTATAAAACTAAACAGAGCACAGTCAGTTAGTTGGATAATATATCTCCAAGGGAAAGAAGAGTTAGTGTAATTTATTTCTCTGTTATAGTATATATCATGCTGTAGCTTATAAACTCCAGATAGAATTTCTGCTTCTAAAGGTCAGATTATCTTTAGCATGGCGACCTCACTCTTTGGTCACAACCTGTAAGCATGCATTCTTCTTATTACTATGTGAGTTATATTAATTACTTTTTTATTTTCTTTGTATATCCCTCTACTATATTATCATCTTCTGTTATTGATTTACTTTTACCATTTTCTTCTCCCTTGAGAATCATGAAAAATGACTTAGAACATCATCTTGTATTTATGTGCTACCATGCTGCAACTGTAAAAGATGGAAGAAAAACATGAGCTGGAAACCTACAACCCACTTAATAATTCTAGACACAAAGAAATGAAAAGTTAAACAATTATATAAATTAAGAAGCAAGAAATGTCAAGGGTATTTTGTAGGTAATTACCAATTGAGTCACATGACCTAAGAGGACTGTAGAGTTAAGAATGGAGTATATTACATTTTGATGGTCTGGACTGTAAAGGCTGTAATAACAAAATGGAAATTTTTCAAAGTCATATGAAGAAAAAGGATCAGGTACAATGTTTACAATGGGAGAATGCTGTGAGGAAAGTCACAGGGGTGGAAAAGAAGAAGTATTTTTTTGGACTCATCTGAGAATAAAAGGCCCCTGAGAAGTGTCTGGGAGAGTAGGAGGAGAGTTTGGTGGGGAAGATTTGGGGCCACTTGTTGAATTCAAGTTCATATGATGAAAGTCCACTCTTAATGCTAAGAGAACAAATACTGTGTATCACTTCTGATTTATTGATTGATTGACAAATAGATTCATTTATAGTGGATGTACTGGAATTTGTTAACAAAAATCATGAATTGACTCTGGGAAAATTTTTCAAGGTATAAGTGGAGAGTGCTATGAATGCATTAAACCTACAGGTGCAGAATTCACACTAGTTAGTTCATCCCTGAGTTAAGCACTGTGGAGTTACTGAAGATTTTGATGCAGGGGAATAACTAACTAAAGTATTTTTAAAATTTCTTATGTGCATAAATATGTGTTACGGAAAGGAGACAATGAGGCAAACCTATTAGGTATGAGATAAGATATCTTATAAGGAGAAGTGGCAAGAGGAAAGGAAAAATGGTAGAAGTAAATGACAAAGAAAGAAAAAACCAAGAAGACCCGATGACTCACAGCACATTTGGGACATGTGTGAGGATGTGCCAAAGATGAACGTGTGGTCTTGAGCTTGGGGGACTGGGCTTTAGCTTGAGAAATGTGCTTTGCCACTGAATGCATAGTCTTGTTAGCCTCACAGAATCTTGTTTGTGGAAGCTGGGTCAATGAGCTAGATGAATAGTCCATTTCGAATGACTAATAGCCCAGAATGGTATAGGAGAGAAAAAAAATGAGGAAGACTTGGTTGACCCACTTGAAGAAAAGAAACCATATTCAAGTTAATGTTAAATGATTCATTGAAATTGTTGATCGTATTTTGCTGGTAATTTTTTAAATTGATACATGATTTTAAGCGACTTTGCATAAATAGAGAGCAAATGCATTATAATGTCTTGACCAAAGTGCATTATAAAGGGTTGAGAATATAAATCCCTAGAAGACAGAGAAGACCACATCTTTGATAATAAATAATAAAGAAGTGGAAGCTCTGCAGAAATTTCTAAATTAGGGTTTCCACCCAAAAGGAAACTATTCATTTGGTCTTTGTCCAAAAGTGATCTGATAGACTATGTGAAAATGAAGTCTTTCATTATCAGATCACACAGTTCTTTAAAATGTAGCTTGCAAATCAGTAAGGTTTTTCACTGGGATATGATACTGAGTGGTATTTAACCTAAGTTAGGGACCAAACTATGGCATTAGGGAATGCCACATCATTGTATGAATGAAATATTGGTAAAAAATATTCACAAGAACAGTGAAAATAACCTTGCCTCCTAGAATTTGTTATTGGTTGTGTCCTATAGTAAATGTTTGTCCTAAGTAAGAACATCCAGGATACAGACAAATTAGCAAGTCATGTAGATTTTTTCCTCTAGAAATATTTTTCAAAGACTTTGTCACACATTCCCATGGTATATTTAAATTAAATCAATTTGTAAGTATTTGTTTCAGGAGGAATTGTCAGGAAAGTTACACATGTTAATTCATATTCTACTTTTAATTTGTTAACTTTTTAAAGATAGCTGTCAAATTCTGGAGGTAGAGATATGATACATGACATATGAACTAAAAGTCAAATCCTGAAAGAGACAACCTATTTCTCCAAATACTTAACATCCTAAGAATGGATTGAGTTGATATGACATCATCTAACCTAGAAATGTATGAGGAAAATACCATAGCATAGAAGCTAGAATTTAATTGTTACTATTTTTTTTTTTTAACTGTGAACTTGAAAATGTTATTAAATATCTCTGGGTTTCCATCTCCTTAGCCATAAAATGAAGAGATTAAGCTAGATGTTCTTGCAACACTAAATTCTGTAAGGTTTTATCACTTGGGATCTATGGAGGTGACTGAGTAGGCCCAAAAGAAATTAATGAACTTTGGTTCTGAACTTTAGTTCTACAAGAAAATCTGGAGCTACTGGATGACTTTGTTTATGCTTCTACATTCCTGCACTGGCTGTCACACGTAAGGGAAAAAAATCTGAGAGGAATAGTAAATGTCAACATGATTATAGATCCCTAGCAACCCTGGAGGATCAAGGTTAGCTACTTCAGAAGGTATAAAATTATATATCACTGCCCATTTCCTCCAAGTCTCTTCAAAATAGTCCTGGTTCCCATGGGCACTTTCATGCCCTGCTGGTAAAGATATAGTCAGTATTTTATTTCTAGAGATTTGGGCAATATGAATCACAGTGTAGAATATATACACCTGTATTCTAATAATGCCTCTTGTATGAATTTGCCCTAAGGAGATAACCACATAGGTGTGAAAAGTTCTAATTCAAGAATGTCCATGACAGCAAAGTTGACAATTAAGAAAAATTTGAAACATTCTAAAACTTAAAGGATGAGCTCTCTAAATAGGCATTATTAATAATGATGTCCATGGGACAAAAGAGGTCCACAACATCTTTTAATTATTCAAAGGAGGTCAGTATATATGACTAATAAACCATTTATGTAAAATTGTATACATATCATCTTTCTCTGTGAGTATGAATGGACTGGTAGGATTTCATATTTTTAGTTCACTTTTATTTATTTTTTAAATTTTTTTTGGAACTTTTGTAGAGTGACTAATTTTCAAAAAAAAAAAAAAACAATATGTTTAAATATTTCAAAAACAATTGCACCAATTAAAGAATTGTGGCCCCTGATGAGCTGAAAGTGAACACAGATCACCTGGACCACAGCTATGCCGGTGGTGAGCATCCTTTCATGTTAAAAGTCTGGAATGACTTTTTTGTTTTAGAACTATTTTTAGTATCAGGATTATGGTGTCTGATACTGTACTTAACTATTTGTTATGTCTTTATGATTGATTCCTGAAGTTAGATAACTTTCATATCTTATGATGATTTTGCTCTAGCTTTGAACAAATTTTGTTATTACGATTTGTTAAGCTCTATTAATTTGCCCTTCTGGAACATCTGTGGAGTGCTTCTTTTGCCTCTTCAACATCTAAACCCAATCCTCATTTTATGGATCCTTAAAGGGAATAAATAAAAGCTTCCCCTTGCAGAAGCCAGTAGTGGGAGATATGTGCTTTCTCCGTGTCCTTTGATCTAAGGCATAGCCTCCACCATCAGACACTCCAACTCTAGTCTCTCACAGAGGACTATTAATGCAAGAAAAAATAAGGAAGAACATTCTTTCTCTTCAAGGAAGGAATATTGATGGAGGCTGCATGGGCATATTTCGAGGGCCCAAAATGCCAAATGTGTAAAAGTCACATCATGAGCTCAGTGGTACAGTATCATTTCTTTATCAGTCTGCTTCTGAAGATAGTCCAAGGCATTGTTTCTGGAAGCTAAGCTTGAGTTGGGTTTTCAGCTCCTCACTGACTGAGCTACCAGGTACACTTCTAATAGATTTATTTTCTTCTTAATCATGTGGTCAGCTTGCAACTGAGAATTATGCCAGATACACTCATGCTCCTCAGCTTCCTGCCACCCAAAGGACACTCATACCTGCATCTTTGCTGTTTCTCTGATAACATGGAGGAGGTGCATCCTCCTTCATCCAAGGAAGAGGACATACTATAGATACCAACTGCCACAGGCTTCTCACATTATTTCTTCTCTCATCTGCTTCATCAATCTTTCCCTTTCCCAGGATCTTTCTCTTCTGCATATAGACATGTCTGTAACTCTGCCATCTTTGAAAAAGATCTCATGCCTCACCTACCCTTTCAGGTAACTCTAAGCCTCTGACTCCTTAATTGCCAACCAGTCTAGAACGGTTGTTGGTGAACATCATTTCCACGTTCTCACCACTATTTGACACCCCAACTCTCTCTAGTATGCTTTCTACCCTCAACATCTGCTGGAGTCTATTGTGACTCTAACAACTCAATACTATGAAACCTAACAAATGTAGCTCAACCGCTAACCTTTTGCTATCTCCAAAAGTAATTTTCTTCTTGAATTGATTTCCAGTTCCCAGTTCTGGGTTTCTTCCTTCACGTCTTCACGTTGGCCGTTTTTGCCTAATCTCCCTATTTGAGAAGAAATCTTTGCCTCTAAGTGACCCATCTTGTCTCACTCCCTAGGTGCTCTTTTCTGTAATCTTTCCAAAAGTAATGTGATACATTCCCATGACTTGAAATGCAATTTGTATACCGATTACTTATGTATATACTTACAAATTACTTTTTACGATGAGTTCCAGACTTGTGTTTCTAACTTGACATTTCTTGAATTGATACCACATTTGCCCCATTGAAAACTGCTTCTTCTCTCACCTTTTCAATCCAACTAAATGGCACCATCATTACCCTGTTTCAATCAGCGCACTGGAAGGCATCCTTGAGTCCTCTTTCTCTCTTTTTTCTCACAACCAGTCCATCAGGAATACCTACCAATTTTGCAAGCAAATTATCTCTCAAGATTTCTCAGTTCTCTCTACCTCCTCTAGCACCACCCTAATCTCATACCGAAATATTTTAATAGCCTTGTAGCCACTCAGGCTTCAATTATTGGATCCAGTGGATTTCCCCTTTAAGTTCTGAACTCTATAGGGAAAGGATTCTTGTTGATCTTGAAATTCTTGCTCTTATTTCAATACCCTTCAATAGTAGGTGTTCAATAAATCTTCATCGAATGTAAAATTCAGTTGATTTATTACATTCAGATGGCAGCCAGTTGAGCACTAACTTGTACTGGAAAACTGAAGAAAACTCAGCAGATGGTGATGTGAGTTGAACTAAGATGCTTTCTTTATAAATAAAATTAAATCCCTATTAAAATAGTTGCCAAGAAAAACACTTGAATGGTCAAATCAAATATTCAAAATAGGTAGACCAAGATGTACATTTGCATTAATGATATTGTAATTGATCTCATTTGCAGTTTAAATTGCTCTTGCTTACAATAATTCAGTTCAAGGAACTAAAATTAATCAACTGATTAAATTAACAAATCTTAACTGAACATCTAGGTATATGCTAGGTATGTCATGAATGCAATAGTCACCAAACAGACAAAACACCTGCACTTAGGAAACTTAAAATTTGCTTAGGGAGACAAACACATCAGACACATAAATAAAATTCATAATAAAACATCTAGTGATGTGAACGAAGGAGAAAAAAATAAAACATAGAAGGAAGATATCAAATATGCCTTGGGATTTACCATTTTAGGTTGTGACCAGGGAAGGCTCAATGAGGGGTGACTTTTAAGTAAATAGGAGTGAGGCGTGAGGGAGAGAGTGCTATGGGAATGTTCCTGGGAGGTGTCCAGGCTGAAGGAATAGCAGGCTCAAGGCTGTGAGGACCGAGCGTATTTTCACTGTCCAGGATAGCAACGGCTTGAGTGGAATGAAAACGTGAGGGTAAGTGGAAATGACCAAGAGGCTGAGTGGGGCGGGGCAAGTCTGAGTTACATGAGGGACTTGACTGAAGACAGAATGACGTGGAACGTTCCTGGAAGACTTCATGTAGGGATGGGACATGATCGCACTCAAGTTTAACCAGGGTTTTGGAATATGTTTCCCAGCACTTATCCTATAAGTTCTGTTGACAGATTCCAATATACACCAGATTCAGAATTATAGAACCTGTACAAATCAGCGTTATAGGCCATATGCTTTGGAGCAAGTTAGTTATGTGACTTCTGATATTTTGGGCGAAATGAAAAAATTAAGGAAAACTCATAAAAGACAATGAATAATAAAAGTTTGCTCAAAAGCAATTGAGGTAATTATATTTCCTAATTTTGGAAATTTTTTTTTTCAGAAAATAAAAATTTCTTGGTAAATGTGTCCCTTAAATAATTGGCTTTAGTGACTGAAAAGATAATTATTTCTAACTTGGTGATACACATTCACATCACTAAATATAATATATGATATGCCTTAGAGAAACTCTGGAGTCAGATTTAATTTAAATCCTAGTCACTTATCAGCCTTGAGCAAGTAACTTTTCTCTCTTGTGTCTCATTTTCTTCATCTCTAGAATGGGAATGATAATAATAACTACCACAGAGTGTTGTTCTGAGAGTAAAGGGGATAACATTGATTAATGTAACACTAAACATTGTGTGTGACATAAGATAAATATTCTAAAGTCATAATTATTTCTGCTATGATTATTAATATTAGTTAGTGATTTTAAAATTGTTAAATTTAAGAAGTCACAATCAAATGAGGGAATATTGAAAAAAATCTTTCATCTCTAACATTCTGTGATTTTTATCTGTACTACTGTAAATTGAGGCTACTTTCTGCCTCTCTCCAGAGTTTTATTTTTTATAAGCAATATTCTATGGATTAATAGATATGTCTATTTACTAGAAAGTCAGAATGACCCAAATATTTTACTAGTCTAATTGATCTTTCGAATTTGGGATCACATTCAAAGTGTAGGTCTCCTATGCTTTAGTGTCTCATTCTTTGCTACATAATAACCTTGTTTTCATGTGTGCTATGTTTATAGGTAAATGTGAAATACATACCACCAGAACCACATGGCACAGAGCACAGTGAGTCATAATGAAGTGCATTATAGGTTGGTATTTAATCACTACTAAAATCGATTAACAGAAATAACACAAAGATCCCTTGAGTTTGTCTCGTTAGGCCTTCTTAGGTCAATAATATTTTAGACCCCAAAGCTCACTGCAGACATGATATGTATAGTCCTCATTCACTCACTTAGGTGAACACTAAAGTCTGAATCATTTGCAATGAATAGATTTTGATCTGGCCCCACATCATTTTATGAACACTATTGAATTCCTGCAAGATCTCCATTTCCACTTTGGGATTTGAATTCCTTGGTCATCTTCTTACAAAGCCTGTCAAGTACCAAAGGTTTATGAACATATGATATGATACACATTTTGTTCCTTACTTCCTTAAGTTGATTTTGAAGGGTATTGTGCAAAAATAAAACCAAAACCACTCTATTAATATAATAATAATGCTTTGTGAAGTTCAGAATACATGCAGCTTAAGATTATTCAATAAAACTTCTGTTTTAATAAACAGATATCCTGGAGCTTGGGAGAGCACAGTTACTCCAAAGATGTTGCTATTGTTCACAGCAGCTAGTGGGATTTGTCTTTTGAATATGTTTCTTGAATTTCTAGATAGTTTCTTATATCTTCATGTCTTTGCCATTTGAGGGTGAATTTCATGTTGAATATTGTCAAAAATCACAGAGCCAAGTCCAGCAAGTACAAATGGTCATCAATCTGTGAAATGTCATTTTGGATAAAAAGCAAGAAAATCTTTGTGTTTGAATTGCCTATATTTGGCTTGAAAAGCAATTATTAATTATTAAATATTAAAGAAATTATTTAAAGTGTTAATTTTTTTAAGTTTCATGGTGGTATAGTTCTATATATTGGTATGAATCTAATAATAAACACTAAAGGAAATTGTGATCTGTTCATTTGAAGGCAATTCATAAACCATAAAAAGGGCACATAACTGGAGAATTCAGAGGTTATGATTGAAGTGGGTGTGGCATCAGTCAGGGGCCCAAACAAAATTGCAGAACTGAGGATCTACCTCTCTGTGTCTAAGCTCTGCTTTCTCAGCATTAGCTCAAATTTTCAGTGACCATCAAATGCCAAGAGAGCCACAAAAACTCCAGGCTTAGAGTTCCTCAGGCTCAAGTGCAAAGGAAAAAAAGATCCAGATTTTCTTACCTGCTGCCTTTCCCCAAGGTTTCCTTGTCTCTAACTCTATCAAGGTCCTGAATCGAATGTTCTCTAACAGGCAAGGCCAGAATCAGATGCTAGCTTTCCTTCAGTGGACCACCCTTACATCTTAAAAACAAAAGCTATTCTCTCTCCAAAGGGCAATCAGCAGGCTCCACCATGGAAGAGAAAAAGAATGCTGCTGGTGAAGAACTAGCAAGTGCTTACCTCAAGTAGACAGGCAGACAGACAGACAGACACACACACACACACACACACACACACAGGTAACTGCATGGTTTACTGTCAAATCAAACCCTGTGTTCAGATATCAATTCTGCCACAAGAACGAAAACGTAGTACGGTGGGATTTAGACCTTGATCTACTTGACTGCATTTGTGACCTTCACTGTGTTCTTGCATATGTCCGAGCTTCCTCATAAAATGAAGATAACAGTGATATGTATCTCATGGAGTGTTTAAGATTCAGTGAATTAATGCATGTGAAATACTTAGAGCATGGCACATAGCAAGCACTGTGTACATGTTATTCATTACTATTACTTGGATGGATCTCTGAACATTGCAGTCATTCACTGTTAGGCTTCCGATTCTTTATTTTTTTAAAATTAGAGGAAGAATCCACATTACAATAGTCAATGTTCCATAATCCTATGCTTTCATAAGCATTCGGATGATTCACATCCTCTAAGATAGTCTTTCCTATGCAGACTTTGAAGCAGGAGTCCTGAAGCACAGCATGAAGAAGCTAAATTTCACCATGACCTCAGTAGAAATTATATAACTTTCCTCTTATGATTTTCTGAACAAGGAGAGAAACCCACTGCCAAAAATGTGGTTTAGATATGTGTACCTGTTAGAGTAGCTTAATAAAGCAGAATGATCTTCAGCTTTGACCTCTGCTCTGTCATAAGAGAATCATGCAGAATATGTGATGAGCCATGGAGCAAGATTTTAATTTTTGTTTAATGATATTATGTCATAGTGCAGTATCGTACTAATCGTGCATGCTACATAGTGGGACAGAACATAGAGTTATCCACTGTCACCAAAACTGTGACCGTCTTTGCAACATGTTCCATATAATAGTCTACATAAATTTTTCAGATCCATCTCATAGAGTGAGTTGTTTCTACATGGCTATTTCATGCTCATTTTTCAGTTCGTGGTCTAAGCTCAAATTACCTTTATTCAGTTAAAATAAGGCCAAGATATGAAGTGGCATTATCTTTTTAAATTTTAAATAAGATTTTATTAGTGGTACCTTAAATTTATGCTATGACTTTACTTGTTAGATTCTAATATAACAATTGGAAACTTGTGACATTATTGAAGCAATAGCTGCACTCTTTATGTGTCTGTGACCAGGAAAGATAATAGGAGATGCATTTTTATTATGTTCCCTCGTTGAAAGGATGTCAATACGCATGTGAAATGTGTGTGGCTAGGTATTGTGCCATGACATAGTCATGAATATCAAAACTATTTTATAACTGGATATGAGTGCTTCAAGGATTTTGTTAGGGAATGCTTTTTAGAAAAGAAGTTCAAGAATATTATGAACAAATTAAGTACTACTATCTGAAACCTAAATGTAATACTGTGAATAATAGAAAAAAGATAATCTATATTAAATTTAACAAAGAGATAATTAAATGATCACGTAGCGGTCCTGTATGGTCAACAAGGATACCCCAAATCCTCAGGTTTTCGGGTATCCTTGGGAGGAAAGAAAAATACAGTTAGAAGTCTCAGATATTACCAATCTAATTTATGAATTTCTTGAGGCTCAAGAAATTCCCTTTATTCCCAGGCGTATTACCTTGTTTATCTTGCTGACTTAATTAGCTTTGAACTATGAGTGTCCGTGCTTCTCTTTCCAGACAGAGCTATCTCCAGAGTCTAGACTAGAGCCAATTGGAACAATTGCCCAGGGCTCTGCTCTGCTGGGGAAACCCAGCAGCTGGGCCTGTTACAGTAAGTTTGTGGATGCTGTCTACAGAGTGAGGACAAGGGAAATAGAGTTCATACAATGGAGTGCAATTGTCAAAACGCAATTAGCATAGGTATCTCCAACTCTTGTAACCTGATGAAAAAGTAGTAACTCCAGTGCCCTATGACTTGTGAGCCACTGTTAATGAACCCTCTCTCCATATCTCAATGACCTTTTTTGAACATGAATTCTTACCTTCATGCATTCATCAACTAACATTTATCAAAGTCTAACTCTGTATCTTTGCATTTAATATTCGTCATAGTCAAAAGACCACTCTTCTTATACTTCAGTGCATGCAAGGATCGCATGACGTGCTTATTAAAATTGCATTCTCAGGCTCCACCTCTATTAGAGATGCACATTCAGTAGTAGGTGAGGCCCATAACTCTGCATTTTTAAAAAGCATTCAAAACAGTTCATAAAGCACTTAATTGGATCGTAAACTCTACAACTTAGAAGCCACGATGGCTCATTTACCACTTGGATACCCAGCCCATGGTAGTTACTCAATGTGCAATTGTTTAACTTTACAGAATTATAAAGAATATATTAAACTCTAAGGTACAAAGTTGTTTTTATCACAACCGCTTCTGTATCCGTCAGGGTTCAGAAAGATAACACAAGGGATACTCAAAGGAGTAACTGAAGGGAGCTCTACAAGGCATGTGCAGAGTTAAGGAAGTCACACCCAAGACTTAGCCATAGCCACAAGGACTTGTAGTCCTTAAGACAAAGCTCACAAGGGAAGGACTTGTTACTAGAACCCTAGGAAAAGTCTAGTCATATTGAACAGGCTGCCAGACAGCGGGAGTTAGGGGAGAAGCATACCACCTTTTTCTCTTCCTGTTCTCTGATGGAACGATGTCACTGGCTAAACCCAAACAGAACCCACTAGCAAGGGAGCCCAGGTCATGCAGTATCTCTCCTCTCATGGTACAGAACTAAAGGAGAATATGGAAAATGTCTTCCTTCTAGAAGCCGACAGAACTTATTTATGAACAGAGTTTAGAGTGTGACTAATAACTAATACTTATCATTTGATGTCTTAGCTATGTCTATAACAATCTTTTCAAAAGTGTAGGTGCACCAAGGATGAGTCAATCGTGGGAACACCAAGATAGAATTTTAACTACATAGAAAATTTTATAACTAGGTAATGGCATACTCTAAGACATGTGTACACGTATATTCACATGCACATGTGCTCGCATGCATACTTTCATTGGATTCACAGGACTTTAAAAGCATGATCCCTGCTGGAACCTGGACACTTGGATGTATATCATGAATCATCATATGAGCTTTTGATAATTTCAACTGTAAAACTTAATAGCAATCAATGGACTGACATGCTAAAATGATTTAGTATTTTAATGTTAAACAGCATAGAGAAAAAACATTCATGTTTAAAGAGCTTGTTTGTCTCTAAATCAATTTTATTACTTTCTTAACTTACACTTCTGGCATCTAAAACTACAAATAATCCCTTCCTATCTAAAACTTCTCAGCTTTTGGTCTCATTTTCTTTACCCCCATATTTTAATGCCTAGGATTTAGTAAAAAATCATTTAATTCACTATTTTTAGAGCAACATGGAATTATGAACCAAAACTTAATGATAATGAGGACAATATTTCAGAGGAAGACAAACATCTTCTCTGATACATTGCCAAAAATATGCTGCCGAGATGAAGACCACCCAGAAACTTCAATTGGCACATAGTGCGTCAGCCCATATGTATTAAAGAAAAAGAACAGAAAGGGGGGGGGAGAGAGAGAGAGAGAGAGAGAGGGAGAGGGAGAGAGAGAGAGAGAGAGAGAGAGAGAGAGAGAGAGAGAGAGAGAGAGAGAGAGAGAGAGAGAGAGAGAGAGAGAGAGAGAAACACTACATAGAGAATTTGAAACTTGGGTTATATGTTTCTAAGTAAAACTTAAAGAGGTGATACTGATCTTCATTCAATTTAACAGGTGTTATTGAGTACCTACGATTTCATGGTCTTCTGCCCTCAAGAATCTTACAGTTTAGCAGGGGAGGGAGTCAATAAACACCATCATAAAAGTCATAGGGATGCATTCCTAGCTAGAGATAGAAGCTTAGTTCCTGGACTGCAGATTTTGTTTGGAACTCAGGAATGCTTCTTGCAAAAAGTAAAATCTGAGTTTGGCTTTTAGAAGAGGAGAGTGTTCAGATGGAGAGCTGACTTGAAAGGTCTTTCAAAGCCTTCCAGGTGAGGTGGCAAAGTCAGTAGAAGATAATTCTGAAATGCTGTGTATATGTAGGTAATGGTAAGTCAATTGTGGGTTAAGAGAGTGGCCAGTGTCAAGGACTGATGATGAAGTCCTGAAGTCACTTTGGACTAGGTTATAGGAAGACTTGAGTATACCATTGCCCTTTGGGGTTATTCTTTTGGCAGCAGAGAGTCATGGGGTTTTTGTCAGGAGGGAGTAGACAATGCAGAAGGGAGATGAAGGGATCTGCTAGCTCTGTATTACAATGAATGAAGGGAGAGAACTAGGGAGCTCAATGGGATGTCTTGGGAGAGGTAACAACATTTAAATTTGGAAGGGTCTAGATGGATGAAAGAAATGTGGTAACAGGTACAAAAGTCTTTTTAAAAGGAACAATGGGAACACTAGTTAATGTATTGGATGTGGGGCCTGAGGAAGAGATTATTGCCAAACATATCCAAAGTCTGAGGTTTCTGATCTGGATGATTCACCTCTTTGAGGGAGATGGGGCTCCTCTATTTCCTTCCTCCCTTCATTTTTTTTTTCTTATAGCCTCGTTGTCCTTAATTATATTAAGGACGTCTTTAATTATCATGGAATATTTGAATTACTGGGGGAGTATTCCAGTCTGAAACTTAGGTAAAATCAGATGTTGGACTTGGTTATGTACAACTGCGTTAATTACATAGGGTTTGAAGTAGTGTATGGGATGAAAGAGTATATAGCAGGAGAAGATAATGGGACAGAGCTTGGAAATATGGAAAAATTGGAAAACACCTCCTTTTCAGGGTTAGATAAAGATTAGAGTTGGATTTGGGTCATTTTGGATGTAAATATTCTCCCCTATTTGAGGAAAGAAAGTTAGTCCTGCTCTTTCCCAGAGTGGTTGGGTTTGAATACATAGCATTGAGTGATCTCATTTAATTCTACTTTCAATCCAGAGGACACTATATAGTTGGACATTCAGAAAACCTAATGAAAAAGCAAGAATTGTTATTTTTATTCTGGGGTACTCTAGTCAAGAATTTTGTATGTGTGTGTGCATGATGAATGTGTGTGTGTGTGTGTGTGTGTGTGTCTACACCTCAGAAATTTGTTTCCCTTTTTAATTAAATAAAGCTCATGTTTGTTGGCTTTTAGGGTGGGCTGCAAGGCCCATCTGTTTAACTAGGCATTTGCCTGATATTTCAGGGAGAGGATTGGCAAGTGTAAGTGCGAATTTGAATACCAGATACAGGCTATTTAAAGCTGAATTTATGTTTAATAAATTCACCCAGAGGTGCTGAGCAATAGGTAGTTTGGAAAATGATCATAATTTGTGCAGAAGAGTATTTTTTTTTTTTTTTTTTGAAAGGTTGCATGCTATGTGATTGGGGGAAGGAATAGACTCAGGGAAGTTCATGTCTACTAATGCCTCTGTTACTTCAGGTCTCACCACGGGGGAGGGCAGAGTACTTCAGTAATGGCTTTTGATGTCCTGGAAGGCAAACTCATCTTCCATTTCACATGATGTAGTACTAACTTGAGAGCAAATAATGCATAAATATTATCTTGATAGTATGTGTTAAAGCAGTCGGCATCTAGGACCAAGGGTTGTCAATCTTTGAGGTTTCTAAAAGGAATTGCAATTTATGGCGTGTTAGGGTAAACAGTTGGATTACATTTCTGAAATACGTGTTCCATCAGGTAAAATCATTGTGATTACAGGCACTGGAGCTGTAAGTAAGTTATGTGCTAAAAGGTTGAAAATGTAAAACAAGTATGCCTGTGCTTAACTCTTAATCCCTCTTTGTATCTCCTCTGAATAAACTACAAGAAAAAGGGGAAAAAGAATGTTTAAATAATAAAACAGAAAGCGTATATTATGTCATCTTGCTAAATAATAAGCACAATGCAGCTCGAGGAACTGTTTCATGAGTGGTCCAGCCATGAGAGTACTCCAGAATCCAAAGCACTATAAAAGACTATAAAGAAATTATTTTAGTTGAAAGTTTCTCCTATTGTTTGTGTTTTTATCTCTGCTAATTTCTTCTTTATTTTCTGATGTGCCTTACAAAAGCACAGGTTGTCACTAACATCTCCGCTCCATTGTTCAGAAGTGCATTGCTAATAAAAGCAAAAGACGGAATGGTTTTAAGAGCTTTGCATATGTTTGACAGCAGAAGATAATAAATGTAAATAAATCTTTAATATTTCCCCTAATTCAGTTTGTGCCATGCAAATGTCAGGACTAGAAAAACAAATCAACAAACATTTGAAGGAAAACAATATACATAACTTATTTTATATATTAAAAACAACTGTCAAACAATTATGACCTCATGTATTAGTTGGTTGTTTTGAAATATTCCTACTAGAGTTAAAAAATGCTATGAGGGCCTTTGAGCTTAAACATATTGTGTCAATCAAGAGCATATGTAATATATCTAAAGCATGAGGTAAAAATTTTCTTCATAAATTATTTCATAAATAAATAAGTAATTTGCTTGAAAAAATTACAAAAATATTTGTGCTTTTATTAAGTTCTCTACAGATCTTTTGTGGTTAATGTAAACGGATTGATAGAGACAGCATTTGATCTGCTCTATTCAAACTTGAAATACAAAAAAGTATCATGAAGACGTTCTTCATTTCTCAGGCAAACTTTAGCAAAATTGAGTCCGTGAAACTTCATTCATTAAATTTTTAAGTGACCATGAATTTGTTGGCTTCAGTACCTGGAGTGTAACTTTATCCTTTCAATTAAAGGACATAATTCATCCTTAGACCTTTGGCTTTAATTTTTCAGATAATATATAATTTTGGGTACACTTATGGTCAGATTTTGTATTATTACAGGTGGAAAAACACCAGCCATCTCAAGGGTTTTGTGCTTGCAAAAGCATGTAATTTAATTTTTTGAACCAATTTAATCAATGATTGTTTCATGTGAGTAAATTTACACTCTCGACGATTGCCTTAGACTTGAGGGTGACGGAGAGGAAGATCACTTCCCTTTTAAAATGTCATTTAAATCTTGGGGAGCAGCAGGAGATTAGGGGACTAATCCTTGTGATAAATTGTACTATTTAACTTCTTCTATAGCCACAGATTTTATCAGTTAGATACCAGCTTCAACAGTTTTAGGTGCTTTTAACCCTTTAAATACAAACAGTCTGACTATTCAGATACATGTTTCCAAATATATTGAACCTAATATTTTCAGTTAGTCATGGCTAAAGAATGTTTCACTCCTATCCTTATTATTTTCCTGAATAAAATTGCGTCTCACTGTGCCGTGCATATTTCTATAAAAGGCGGCAACTTAATTTATGGCTTAAAAAAGAAAATAAAAGGTCTATATTTAATATAGGAATACTTTTTACAGGGGAAATTGGTGGTGGACAGTATTTAATGACTCCAGTGTGGAAATATGCAGGTGGTCATAGTAGTTGACGATGAGATTTACTGAAGATTTTGATATTAATTTTCCCTGCATGCTGGAGTATATATAAATCTGTCTGTTCTCAAATTAATTTAAATCGATGATAACATATGAATAACTCTATGCATATGAGTTTCATTGTCTTCTTCCTTTAGGGAATATATTGTTTGCCTCATTGTGAAACTGTATTTTGACTACTCTTCCACCTGCCTAGTTTCTCTATTGCAAAAGAATTATTGCTTTTCTATTCACAAAGAGTAGATGAAGCATGCTACCAAAATACTTCTGGAATAAATGTGCTACAGAAAGGAATCACATATCTGTCTGATTGGGTATATTAAGTAGAATTAAAGACCTTACAGAAAAAAAGGGTAAAGTTCTGAAAGCACATATTTCTGTTTCAATTTTTTATAAGATTGGCTTTTTTACTCCTGATAATAGTATGTTTCGAAAATATACTCATCTTTCCTCTAAAAAGATGCAAGAATCATTTAGTGAAAAATATTTTGGAGGAAATCACTTCATCTTCAGCTCAGATTCATGATTGTACCTCTCTAAAATTCTAATTTTAATCATTCTGTCGTTTAGAGAAGGATGTTTCTCGTTTTAGCACAAAATTAGTTTAAACTGACTTTCACCGAAGGAAAAACATGCCACTTAAAGTCACCCAACTGAAGAAAAGAAGTCCAAATGCCCAAGAAATGTTTACTTGGTTTTTAACACCTCCTATACTTTGAATCCTGTCAGGGTAATGTTTTATGCATTGTTGATCTTTAGAAGTTAAAAACAAAAAACACCGCTCATTTCAGTAAACTTTATGGGAAGGCAATTTCTCTTAATGAGAAAATCTGGAGATGTGAAGTAGGAAAAAGAGTCATGCCCAATTCAGCGTTCCTTATCTGCCACTAAAACCCCAAAGAGCAGCAATGTATGAAACTGGCAGTATTTGAATAATGTGCCCATTCTATCTATTTTGTGGTACCCCCTTAAAGCACCCATTGAGCCTCTGCCTTCTCCTCAGCTCAGAAAACCATAGCAACCTCAGTCCGCGCTCCTCCAACTCAGGATAGAGTTCAAGTTGTTCTCCTGCAGCCCTCTTGCCATCAGAACATGGGAAACCCTGACCACCGACGACGAGGTGTCCCGAGACTTCTCGCCACAGATAAAGGGCGGGGGAGGGGGCGCACACGCACACAGGAACCGTGCGTCGTTTAATTGAGAGGGCGAGGGAAAGTCGCCACCGAAAAGGTAAGAGCACTTTTGGAGTTCTTGGGATTGTTCAGGACAGCATCTCCGAGTGTTTGGGGAACGTCGCCTTGGCCGCCACGCACTGCCCCCCGCGCACCCCCCACACCCCCAAGGTAGGTCCCGGTCTTTATCGCTTCATTCCCAAAGCGTTCCGATTTTTCCTCCTTTTCCAGCCCGCACGTTCACACGTGGGGGTGGGGAGGCGGCGGGGAGGCGGGGCGGGAAGGTGGCCGGGCCCCTGCCCCGCGCCGCGCTCATTTGCGGCGCTCGGACTCGGGCGAAGTTCTCGCGCAGCCGGCTGGCCGCGGCCGGGGCCGGTCCCGGCGGGCGGCGGCGGCGGGTGCTCGGGGCCGGGCGGGGCGGCGGCGGCGGCGGCGGCGCGGGGACGCGCGCTCGCGCTGTCTCTTTAAGGGAGCTCGGTCTGGGGTGGCGCTTTCCTCCGCGAAGGCTCCTTTGATATTAATAGTGTTGGTGTCTTGAAACTGACGTAATGCGCGGAGACTGAGGTCCTGACAAGCGATAACATTTCTGATAAAGACCCGATCTCACTGCAATCTCAAGCGTCCTCTTTTTGGTGCTGCTCGTTTCTCCAGACCTCGCGTCCTCTCGATCGCTCTCTCGCCTTCCTATTTTTTCTTTCTTTCTTTCTTTTTTTTTTTTTTTTTAACAAAAAACAACACCCCCTCCCCTCTCCCACCCGGCACCGGGCACATCCTTGCTCTATTTCCTTTCTCTTTCTCTCGCTCTTTTTTTTTTTTTCCTAAGGGGGGGGAGGGAAGGGAAAGGGGGGGAGGCAGGAAAGACCTTTTTCTCCCCCCCCCCCCCCCAATAATCCAAGATCAACTCTGCAAACAACAGAAGACGGTTCATGGCTCTGGCCGCCGAGCCACCATCTTTCGGGCTGCCGAGGGTGTTCTTGACGATTAATCAACAGGTAAGGAGGGGAGGCCCGGCGGGCCGCGGGGCCGGGGCCGGGGGCGCGGGGGGCGCGGGCTGCCCTCGCCCGGCTCGGGGCGCCGCGATGCGAGTGCTGCGCCCGCGCGTGTGTGCGCAGAATGTGGGCGATCGCGAGCGGGGAGCCCTGGGAATTAAAAGTGACTTTCTTTGAAAAAAAAAAAAAAAAAAAAAAGCAGAGGGAGAGTGTGCAGAAAGCCAAGCGCAGGCTTCTCGGGTTTCACATGCATTTTCTTTCTTCCTTTCTGCGCGTGTGATTTCTTTCTTTCTTTCTTCTCTCCTGCTCCCCTTTTCCCCCTTCCTCTCCTCCTTTTGGTGGGTCTGAGGCATCTGAGCCTTGGAAACCAGCGACTTCAAACTGCAGTAGCCCCTGGAGTCAGGAGGGTCAAGTTCAGCCGCCGGGGAGGAGGAAAAACAAATCCCCATTTGCCAAAAAAAGAAGTTTCAGGCCGGTGCCCCCTCCCCCTCGCAGCCCCACTCCCCCTCGCTGTCTCTTTCTGGCTGATTTTAATTCTCTCCTACCGGGCGCAGCGGAGGAACTGGAGGTGGTTGGACCCGAGGGGCCGCCGCCGCCGCCGCTGCAAGTTTCCTGGGGGCTCCTGACAAGCGGGGAGCAGACTAGGCACCGGCATGCAGAGTAGTAAGTTGGACGAACTTGGGAGGGTCGGGAGGGACTTAGAGAGGGGCCTTCGTGTGGTCCCCAAAGTGGGGGAAATAGCACAGGACTAGTTTGGCTTTGAAGAGTTTGCAAAGCCAGGCTTCAAACTTTTTTCCCTTAAAGGCCCAGCTGGGGCTGGAGAGGGAGGGTGTCGCATCCCCTGATGCACCCGCCTCTGAGCGGCTCAGGGCAGCGTGGCCCAAGGGGTCTGTGCCCTGTCGGTGCCATGTGGCAGGGCCTTGCAGCCAGGGAGCTTCCGTAGGGGCTGAGGAAGGGGCAGACTTCCTCTGCGGTGCGGTTGATGCGCCATGTGTCGCGCGGGTCAGGGGACACTGGCCGGTGATTAAATGCCTGACAGCGGTGGGACATCCAGGCGGACAGGCGCTTTGCCTTCTGTCTAGTTCCTGTTTGGGCTCTAGACTCTGAAACGCATCTTTGAAAAGCCAAGGCAAACACCGCTGTCCCTTCAAATAACTCCAGGATTATAGGACCCCATGAATAATTTGAGGGTGAGGTAGAGGTGGGAGCTGTTTGAAGTGCAAAGCTGTTTTTGTGGCTGGAAAAGCTTTTTTGTTTAGTACCTGTCTGAGATAGTGGTGTTTCCCCTTTCCCCAGGGAAGTCAGTAACTGTTTTATGGCCCTAGGACTCTAAAGCAATTTAAGTTAGAGGGCGACAAGGACTGGTGGGGTTTCAGAGGGAATCTTGAACTTATTAAATTTTAGGACCTGCTTTACTTCCCCATATCTTTTTAGGCCCCAGAATTGATACTTTGAAAGTTTTTGAGTAAGAGCGATGGATCTTAATGATGAATCAAAATTATGATAGAATATTCATCCTTATCCTATTTTGGAAAATCACGGCTAGAGTTTAAGCAAGGTAAGTGAAGTGAGAAGCTTAGTGGTGTAGTTAAATGTGAGACAAGTTAGGCCGATTCATTGAACTTTTGTAGATTCATTGAACTTTTGAAAATGTACCAGGTGAACAGGAAAGGGCTGGGGAGAGATAATAAGTACAAAAGCAAAATATAGATAGGGCCTGAGACAAAATTACAAAGAAATGATAATTCTAGGCCTGGTTGTTGGCTAAATTTGATTGCTCAAAGCAAAAATAAAATAGGAACCTTCCAACAACTCTTCGGAGCCCTCCAGCTCTGAAGCTAAAATCTATGGATCTGGCTGGCATCATGTTACTTTCCTTCTGGTTTTAGGAAAAGTTGATCATTTAGAAAAGGCTGCCAGAGTTAAAAATGCCAGGGACAGTAAAGGAAAGTAATGCGGGCAGCCAGTTCAGTTCTTGACGTGGACAAAATGAGAATGAAAGTTTCAGAGCTCACTGTTGTGAAGTTTCTTACATGTTGCTCATTTGCTTAGCAGACGTTCTCAGCCATCCCACCGGTTAATGTGAAAAAGCAAAGGATCTAAAATAATCATGTGGGCTTTTTTTCCCCCCTTTCCCCAAGTATGCCAGGGTTGTGAATAAATACAGGGTTTGTATGGGAAGATGAAGCGTTTCCTGTAAGTTCTGATGCTGACAGCACAGTTTGGAAATGATACCAACATTTTGAGGATTTTTTTTTTTTAACCTTTAAGTGAAAGTTTATTAATGACATGCTGAATCTTAACAAGTTAAACATATAGTTCTTAGCGTTTATCTCTCCTTAGATTTCATAACTTCCTTTTAAAGCTGTACCCTTGGATAAAAACATCTCCAGTCAGTTAAATAGGCAGGGCCAATAATGTGCTAAAGTTTAGTGATTATTTCTGGATATTAATAATGTGAAAATAAAACACCTGAAGAGGGAATAGAGTTATATTGCCAATATTCCGGACTTGATTTCTCTAAATGTAAGGCATTCTGAAGCTTCATGAGTACTCTGTTGGCAAAGTCTTATTTACCATCCGTGAGCTGCCGTTTATGGCTTCCTGATTTATCTGTTGTAAGTTAGGATATGTGTGTGCAGAACGCTTTTACACACATAATAACCAAGTCTGACACTCTCCAAATAACTGGTGGAACACGGCAAGTGCCTAACACAAAGTTTGTCACTTCTTTGAATTTTAGATGCTGTTAGGGTCTCTGGGACTGCTTAGATTTTGTCCTTTGTGTCTTAAAGGTAAACTAAAGAAGGAGGAAAGTGTCAGGGCGGCTGTGAAGTCTGGGTTGAATTCCGAACTTAGCATATTTGACAACCATATATATTTTAAATGATTTTATACAAATTTTCTACCTACTTGCTTAAAAAACAGGTTAGGATTCAAATCAGTGTGCACATTCATAAGTGAGTTACATGTGGCCCTACCATATTTCAGTATTATTTTACTTTTCTTTTAAGTCATGTACTACTCGTGAATTTATTCTAATTTCCACAGTGGAGGTCTCTACAGAGATCTTCATTCAAAGGAAAACCTTCAAAACAGGGAGATGAATGCATGTGTGGAAAAGCTGCTTTTAGGAGCCTAATATTTCAATGATGTTTCTGTAATTGTGATGATGATGAGATATGTATGCATGTGTGTTCAGAGATAGAAACCACGCTTTTCATTTAATGATCTTCGCATTTTTTTTTTATACTAAGAAATAAGCCAAAGGGTGTTAGGTTTTAATAAACTCTTGCCTTCCCGTCTTTGTTGAAGTAAATAAACATTACTGAAAGTTTTAAGAGGACTTGCAAAAAATTGTTCTTGGACTAGAACTTTATTTCAAATTTGAAATTGGGATCAATGCTGATAACTGACTTTTTAAACATTTTTCGTGCTTCGCGTATTTAAAAATTATTTTTTTACTTCAGTACTCCCTTTGATGGTGAACAGTCATCTGACGACACTGTGCTGTTGTATGTAAAACAAAATAGACTTTAAGAAGGTTATGGGCAGGTGTCTATAATTGATTTAAAGGGAAATTATTATTTTTGTAATAAGTGATGCACTTAAAATGACTGGCTCACATTAAAACATATTCTTACGAAGATATTCTCTGGTGTGTAAAATGAAGCCATTCATTCAACAGACTGACAACTTTCCACTTGATATTTGCCTTTGCTTAATTTAGTTTCCGCAGGACAGCTAGTGTGGTAGTCTGCATCTGTTTTTGGCAGGCGAAGAAAACTATAAACTCAGACAGTTCTGTCCCAAATATTGCAGCTCACAGTTACAATCAATTTGATAAAAACAGGCAAGTTTTATGGGCTTGTTTTCTCTTGTTCATCCTTGGTCAAACTTCCAGGTAACAGAGGTTTATCTTTCTTCCTCTTTTTCTGGTTATGACTACTAATACCCTTGATAACTAGTTCTGACTCTTGTTTACTCATTTGTTTTCCTAATTTACTAGTTATTGATATTTTGGGAAATTAATGACAGCATATCTAGACTTGGTTTTACTTTGGTTGTGTTTCTGTGGGATAACTATATTTATCTTTTGATATCATACAGAAGGAAGTGAATTCTTTGTTACTTTACTAGTTATGATTTATGGGATTTTAGAGTTCCCTGGGAGATTTAATATAAAGATGCTCTTCTAGTCTTTGCCAAGCAGAAATTTAATCTAATTCTCTTAGGTTACTTATAATGGTCACATATAGAAAAAGACTAATATGCTTTATATTTTTAAAAATTGGGCAGCTTTAAAATAATTATCAAGTCATTTGTCTCCTAAAAGCTTTAACCAGTCGATTAAAGTTAATATACTAAAATACCAAGTTGTGTTTTATGGTACTGTTCAGTAGCAAACAATGCTGCAGAGAGTATAAATGCTTTTAAAAATTTATCCTTGGGTATAAGGGGGTCCAAAGCCAGTCATTAATTTGTGTAGAATATTCTATTATTTTTGACCTTTATAAATAATGCCTTTGTTGTTACAATGATGGTCACTTTTTGGTTGTCACAGCACTCAGTGGCTCTCATAGCTGAAAACTGAATCTGTTGGTCTTTGGTTCTCTGATAGGCATTATAATGTAGAACTTGATTTAGGTTAGATCTTTGGACTTCAGAAACTCTTGTTACTGAATTTGGGGATAGAACGTGGGAGAAAATTTTTTAAATTGTTAAGTTAGTTAGATGAAGAAACTTGACTAGGGATGGTGATTGCAGCTATAGTGACTATTATAGTAGCGGTGTCTCCTTTTTGTTATCTTACTTTTCCCCCCAAGAGCACAAATCCAAATAGCAAAACCAGAAATGAACTTATCTGTGCACTTCAAATTTGAAGCATCATTGGAAATCATTTTCTGATTCAAAGCTATAATTGAAATGCAAATAATATTAAAACACCCCAGAGCAGACATTAAGGATATGCTTGTCATTCTTAAGTGTGTTTCATTAAAAATAATAAAAATCTTTTAATTTTTAAAATGTTTCTATCTCTTTAAAAACCTGCAGTAAATACTTCACAAGTGGCTAGACACCTTCCCTGGTGGTTTAGTTTATACAAGTAGGAAACTTTCTCTCCTACTCTTTCTCTCTCTCTTTCTTGTTTTCTTTAAACCAACTGACGTAATGCCAAACTTTGCTTTAAAAGAACAGACAGAAGTAATTGGTAGCTTTTAACTTTTAATAATGTTCTGGATTGGTTTTAGTGGCCAAAATGCCATTTTTTTTAGAAAAAGAAAAAAGTTCAAGTAAGAACGGGCTTGTGGCCTGAGGAAGAAAGGCTCTGTTGATGCAGTTATTTTTATTCTTGTTTTTCAATCTGTTATTAAAAATCTTTCCTGCTGAGCACTGCTGGAGTTCTCCAATTGCTCTTTGTGATGGCTGGTGCATTTCAGGTTACCGTAACTTAAACAGTTTTTGGGTTTTGGGGAGAATGGGTGTTCGCATTCCCTTATTTCATTCTTATTTTGGGGAAAAAGCATTAGTTTTGTTTCACTGGAGATTAAGTAAGGTTATCACTGGCAATAGGTCGAAGAATAGTTGTATATAGAAGGAATGCCACACCTGTTAGCAAAGCCTAAAATGTGGAAGTTTAGTCCTGACATTAATCACTTTTATATGCAGAGGAAGGAAAATAGATGAAACTACCAAAATGCATTTCTAGATTGAAAACATAAGTTTTAAGGGTCAATATGTTTCGACTGGAGTTTTTCTTTTTTCCCCTTAGAATTTTACATGATATTTTTTAACCCTATTTATCAAGCAGTAATTTTAGCTTTTTCTTTCTTCCTCTCTCTCTCTCTCTCTCTCTCTCTCTCTCTCTCTCTCTCTCTCTCTCTTTTTCTTTCTTTCTTCTCTCTTTCTGACAAGGCAGACAGAACTTTCTGTAGTTAAGAGACATCTTGGTAATGTTGATTGACATCGAGCAACTTCCTAAGCTGTCAAGAAAGAAAATATTTTCTGGGGGCGAATAGATTTGTGTCAGTATTCCCTTCCTTGGGGAAAGATCTTCCACCCAGAAATGGGGCCCTCCACCCCATTTTGTGGGTCAGAACTGAGTATAGATATTTCTGATGTGAATTGTTGCAGAGGTCTAAATCTATGGTTACTTATCTTGGACTTGGTTTTTAATGCCGAATTTATTCCTGTGATGTTTTCCCCCTTCTTACTCAGAGCTTATTTAAGGAATAATACATATTGAAAATTCGGCATTGCACACAGGAAGAGTAGAGACTTTGAGGCTTTTATAATTATAAAAAGCATTTTGCATATTTAGGGCCCTTCAAGTACTCTCCCCTTAGATATTTAGCAGTTTTGATTTACTCGATGTGCTTCTCAGATTTTCCTGTGAAAGCTGCAGACTTTATTCCCATCCGAAGTATTCCGTCCTTGCTAACTGCTCCTTTACTTATGGATTTGTTAGGAAAATCTTAAAAGCACTTAAGCTATGTGTTGTTCGTATCAGCGCAGTAGAAGTTTCTTGGAGTAGGTCATGATTTATTTAAATTTTGTACGAAATTTTCAAACATAAATTTCAAGTTATGAGTATGACCGTCCATAGATTTTTATTTAATGAATGTTGGTTTGTTACTTCAAAACTTTGGGGAGAGTAATAAAGTTTAGGAAGAAGGGAAAAAGGCAGAGGGAGGTGTTTGGAGCGATGGTCCTTTAATATCAGCAGTTTGTTTACTGTTGAGTGGTGGGGAGGGGTTGGAGGAGGCTTTGTGGAAGATGATACAAGAAAAAAAAATCCATCAATTGCGCATATGATCCCCTCCCCTTAAGGTTTACTTAAACAATATGTTTCGGTTTTGCCTCAAACCATTCTGCACCACCTCTGCTCCAAGAATCCACCTCGATCTTGGTTCCTAGGAGATTAAGGATGACTCTTTATGTTATATAATGAACAGCAGTATTATATGAACAAAGGTAACGTATTTTGATTTGTGTAATGTTTTGATAGTTAGTAGTAGGCTACCTATGATATGAAGGGAATTCTAGCAGGGTAAATGCCTGCAAGTGCTTTGAGGTATCATGATAGTGCTGTGTTTAAGTTACTGCGGTTACGTGTGCGTGCTACTGTAGGTGTGTTTTACGTATGTAATGCATGTAATATTGCTTAGATACACCTGGACGATGAACTTTAATATGCCATAAGGAACTCTGCTTTAAATGTGAATCTTTTAAGGAGCTCCGTGACTTTATACAGTCTGGAAGTTTGAAGTGAGTATGGCGGTTTAACATAATGAATCCATCTTCATCATAATACTTAGATCTATCCTGAGTTTACTAAGAAATTTGAAAAGAAGAAAAAGCTATAAATCAAAATGCCCCCATGCAGTGTATTTTAAGAACTGCTTCTGAGATCATTTTTCAAAAGTTCCATTTCTGTGGAAGGGAGCAGGGAAGTGAAGTGCTGTTTCTGGATATACGTTTTATGGACGAGCACGTTATAGTTTACAATTCTATCAGCTCAAAACGTTATGTAGAAATAATATGGAACATGTAAAGACTCTGTACTATGATCCCATGCGTTTTTCCCTAGGGTGATGGATTCTGTGCGTCACCCAAATGTGATGCTATTTGCTAGGCTTGTAATACTGGTTTTGAGGGTTGCTGTATGTCCTATTTCATCAAGCAACACAGTACAACAACTTTGGTATCTAGGTAATTGACACAGTCAAAATAGGCTCTGGAAAATGTTCCAAATACTTTTAAGTAAGTCAGAAGCTAACATATATGTAATTTATTTAACACTTGAATAAACAAATGATTCATTGTCTGTTCTTCAAGCCTTCTATAGTAGATAGTATTAGAAGGAAATATACAAGTGTCCACAGTTCATTTTTTGTTTCTTTTTCTTTAATTTGAAGGAAGCATGGTCCTCTTATTTGCCTTAATAATTACTTTATCTGTAATTATTTTATTCATGGTAGTGTGTAGTATAGTATTATAAGGAATAATAAACATTTATATTATCTAAAGTACATGTCCCAAGTTTTAAAAAACATTACTACTATTATATAATTAAATTGAATATTATAATAATCAGTAATGAACCCAATCTGGGGTGGGAGATGACATCACATTGTTATTTATACTCTAAATATATTTTAGATATAGCAATAGATAAAAAGTATTTTGACCAAGAGCTGTTTTGCCTTATAGAATTTGTTCAGAGTATGAAGCATACAAATCAGGGAAGATTCATAATATTATCATGCAATATAGCTTTTTATTAATTTTTGTGAATCATCATTTCAGTTTCTCCATGTATTTATATAGAAACAAATATTCCTACAAATAGGGTAAATTAAATATGTGTTGCCAAAGTTAGTTTGTGGAATCTAATTTATTGCATGGTACACTTCATATACATAGGGATCAAGCATTACTAATTCAGGTTTAGCTTTTTTTCTCTCTGGTCTGTGCAAAAGGGCAGCATATGAATTTGTGACTTCATAATACCTAAGTATGTATACAAACGTACCCATTTGTATTCTCACTCCTATAGAATGTTCGTGCATTACAGGCTTTACATGGAATTTTACCATATTCCATATATTTTTTAAAATGACCTGAGTCTCTGTAATGTTCATTAAAATTATTTAGTACATCCCAACACCTATTTGAAAGTTAATTTAATTACATTTTGGTTCTGAAATGAGAGTGAGATCGGTAAGGCAAATTAAAAACCAAATTCCACCTATGTGCCCTCTCTGATGACATTATCCACACATCATCTTCATCTCTGGAAGATGTGGAAATAAATGCATCAGCCTACTCGTCTCTCAATACTGGTAGGTAGTTCTGAACATATAAAAATTCCTAAGAGAGGTTGGTGTTTGTTTTTGCTTTAATTTTGATGCCATTGAGTATTTTTGAGAGATTATTACCTCACTTTACTTCTAAAAGATACCTTTCAGTTTATGGACTCAAGGCTGGCATACATATTAAATTTTAATAATCCATATTACTTAATTTTTCATACATATTAGTCTTATTTTTGAATAGTTAATAATATTATATCAATTTTTAATTTCAGTGTACTATACCAAAAATTTGCAGAAAGTAACATCAGTTATTTCTTTATGTACCTTTGAGATCTTTTAAAATCATGATGTATTTGGTTGCTGAATTTGTTAATAAATAGTTATAAGTAAAATTGATTATGGCTATCTTTGGATGTATACCCTTTTAAGAGTGTATAGTAAAACTTGCTCCTTAGTTCTGCAAACCAAGGAAATTTTTAGAAAATTACATACAAATAGCCAGTGTGAGCAATTAAGCAAAGACCTTATATGAAATATTATTTTCTGTAATTTATAAGCAAACAGTAAGATGTGTTTCTTCTTTGCATTTAGAATGTGTTTCCATTACATTCTCTGAGTGTAAGATGTGGTAAATTAGTTTTAGAAACTCACTGTCATTTAAACCTCAAATACGATAAACTTAATTTTACTCTATATCCTATCACTGTTAATTCTATTTTTAAATGGCTTGTTCTTAAGACAGTTTGTACTGTTGAAAGAATGCCCTATTTATTTACAACACATCTTACTTTTTCTTTGTACTTTGATAAGCTGAAAGCAAGCTTAGATTGAAGACCAATAGCAAAATCCTGTTGTACACATTTTACTTGGAAATCTGTGCATGAATGTGCATGTTCGCAGTCACACGCTTAACCCTTTCATGTTGCATGTGTTTACTTGTGTACATATCTTGCACTTTTTAGTCTGCAAATAGTTCAGTAGCTCAGAGTTAACAGTGAATGATGTTCACTCTTCTCACCGCCTGGATAATTCAGTGTATCATTGGCTATAATGAAATTTTAAAACTGAGACCAATAATGATTAGAAATGGAGAATCGGGGGCAGATACTACTTCAAGCAGGTTTTCCTCCTTGTTGTTTTCTCCATTTTTAGTTCCTTTTTAAAAGGATATATATGTATCTGTATCTGAACAGAAGGGAGACGAGGATACCGTACAATCCGTAATAACTTAAAGAACTATTGCTTCAATTAGCTTTCTTTATTTATTTACTTTTAACAGGAAAGCTTTGGCCTCTTTGCCTGTGGCCCTTGGGAGTTCTAGATAAAGCCCATTGGGGTCATACTCATAGTTTTGACTCCCTGTGACAAAAAGCCTTCTCTAGCTTCTGGTAAGCTACTGTGCTATGTTCCTGCAGGAGAGGAAGGGCCTGTGAGTTGATTTGGCATTTGGAAGACGAGAAAACTAGAGTCTTCCTTTCTGAAAATCCTCTGGATGATTGTCAGAAGAGTGAGCAGAGATCCTGGGTTGCATGATGCCATTGATTTTAGGGTACTAGAGAAAATTATGCTGAAACCAAGCATGCTTCCTTTGGATTATTCTGCCATACGTTATTACCATTTTTTTTCCTTTCCCCTTTTTACCCGGTTTGAGATCTAATATTTCAGTTTCTGGAGGAGTAAGGATTTATCCTTTTAGTGGGAAAAATATGCCAGTTGTAGGATTTTTACCTACATTTCTTTCTAATATTTATATTTTAGGGGCAGAAGTGTAAGAAGCTTATATACAGTGAAATAATAATTTGATTTTATTGTTTGCTGTTGAGCAGACCTTTGCCACCCCATTTCTATGAGGAAATGCATTGAATGAAATTAAATAAAGTTGTGGTATAATTTGGAAACAATTATAAGCACCAACTATGACATATTTCTGGCAAAAAGATTAAGGCAATTTTAGTTACTTAGTACGTCTACCCAACTCTGTATTCCAAGTTTATAAATGTGAATTGGACCATTCCGTCGTGAATGCTTGAAAGTCATGTTATCTTGATTTAGGGAAGAAGAGTTCTGTAAAAACTCTGACCATCAGTCTTTTGTAGATTCACAAGAAGTAAAAAGCCAAGTATCAGGTTATCAGTGCTTTGAGGTCTTTAATAAAAAAGAGTTTTACTTGTTGTTTGTGGTGGCTGTACTCAGTAGCATCAAGCACAGGCTGCTTAACATATTTATGTATTATTGAGTTAGCATAGTTCGATAAATGATTGTATTTCCATCAAGGTTTAGGGAGTAACACAAACTAGAATAGTTGCCATCCACCAAGCGTAGTTCTAAAGTTTGGAATTTGCAACTGAGTCTTAGGAACTCTGGCATGACTATCATAGTAGGTACAAATATTCAAAGTGATCACCTTTTATTAAAGTTCTGTCTTTCATGTCTAGGATAATATAGCAGTGAATGTTTGCTTTTTGTATGTTTTGTCTCCAAGCAGAGGAAACTGACAGTTTTATGTTTTAAGTGCCGAAAGTTGTTTTTGGCTGAGCAGTCCCAGAGTTAATCACTGGATGTTAACTTGAATTTTCGTCTTTAAAAAGTTTTTGATTTTTAAAACAAAGTATGCTTCCATTATTTCCAAATTGACATCCTGTGTTCTGGATTGGTTTTTAGAGAAATGTTTTCCAAATTCTCTTGGGTTGCTTGAAGTCCACTGATTTTGAAATGTTCAGTGTAGCTTTTAAAAATCTTTTTTAGCAAGGATAGAAAATACTTCATCTTTTCAGTTTTTTTTTTTTTTTACTACAGAACACTTGTTAATTTCCATGAAATACAAATTAATTTTGCATTTGCTTTGTATTTTTTTCTTTTGTGTTATCTGTTTAGAAATTCTTTGATGCATCTGAAATGTAGAGATCAGTGATTTCAGTTCCCCTGCCACACCTTGATAAGATATTTTGGCCATTTCTAAGGAGTAACTATAGGGAGAAATTATTTTTTGTGTCAATTTCATAGTGTTATTTTTAATTAAAAAATGGTTTTGGAAAATCATATACTTATTTATTCTTTGTAATTAATTGAAAAAATTTGACTGATGTAAAACTACATGCATTTAGTTGTTTCTCATTCAGAACTTATGTATTTTATTAACCAGCATTAGATTCCCTTTCAGATCACTTTTTGGAACTTTCCAAAATTAATAAGAAAATATAAAATCTCATCAATGCATAGGGTTAAAATTAAATCTGTACATAGAATGGAGACTTTCATGTAATATAGTTTAGTGCAAAGACATTTTAGTATAAAGAAAACTCTCTGGTTTCACCTGCATCCCTGCCTCCCGCTGCTGTACTTAAGATGACAGGCATTCTTAAATTATAATCCTGTAAAGCAAATAAAGCTGTTACCATAAAGAAGTAACAGCTCTGCTTCGATATCTGAGAGACTATCATACACATTTTTATTTGGAATAAATGCATTAGATCCTAAGGAAGTTGATACCAAGTTGTAAGCTTAGTATCCCTAGCACCTCCCCACACTGTTTCCTGAAGGGAGGAATTGACTGCTGAGGGCACATTATTTCCACTCCCTGTGGAGTACATTTGACAGTAATTTGGTGTCTCCACTGGTAGAAATGTGAACACTTAACCAACCACCTCCTTGTTTGTGTCTTGTGATGTCAGGCAAACATTTTTGCCAAAACTTTTGGTCCAGTGTAATCACAGCAGTGTTGTGGAATCAGGATAATGTGATGATTTTGAATCATGTTTAATGTGTTATTTTTAGGTAGTATAATTTTTAAAGAATTACTTGTTTGTAATATAGTAGGAAAGCCAGGACATTGTTTTTAGATTTCATTCAGGGCCTCTAGATACTGATACATTTCATCTTTTTTAAATGTACAAGAAGAGGTTTTATTTGTGTGAACATCAATGTAGAAATAATTGGGCCACTTTATCTTGACATAAGCTGATCATGTAAAGCTATTAGCTAACTTGGAGCCCAACACAAAGTACATTTTATTTCATTAAGTCACTTTAAGGAAACCATGTTCAAAAGGAAATATACAGAAGAACAGATGAAAAATCACCTGAGGTTAGATTAGAGTAAATGGTGTATCCTCTGAGAGAATTGTTAGTTCTGTGATTTTGCTCTAAAACTTCAGTTCTTCTGATGACGGACGTATTGTGCCTGCACCAGTATAGATGAAGTAGGAATCTAGACTCGAGGTTATTTTAGTAGTCTTGTTTGGAGAGTAGACCCTGGTCAGCAACTGAGTTCTTTTCTTAAAGGCTGGACCTTTCTCTTCTGTTAAAATCTGCTGTTAAATTTTGATTTTATGTCTTGTTTGTTCTTCCTTAATTCAGGTATATTCAGAGCAATCACAGGGTCATATTCGAGTGATTGAAGGGACTTGAGCATTCTTATCTATTCTAGCATAATCATCTTATTTTACAAAGGCGGAAAATGAAGATAAAGTTGTGTCTTTTCCCTTCTTGGATAAGGGTCTGAGCTGGTGTCTGATCATTGTCCTAATTATAAGTAAAACACTAGACAATGTCGATGTTCATTGAGGAAACCTACTTATATTATTTAAGATTTGTTAGTTTTTATTTTTCTTCAGCAGATGGGTATGAGAATAGAACAGAAAATGTTGTTTATTTGTATGCAGTGAGAAATTGATGATCCAATAATGGATCAATTGATAAGTTTATGTATCAATAATAATGAAGATATGGGAATCCATTATTTAATGTAGAGGTTATCGCATAAGGCTAAGGAGTTTCTGCAGGAAATCTAGGTTTGGTGTTTCTTTTAAGCACTTAGTAATAGGCACCTCATTGAGTTCACTGATGAACTCTAAAATCTAGTTTGGTACTAAAATATTGGTTTTACCATGGTCATTAGCATGAAGTTATTTTGTGTTATTCTTATTTCTATAGTTAAAAATGCCTCCAACATTTATCTTTATAGAGACCATTTTTTAAAAAGGATTCATTTGAATTAGGGAATTTAAAAAATCTTACAGGAAACTGGACTTCTCTTCATTCATACAACCATAGGCTCCTGGGCAGGTTGAAAAATTGAGGAGGTAATCTGTGAGGTTGGGCCTGAAATGGGCAATTAGTTATTAAAACATGGTTGAGAAACCATTTATGACATTTTACATAAACTCCTCAGCATTTATAAAAACAAATTAATGAAAGAATAATAGAAGAACTTCATTCGTTTTAAATGCCTTTCTTATTAGTCCTGTCTTTTGCAAGATACATTGGAATATTTTAAAATATAAATTCAACATCTTTCTTTTAGAATTCTTTACTCTCCATTTTTTAGCTGTGACCCCAACTGTATACAACATGGATATAGTTAATATTCCCTTCTTGATTACAATCACAGAAAGAATTCCCTGTCTTAGACTTAAAAGATCTTTTGCTTAGGATTTTGTTTCTTACCTTTCAGTTGTAAGAGTAAACTTATATCATCTAAAGGGCAAATGCAACTCCAGTTCCCCATGAATGAAATACGCAGTTTATCATCCCAACGCTGCTGCCATTTCCATTTCTGGGATGTAGAGAAGTGTGAATACCATGCTGAATCAGATGTTGCCGAGCTATCAGGGACTGCTCCCAAAGTGACTTGGGAAAGCAGGAGGTGGCATTGGGCCCTGGTCTGGTCCAACCTTTACATTCCATCCCCTTCATCCCACTGCAAGGTGAAGACACTGTAATTTCATTTCATTGTCTTTTAGCTAGAGGGCAGGCTGTCTTTTTTTGATTTGGTTTGGTTTCTTTCTGGTGAAAAGCCTTTATAAGTCGTTTGTAGATAGTTATTCTTTTAAAATGAAACTGGTTGCTGGTGGAAAATTATTATATTCATTTGTTGGAAATTAGTAATTAAACCAGAAAATAAAAAAAAAAAAAAATTAAAAACACGTTCCAAAATGGGTGAGAGGCCATTTTGACTTGGTCTGGTCCTCCCACTTGAGATTTCCTCCTTGGTGTGGTGAGTGTACTATGTGAAGAAAGACTGAAAATTTCTACTGTTATTACATAACTATCTAGTTCTCTCCTTTTTATACTACTGTCTCAGTATAGTTGAATTTATTTTTCACTTTGGTTGTGAATTCTCATTTAACATCAGATTTACACCAGATACAATCACAGCGAACACTTTAAATGTCTACTTCATCCTGGATTTTCTTAATATTATTTTGAATTTATTTTTCTACTTGAGTCTCCCCTTTATGGCAACTGTTTCTTATTTGACTTTAGGAAATTGGAAGCTTAGCATGTTCTCTGAACATTTTAGATGATTATAAGCTTTAATGTTGGGCTTTGTTTATCAAAAAGTATTTTTTTGGTGGTTCTTAAAATAGGTCCTATCCATGCAGGGTTTAAGATAATTATTGCATTTTATTTTTTCTTTCCATTTATGAGTGGAACTTCTTTCCTGATAAATCAGGTAAATTGGTATATACTGAAATTTATTTTACTTCCCCTGAATCACAATTGTGCTAATGCATTTACATACTTTTTGGTAAGTGCCTTTTCAGACATTTTATAAAGTATTTTATACTTATGTGTCTCATGACACGTTTGAGAACTAAGACTATTCTAGATGTTTACAGAAGGTAGCTAATGGCATTATCTTTTGCCCATCTGGATTATAATCCAATTTTAGTTGTTTATGGAGCATTTTTGGAATGTAGGAAAAGTTCTGATGTCGTTTGGACATAGCTAATGATGCTAATAAATAGGTTAACCTTTAGACACTGGGCAACTTTTAGGTAACAATCAACAAATATCGAATATAATTCCTTTTTTAAAAAATATTTTTTTAGCTGTCAGTGGACTTTTATTTATTTCTATGCAGTGCTGAGAATTGAACCCAGTGCCAGGCAAGTGCTCTGCCCCTGAACCACAACCCCAGCCTGAATATAATTCCTTTGATAGTTTAGAAAAATACAGGTAAAACAGAAGGCTGCTTTTTATTTATTTCCAGGTGGATTTCATCTTGAATGTTAGGTGGCTCAGAGTCAAAATGTTGCTCCTTGAGATTTATTAATTAGAATGTTTCTAAATCGTATATGGAATCATTTGCTTTAAATGATAAAACCTAATCAGAAAAAACTAAATAAACTTAGAGTCAAGAAAATATTGAATGCCCGGGTCTCGTTTTATGTAAATCTCCATTTTTTGGCTAAGTGGGATCTGCCAAGGTTCCCGTTTGGTAACTCTGCTGTGTTGTAGTCCCAGTGGCCTTTCCATATAAGTGCATCTCTCAGATTGACCGAATGTCGCCAGTCCTTCACTTGAGTGTCTCTCCTGGCCTGGCTGCCATGGTGCTGCATCTCCGCCACGATTGTTCTAGTCTGTCCTTGGTTTTCCTCTTCATCTGCACTTTTCTTTGAGGATTTTGTGCATTTAGCTTTTGATCTGAATGAAGTAGCTCTAGACCTAACCTGGCTCCAAGTTCCCGTATCATTGACCTTCATTCAGTCTTCTTCAGTGCTTGTGTTTATAAGCTGATTTCTTCTCATTGGTTTGGCATTCAGGACCCTTTGATCTGCCTCAGGTTTACCAATTCCATCTGTGTGACACCATGTATTCTTTCCTCTTTATGAAATGTTCTGTCCTCTTTATGAAATGCCTTTTCCCCAAACTTTACTATTCTACCTATTCCTTGACTATTCATTGCTGTACTTCTTTCTGAAGTCTTCCACTCTACCCATTTAAATAGTCTTGTGCTCCTGTTTTTTTGTGGCTTCAGAGTAACCCACACCAGAATCCACTTGGCATTGCAGACTTGAAGAGAGTGAGATCATACCCAAGTCACTTTTGTTCTCTTTACAAATGCCTTGGATCCAGTAGTTTTCTTAAAAGTGCTGCGTTAAATAGGCACATGGGGGAAGAAAGCTTTGGACAACAAAGCATAGGGTTTTGTGGTGTTAAGAAAATTGTGAAATTGGTTTGTCAGGTTTCAGAGGGGAAAAGGATTATATGGTGTTGCATAATTAATGGACACTGCTTGAAGTTTGCCCTAATGTTTTGTTCCTAAAATGTAATACCACTGAGCATGTTGTATTTTGCAACTTGCTTTCAATTCCCTTCTTTTATTGATGAATGTCATTTAACCAGGTGGGATACGTCAAAGAAACTGAGGCATAGAGTTGCCAGTATATTTGAAAACTGTAGTAAAAGGAAAATGCAGACTGCACTGAGCAGCCACTGGTACTACATTTGATGTCCTACGATGATGCATGATAAATAATGTGCCCTTAAAACATTTAAGAATAGGCTGGGGTCATAATTTAGTGGTAGAACACTTGCATAACATGCACAAGGCCTGGGCTTATTAGGCTGCAAGGTCTAATCATAAATGTGCAGTTTTAACTTCCATGTTTGAATGTATTTCAGCTTACGTGTCAGGCTGCTTAAGTATTGGCATCAACAGTGGCTAATACACTGGCTTCAGGATGCAAGTTTCCTTTAAGTGCTTGATGCTAAGGGAGAAGGATAATTCAGACCTTCAGTAGATCTAACCAGGATATTGATGAATAAGGTTTGTCAAGAGCTGAGCAGCACCCTAGATAGTGCTGCTTTGGGATGCCCAGGTTTAGGACAGTGAAAGGATATTGGACTTCCCTTTGCTTTTTTTTTTTTTTTAATATTCGTGTTTTCCTGAGACATGACCAATAAAGCGATAACTGAAAAATAGCTGCTGTGACATTTTTCATGGTGGAACAAGAATGCCTGGGACTTCTGAATGTTTGAGTTTTACTAATCACTTTTAATTTTACCTTAAAAGCCAGGGAATAATTTTGAAGTATTTTTGAAAGACCACATCCTTGACATCTATGTAGTTTATTTTTTTAAGTAAAAATTTATTTTATCTGAGAATTGGGAAGTCCCTTTGATTTAACATATGACTCTGTTAAGCACTTAAATATCATCTTAAGCAGCTCTGGAAAATTATTAAGTCTTGCCATTACTGTACATTCCTAAGCCCATATGGACACGGAACCATGAAATCAAGGAGATGGTCTATTTCTTGAACTTTTTTTTTTTTTCTTCTGGAGCAGTTCATTATTCATAGGACTTACATCTCTGTGTTTCTTCCTTAAAAGTGAAACATTCCAAAGCTTCCTAGAAACCTTAGCTAATTGCATTTTCAAACATACTTTGCTAGTGTCTCCTGATATCTATCCTTTGAAGGAGGTAGCTGGCTTTTTAGAAGTAATGTCTGCCTGCCTTTTTGTATACTTTCAGTGACAGTAGAAAGTTTCACTGAAGAGTACATTCTGGTTAATAAGTAGATGTTTTAAAATCCTCTGTATTTTTCCACAACTGAAGGGGTGCATTCTTTTGGTTGAAAGTGAGTAGGAGAAATTTAGTCCTGCTGTTCTGGTAGCCTTGGTGGCTTAAAATTCTCTTTATTGCCATTTCATAATCCCTGACATGACTGTCGAGCTCTCATGTCTGCTAAATGCAGAAATAGAGGAAGGAAATGTATGTTTTGGCTCCATTAAAATGTTCCTTATCAGACTGTATGTAGGAGTGGATGCTGTTGAAGATGCCTCTATTTGCCAGCTGGACAGCATGTGTACTGGGCTAGTTTCCTGTCTGCTAAAGCTGTGTGGTGCCCTTTAATGATGGGAAGGAGGACATTATTAAATGTGCGGGGCTTAGTTTTCACTTGTGAAAATCAGGGAGCAGAGGGCATGCAAACTTTGCCCAAAGGCTGGACACAGTTTGCATAGAAATGAGCTATGCATAGTAGCAATGGATTTGGTAGATGCTTGGCTAGTGCTGATCACTAAATAAAACAGGGACCACAGGCCCTTGGTGAGCTAGTTTTATAGGGGAAAGAAAAGCTGCTCATCAGGTTAGTCTTCCATCAGTGGCCACCTTGTGGATCATGATACATGTTTGTTGAGCGCTCTGATAAGTGTATTGTCCTCTCTGTTGAGTGTATTGTCTACCTGAGAAAGAAAGTGCTGTCGTCTTCATTTTATAGATAGCAGGGAACTTAGGGAAGTTTAATACATTGTCCAGACTACAGATATCAGGTGGCTGAGTTGGTGTTTGAATCCAGGCAGTCTGGATTAAGGCTCCATGAGCAGCCCTACTTTGTTTCTCATCTGGTGGGAGAGCAAGGTTTCATTAGCTGTGTCATCCAGCCTGGGGTTTTAAAGAGTAGGTGACTTTGTCATATTAACACTTTTTCAGTCTGTATTCTTCTTAGGCTCTAATTCATTATCAGGGAGATAAAACCATCACCTTTATATAGAATACATTAAAAAGTGTATTTTGTAGTAATTCTGGAAACATCCAGTTTACATTCTTTTTGTGTAGAGAGCTGCAATCTCCTGTTTTTTTTTTTTTTTTTTTTTTTTAAATCTATATTAGTGTAAGTAACTGCCTCTCTTTGGCTTCATTACAGTAAAAAGGCTGTGATCAGCAAACTTTTATAAGGGGAAGTTGTTGAATGACATAGGGATGTGGTACTGTCCTGTTAATCTTCATGGCTTTGTGTTTCTTAATGTATTTGCAGTCCTGAGTAAGTACTGCTTCAAATAGGGCCTTGACAGCCATGAATTCTGATGTGGCTTGAGGGTGTCACAAAGACATAAAAAAGAAAGCTTGGTTTGGGTTATACTTAAAACAATTTTTAATCAGTTTATTAGCTTTTTTATCTCTTGGATTTTTAAAAAAATTAATTCATGTTTTCTGAAAGAGTTTTAAAACCCCAGCACGCTTTAATGGAAAATACAATCAGAACTAAACACCAAGAATACTCCCCCCACCCCATTTTAAAGGGGAAAAAAAAAAAAAAAAAAAAACACCGCAGATGAGTGACAGACACAAGATTCCATTTTCTTTGCACTGACTCTGGAAAAGCCTCGCTCCCAGTGAGCCGGTTGTCACTGGGAAGAGGCTGCATTTGCAGGCGCGGGGTGCCGGGGTGCCGGGCGCTCGCCCCGGCTGGAGCCCCGGCCCGCGGCAGCCACCACGCGTGCTCGGCCCGGCCGTGGGCGTGTTGTCGCAGGAAGTCCTGCGGAAGCAGTTGCGCGCCGCTCGCCGGTTGCCGCGCTCCCCGCCGCCCGCGTCCGCTGCAGCCGCGCGCGCCCCCGCCGCCCGGCGCGCCCCCGGCGCCCCGCGCGCCCCCGCCGCGTTTCCTCCCGCGAGCTCCCTTTCCTCGCCTTCTGCTCTGCTTCCTCTCGTGCTGGGGCCCTTCCTGGGCCGAGCGCTCGAATTTCCTTGTGCCAGTCCCGGGGTGGGTTTATCAACAGTGACTCATCTTCAGATCTTATTATTCACCTGTGATCGTGGTGCAAACGGGGGGTTGGGGGGGGGCAGTGGCCAGTGGAGATAACTAAAGCACTAGGTTTTCATTAATTAAAAATGGATTATTAGCCTGCAAATCAGTCACCTGCTTTGTCAGAGTTTTCAAGGAGTTGCTTCAAGTATTTCTGATTTTTTTGAAGTTTATTTACTTACATAAACACTTGAGTAGATGGAATTATTATGTCTCATGTGTTGTCAGAAAGCTGTGAATAAAATCAAGTCATGGTTAAATCACAATTCACATTATAATGTAGTAGACTTATAAGCACATGGAGCCTTTTTGGAGTGGTCGAGACTTCTGTATTTTTGGCGTTCCGGGAATTGAGGTCTTTATAGTTTTCTTAAGTTACACAACGCAGTTGCTGTTCATACCTATGAAGATCTCTCCATTTTCAAACTTATTCAAAAGTTATTGTTGTTAAGGGCATGCTTTTTACATCTTCTATATTAATGTCCATTTCTGGAAGCCCCTATCAACATCAGACATATCATGAAACAGTACTTTCAGTAGAACTGCTTGGAATTTCTTACTGCAGCAGGTATCTAGCAATGATTGAATATCACTGATTTCTATAATTTGTAGCAACATGCTTCGTTTTGGCCTTTAAGATCCTTGTATGCCTAATAGCAAGAATAATTGATACATAATTGGATGTGAAGTGACCTTAATTTTAATTTGCAGTCTACCGGTCTTATATGTTAATGTCTTCATGAATATTAAAATTGAAAACAATAAATAAAATAAGGAAATTTAGATCTTTTAAAATTCTTACTAGGTTAAGTTCTAATGTTGCTTTACATAGTGTGAGATTTTTAAGTTGATATGAATTGATTTCATAAGACCCAGTGTGAAACTAGAGGTATTTTATTAAAAACTGTTGTCCCTTTAATATATGAAATTATTTACTAAAGCAAATCCTTTTGAAGAAATATGTTTAAGATGAAATCACAATCTTCTGATATAAACTTAAGTATTAATAATTAATATATATTGTTCTGTTCTCAACTCCGGAAGAATAACCTTCTTAAAATAATAGTACTAAAGTCAGCATCAGACACTGGTTCTGATATACAAATAATAGACTTGTACATTTTTCTCAATGTTGGAGGACCCATTCCTAGAGTACAGGGCATATCTAGTACTTCAGGGGTCATAAATGTGCATCCCCAGTATTTTTTAATTCATTTGTTTTATTTTGAAAATTTTCTGTAATTTGAGCACTTTGGCCTCTTTCCAATCTTATTTGTACTCCAGATATGCCCAGTACACATTAGACTAAAGAAGATTCAGCCATCCTGGTGCCTTTTGGGACATGAGGTTGTCTGGAATAGGCTGATGTCTGGCTGTGTTCAGCCTTCCATTGGATTGTCGCCATTTCCTTTCTGTGTTATGGCTGGTCTCTAGCCTCGCCCCACCTGTGGGCTGGAGTAACAATACCAGGGCACAGCTTTGGGTGGAAAAATCAATACAGGTAGCATATGTAAAACAGGTTTGGTGAATGCCAAAGGGCTGTGTAGATATTTATTATAATAATGATAATTATAATTACAATTATTGTTCTGTCTCTGTTTAATTTCTGTATATCATTAACTATGGGAGGCTGTTCAAAATGTTGTTTCTAAGACCTTATTTTAACTTTTAATTAAAAAACAACTGTTTAGAATGTGTATAGAGTAGAACAAACAGATTTCTAGCTGTTGGCTCTCTCAGGAAGGAGTGGTGTCCTATTCTTCCAAAGACTAGCTGGTGTCATTCTCTTGGTAGAGTGTGTGGCTTAATTTGTTAGTTCTTTTGTGTTTGAGTTTCTGTGGTATGAGCTTTGTTCCAGAGTGCTGATTCAAGGCCACTGTGAATTGTAAATATTCTTAAAAGAAGCATTTTGGGGTTATTTTTTCATATTGTTCCCTCTGTAGTTTATTCTTTGGGTCATTCGTGGCTTATGTCTTCATTTTTAATTTTTTAGTATTTGATATTAGTACTTGATTTTAATACATGACTTTAGAAAAACAAACACATGACTTTTTGATATCCAGAGATTTTCCCTTAGAGCTTACTTTTTGTGTTGATTTCATGAGCCTTCTTCCTCTTCTCCAAAATGAGTCTTACAAAATTCCCCTTCAGAACTAATCACGGTCTTATTTGTCAATAGGTTGTGGTAACTTTGTCAGAAGATATCAGACTCTTTCCAGAGAGTATCTTAGAGATAATGTCTTGTGGTTCTCTCTCTGGGTATTTTAGAATTATTTTTCCTATGTGGGATATGTGCCGCATTATCATAAGTACTTTGTTAGTAATAATGACTTGTTATTACTGAGATTCCCCCAGTTTTTCTTCAAGACAATAAAAAATAGAAGTTACATTATGTAGTTATTATAGGGACTGTCCACATCAGAGTGAGTCTGAGTTGTCATTTACAATCATGAATTCTTAATTTTCAAGTTAAGTACACTAAATTTTCAAACTCTGTGTGTGTGTGTGTGTGTGTGTGTGTGTGTATGTGTGTATTCTCAAGAGGTATAAATATATGAACAAAACAGTTCTAAGAAATAAAGTGACTAAAATTAATAGAACTTTTTTTAAAGTAAGATGCTCAAAATTTTTCTTAATAGTGACAGAGATGTTACTTGTATTTTTTAGGTGAACCATTGGAATTTTTTTTTTTTTTAGTTTGATAGAAAAGATGTCCCTGAGTGCACTAATTCTAGATATTTGTTGGCAGGTACTGCTATCAAATTATGTGTGGATTATAAAATTTACAAATTTCGGGGCTTGCACCCAAAATTATTTAGTCAGCATTCCCTATAGACCTTTTACTCAGCAGTAAAGAGTAAGTTTGTATGTTTAGCTTTTTATTGATGATATTTTGTGTGTACACATTGTTTGTTAATAAATATGTTTGAAACAAAACACGTTTTCCTTGGAAATTAGGGAAACTGAAAATAGAGCTTTTTATCTGCACAGTTGTTCTTCAGTACAGAGCTTCAGTAGCTGGAAGCCATTTCTATATGCTGGTAACTTGATAACCCATTTTGAAATGCATTTGTTGAGCTCATCGTGACTCCCTGTGCCTCTAATGAAAGGCATGTGACCATATAGACTGGAAGAACCATCAGTGGTTGGCTTCTACCGAGACCCTGCTGCCCCTTTTGGGCAGCCTTTAACCTGGCATCCACCAGTATATTTGCTGAAATAGAGTTTTCCAAAATTTAAATGATGTCACATTTGAAAAGGATGCCAAGAAACAATGTGGCAGTTTCTAAATTTTGTGAAGCTAAAATCCCTGGTTACAAGAAAGAGTGCATGTCACAGATGAGTGGTTAGTAATGACTTCAGTTTAGCAGGAAAAGAGCAATTCCCATATGCTGATTCTAGTCTCATAACAAAGCATGTTATAGAAAGATTGCACAGTATTTAACAAGCTGTGAGTTAATGTGACAGTGTCAGTGTATCTAGTTCCAGAAGGATAATCACTTTACCATATTTCTTCAAAAATATTTTAAGTTATATTACAAAACAGAAAACTTGCTACAAATGGATCCAAACTGTGCTTCACTGCACCCCTGAGTTACCAATCCAGAATGTGTGCTCCTAAATAAATTTCATTGTTCCATTCAGAACTTCAGTGGCTTCTGTATACGAGAGTGGATGTAGATGGCAGTGTTACCTCCTAAGCCCAGGTCTCCAAGATTTCATCTCAAATGAGTTTACCTCTCACCGAGAATCACTCCCAATTTGAATATAGACTGTATCCTTCAACATTAAGGGCTGTGTTAGGAATCGAGAAAATGAAGTGAAGTTGTATTGCTTTCAATCCTTCGGAAACTCACTGGAGACAGACATTGCTATGTAGGTTTGTTAGATGTCAACAGTTCATTTCCAGGGCCTTCCCCGGAGATCTGGTCCCTCACGTGTATGTTCATGCTGGTACTCTTGACTTCCCTGTGCCTCTCTATCCTAACAAAGTGAGGGGATTTAATTTTGAATTGCAGACCTGGTCGCCTCTTAAACTGAGAACCTGATGCTCTTCATTTGCTGCTGTAGAGGTTCTTAAAGGCAGGCATGGGAGGAACTGTGGAAGAGAGGATCTTAGTTTCTAATTTCAGTCATTGAGAAAAAAATGCATATTTGTCAACATGAAAAGGATAACCTTTTTCATATTCAGAATATTGTTATTTCAGTAATGAACTTGTCTGTCAGTTAACATATATAGTTGGGTATTGAGAGACCTGATTCAGGTGGACGGAGGTACATAAAATTAATAATCCATCATAAAGAGGTTCTACAAGAGGCTATGTATTAAGTACATTTTTTTTTCTTTGAAGGCAATTAAGTTGATAATTAAATTGTTTTCCAATCTTTCCATTGCTTAAGGCGTTCCCTGGAAACAGTATATGGAATTAAGAGGTTCTAGTGCTGCTATAACATACTGCATATTTATTGTACCATAATGTATGTTCCTACTACTGAGTATTGGCTACTTTAAGAAGTTACGGGATCCCAGTTTGTCAGAAGTAACAGTGCTCTTGGATCAAGTGCCTGCCTCATGTGTGACATAGGCAGCAGACCTTGCACTGACACTATTTGATTCACACGGGAATTTTCATTTACAAACTCTTACAGAGACAGATTGATTAAAGCACATTCATCAGTGACTTTTTAAAAAGAAAACAAATCAAGTCAAATTAACTTCTTTTCCTATTCAAAAATGTTTCTTTACTTTCTTTCTAAGAATCATATAGCAATTGAATCTACTTGTGTGGGAGGTACCTCTTCTTCCCAGTGGATGCTGGCATCGGGAGGTCACCCTTCTTTCAGCACACAGGTGGCAGGGCCACTCCCGTGCTGTTTATTAGTAGCAGTTTATCCTCTAGTGGGACAAGAGTGGAAAGTATAGAAAAAATTATAGCACTGGGCCTTTTACAGTTGATCCCAGTAGTTTAGTGTTGTTCTCATTTAATTATTATACTTTCTTTTTATTCCCTTAAAACACCTTTGTAAAACAGGCAAATTATACTTGCAGGAATTAAGACAATCCAGATAGAGAAGAGGATTAAAACCTGGCTTAAAACCATTACTGATTTTGGTTCTTATGCTTGTTTCCTTTTGATGTGTGTACTTCCAGTACCTATGTGTAACTGAGTGTGTGAAGGGTTTATTCTCTCTCTATTGTGTCCTACCTTGAAAAAGAGGTAGGTTTGCCAGAATTTGCTCTTGGCGGTACAAGGTCTCTGCATGCTTTTCTTCCAAGACCTATTACTGTAAACTTGAGAACAATGGCAAAGTTTTTGGCCTCAAAGGTAGTGTGAGCTTGTGCCTAAGTGACCTTTGTGACCTTAGCACAAGTCACCATGGTTTATTCATTGTTCTCATATATTCATGTTCTCCACTACAGAGTTAGAAGAACTGTTTTGGAATGGACACAGAGAAGACTAAGCTCTGCCTGAAAGTAACTTGACTTTGGAATGTTCCCACTTGAAAAACAAATTCTATCCAGGTGTCGAGCATGGCGGACATGAGTAGTTACAGGGAGGATGGGTGTAAGATGGAATTTTAGATGAAGCTTTAGTACCTAACTCTGAAGTTTGCCAAGTCTTCATCTGTATAACTCTCATTGGAATAAAGAGGTGTATTGTGTGGAGGCCTCTGGACATTATAACTATACTGATTTACACAGACCAGAATGTTCTAGGGGAATCATCACTGAGGTTTTGACCAAGTCTGAGTGAATTCCCAATGGGACTAGGAAGATCTGGGTTCATTTTGGAAGGTCTACTTTTGTGCTGTTAAGTTGTTTTGGAAAACTTTATAACATGCTGCTGGTCTGAGAACTAAATAGTTAGAGTGGATTCAGGATTCAGGGCTAGGATGAAACATGAAGTGTGGTTAGACAGTCAATAGAACAGAGAAGTGCCAAGTTAGTCACCGGTTAACTTTGTTGTGTTTAAAATAAGTTTCACTGAAATTATTCAATAAGTTTCAAAAATTCTATGGATTCATCCAACAAATACTAAGCAGCACCTCCTCATTTACAGGTCTGGTTTAGGACATGGGGATACCACCGTAAGGACAGCAAGGGGATACTACAAAGGCAGCAATGCAAATAATCAAATGATAGGCATGCTATCAATTTAACTATATAAACATTATAATAAAGGGCCAAGTAATGCAGTATCATTAATATCTCACAAATGTATGTCAGTCAAGACTTCTTCATCTGAGTCTATAGGATATCTCAGGATTTTTTTTTTTTTTTAATTCTTCTTTGTCTTATGATCAGAGTTGAATTTGTTTTGAGAAGCGTGACATTCCTTCATTTTCCTCATCGGTGTGCATGAGGTCACACCACCCTCGTTTACCTTTTGTACCCTTTCCTACTTAGAAACTTCAAGTGGATTGTCGTTTTCTAAAAGTGGTCCAACTTCATCAAATGAGATTCAAGACGCTAACGTTTTCAGCCACGTCGTCCATGTGAACCATTTGTTGTAAACCCAGGTTCTTCACTGTTCCTTGACAGGTTTATACTGAGTGGCAGCCTTTTGGTCCCATTTCTGTTTGCTGGAATGCTCTTCTCTGCATGCTGTCCCTGTGCATTTCTTTCTTCTCCCTGAGGACCTTCTCTTCTCTCTTGTTTTCATTGCTGATCTTCACCACAGTGTGTTACTTACTGTGAATAAATGAAATAATAGAAATAATTACACTTTTTAAAAGAATAGCACACACATGTACTCTCTGTTTGCCTTTGAGGAGGGGACTCATGGTTTGCACTGCTCATTTTCATGTTAGGTCGTGTCTCATCCTGCATTGTAACTGTGTGGGTTTACCCATGAGCCTGTGTCTTTGACCTAGGGAGCTAGCTTCTTTTTTAGAAAGCAGTCATTTCTTTTAGAATTAAAACATATTATGTGCTTAGTGCTTATGAATGAATTAATTGATTGGAAATTTTAGAAGTGTGAAATGCCCCTGCGCATAAGTAGAATGTCACCTATACATGACATTTGGTATTGCTTTGGTACTTTATTTTCCAACCTGATGAACAAGAGTGGTTTTCTTTAAAAAAAAAAAGCCATGAACACTTCTTTGTGACACAGTGATTGAGAACCTAATTGGCAATTAAATATATCATCTTGTCCTTCATGGCCAGAATATTAAACTTTTAGAAGAGATCAACTTAAAATAAATCATATTTATGTGCATATACATTAATATGAAGTATATAGAATTTAGTAGTTGTATTTAATTCTTTCCTGGAAGAAACTGTAGGATTATTGACCCTATCCAATCAGTTAAAAAGTTGCATCAAAGTCAGAGGAAATATCGTAAATTTACTTTTTTCATTTTAATAATACTTTCCCATGTTAATTATATAGAAATTCTATTTGTAACCCAGCAGTAAACATTTCATAGGAAGGATTCATCTGAAGTTTTTCGAACTTATATGATAAATGAGTTGTCTGATATTTTCAGGGAAATAGAATTTTTTCTGCAGAATTTATGTTTTAATCCTTCATGGAATTTTAATCAAAAACCACTGGAATTGCTAAAATCATTAAACCTCTTGGTTCACTTATATTCTCTCTGGATTTGGGCTTTTCCACCTGTTATTTCTTCTGCCTATGGCCCTCAGTTCTTTTCTTTGTGCCTGGCCATCTTTGCTCTCTCTCTGCTTACAGTCACTTTTTCTCCCAGAACTCTTTTATGTTATACCAAATCTGGATCAGGTACCCCCTTCCCCATTTCATTTTAATTCCTGGTCTGTAAGTTCAGTGAGGGTAACTTTCATGTCTATTCATTCACTGTTGTATCCTCAGCATCTGACTCAATGCCTGACATTTAGGTGTCACTCAGAAAAGTGTGTTGAATAAATAAGTATCATGATGATTTAGTTTTGATTATGAGCATGAGTTATCAAATCACTTGCTCAGTTTTGTAATATCTGCACAAAACGCAGGAATGAATGCTAAATGGGTAATGATGCTGGCAGATGCACTTCTTGATTCCCAGAAACAAAAACAACAACAACAAACAAAAACTCAAAGCAAAAACGTGTTATAAACTTGTTGAATAATCATTTGCAAGATTTTCACAAAGTGAAGGAAAAAAATGGATATTGTGGAAAACTCTGAAATGCCTAATTCTATTCTCAGTTTAAGTTATTGAACCAAAGACTACAGGAGTCCTCTCTCAAGCAGTATTGGTAGGCATAAGAAGATATGCTTGAATAGAGCTCTCTGCTTTAACTTGTTAGCACTATCCACTGTTCAGTGTTTCATGTGTTTTTTTTTTTTTTTCTCCTTGCTGCTCAGACACCATATTACGGGCACTACCCTCTAGGGTCCACTTGTTCTTTTATCTCATCTGGATCATATTGATGATAATTTATTTTAATAAGCAAAAACAGGATATTTTTCAAAGCCTGCTTATTTTGTTTTAACCCCAGAAGACAGTAAACACTTAATGGGCTATGCTTTCTTAATGACTACTGTCATATCTTACTTCAAATATAACTTGTTTTATTTCAGCATTAAAATAGTAGCCTTAATTTTAGAACAAGGTTAAAAGTACTATATGGTACCCTCATGATGTACAAACTTCTTAGTGAAGTCATTTCAATAATAGCATTTTATTTTCTGAGTAGCATCCTGGTTTATAGAATGAATAAACTAGGTATCATTTTTAGCTATGAAGATATTGACAGCATTACAGGATACCAGTACTGTTTATTCTGAAGTTATCTGCTTCTGAAATAATTAGGTAAAACTGTTATTTCAAAGTGTCATTTCACAAGAAGTTCAAACAGAAGTGCCTAATTTTCAGTAATGCTATAGAATGCCACTCTTTTGTAGGCTTTGTGTTGCTCTTTTTATAAACATCTTTTTCCATCCATGTGTAAGCTTGTTTCCTTGTTTCAGCAGTAAAATGTATAGAGTGCCAACCCCTTGACTTCTGGAACATATAGCATGGTAGTGGATGTGAGATCACTTAAAACAAATCTCAAGCTTGCTTACATGACTGTGTTCATGGACTTTATGATTTTCTCCTAGAGGAACTCAATGGAATTCTGCTTAGTTACGTCATATAAACCTGGAGCCAATCCTGTGATTATTATAAGTGATTATTATAAGTCTTTTGCTTACAAAACATATGCCAAATGCAAATGGAGTAATTTTAAGGAATATTTTCAGGTTTTCCTGCTGAGATTTGTGTGCTACCTGTTTTTTCCCTTCCTTCCTTTCTTTTTCTTTTGTCAGTTACCAATGCACATTAAAAATCATTTGATAATAGAAGTTAAAGTCTCAAGAAAATATTAACGAAGTGGAAAGTGTAAAACTGATAACATTTTACTTATGCATTTACCTTTTACATGCAAAATGAGCAATCACTCATCATTATTCAGTTTGTAAGATTAAATACCTTGGTGTATCCATAGATTTATAGTAAGAACCTGAGGTGGAGGTAGATGACACTTTTCATTGAAACACGGCATTTATTTAGCATTATTAAAACAATTTACATAGGTGAATTTTCTGACAATGCCACAGTATTATTTTATTGACTGTTTTTCATACACTCATCTAGTCTTTTGAGGTAAATTGGTTTCTGTAGCCCCTTTATAGTTCTAGTTCTCTCATTTGTAAAATGGGATTAATAGTAACTTGCAGGCTTTCACTGAGGCCTAAATGGAGAAATTATGTGAGGCTGTGAATAAATGGCTGGAACATAATAAATGCTAGCAAGTATTAGTTCTCTTCCCCTTTTATTTAGCTCGTCTCTGTGGTATAATTAATATAGTGCAGACTCATGATACGGTACATTTAATAAGTACAGAGGTAGTTGCCACCCTGTTGCCTGCTTTTGTACATTTGGGCTCTTGTGCCCTGCAGCTCGGCCTGAGGAGCCAGTGACACTTTCCACTCAATGTGATGCTTGGTTTGCTCATCAAAAATGCAGCAGATAAAAGCTTTCATCTCGATATACTACGCCATGTTCTGTGCAGAGCAACTGAGGTTTCAGTGAAAAATCACACGAGCACTAACTTTCTGCCTATAAAGTATGCAAATCATAAGTCTGTAACTCAGTGACTTACTACAAAATAAACAGACCCATATACTATTTCTCATTTCAAGAAATACTATTTCCAGTACTCTTTAAACTCCCTGTGTCCTCACTTGTTCTGTCTTCTTCCCCAGGAATCAAGCGTTCTCCTGACTGCTAATAACACTGTAGATTGGTTTGGCTTGTTGGAGAACTTTACATGCATTCAACTAAAGCATTCGTAAGCATTGCCAGCATGCATTCTTTTGTGCCTGGTGTCTCACTCGTAACATCTTGTGTGTCATTCATATTGTTGTATGTAGTTTCTTCATTTATGTTGCTGCACAATATTCTGTTCTGTGACCTGACAGTCCATTTTACGTTTATATATGCAGCTTTTTAAAACTTCTTTGTGTTTGGGTTGTTCCCAATTTTGACAATTCAGATAATGATGCTGTGAATACTTGTGTATGTGTGTTTTTAGTCAGATTGCCAGGAGTCTGCACTAGATGTTTGGAGTTTTTCTGAATTTATTTATTTATTTTCTTTTGAGATGAGATCTCTCTTAGGTTGTCCAGGCTGGCATCAAACCTGCAATCCCCCCTGTCCCCACCTCCTGAGTACCTGGGATTTCAGACATGTGACATCATGACTGGCTTCTGTAGTCTTTTTTATATCCCAAGCTATTTTTTAAAGGATAAATTTTTATTTATTTTTATGTATCATACTACTTGTACAGGATATTGTTTTTTTCAGAGACAGTTTATAAAAAGAAAGGGTTATAGGTTATAAAGAGAAATGGTTCTGGAAGTTTTAGTCCAAGATTGGGAAGTCCCATTGCTTTGGGTCTTTGATGAAGAACACAGATGGCAATAGTGGGGAGCATGTTGTACAGGTTTGAATTTTGAGTGTTAGAGAAAGCGTGGTGAAAATATTGTAGATAAATTTATGTGTATAAATGTAGATATTTGTACAATTATATATTAAACACATATTAAATAGCACATGATACTCATTTTTAGAAAATAAATAATCATGAAGATATATGAACTTATAAAAATTTATTTTAGTGATTACAGTAACATTTTTATAGAATTATCATCATATAGAGAGAAAACTGATCTTTCAATGAACTTTCTTCTGTGCAATCAGTCCACAGATATTTTTGATATGTGAAGTTGTGTAGACATTTATAGAATCAAATCAAGCCAATATGGTTTTGATTAAGCATTTTAAAAAGTAGATTTAATCATTCTTTCTTGTAGATTTATTGTACTTATCTACTTGTGCATTTATTGCTTTATGCCCATGGATCTAGGTAGGACCATGATATCTGATTCTTTTTTGTTCAACGTATATAAAAACAAAAATTAATGCTTTGAGTCCCTGTATGTCTTCATTTGGTTTGTTTTTATGTGGATGAGACAACTTTAGCATTATCCTAGCTTTATTCTTAGAGTCCATTTATTATCAAAGATTCAGTCCTTTTTTGAAGAGAGAAACAATATGCAGAATTTTTGAAGTGTGTTAACATCCATCCCCCAATAAGAACTTTTGAAAGTGCCTGCTCTCTCCAAGTTCGGTGTCTGTGAGAGCACCAGATTAATATCATCTGCCTTTTTAAAAACTTACCTGTCCTTTGCCCCAACACACTTCTATGTAACCCTACAAATATCACCATTGTAGTGTACCATTGATAATGATGCAAATGTGTTCTGGCTTTAGTTGTATCACACCAGGGAAGATCTTGAAATCATTGATGACATGTAGGTATTTTCATATGTGAATTATTGCATGCCAATTTTTCGTTTATATGGCTGCATATAAGAAAAGATAGATTTTAATATTTTGAATTTATATCAATATAGATGTTAATATTTCAAATTAATATCAATAAAGATAGATATTAAAATTTTGAGTTAATATCAAACAGTAGTGATATTTTCTAGTTTGGAGGACTTTAAAGTCTAGTGGCATGGACTACAGTATAAACACACTATGATGCAGTCATCAAAGGTGATGTGCATGCATTAGGTGCCAGTTGACTGTAGAGAAAGCTCGTTTTTGTTTGTGATAATTGTAGATAACTTTGTAGAAATGAATCCATTTTAGAGACTTGTATAGTTCGGTGACCTTGTTGATGTGCTAGGTGTTATTAGAGAAATACAAAGTTTAGGACAACCTAGTTGCCCTTGTGAATGTTAGAAAGATCATGTATTCATCTAATAGAACTAGAGAGCCAAAGAAATACATTCGATGACAGTATATTTGCAAAGCAACATAGATTGTATAAGTTTCTTGAATTGGTATTACTTTATATATATGACTGTTGCTTCATGGCTGCTCATGAAAACACTGAAGAGCTGATAAAAAAACGATGGGAAACCAAGTGGTCTAGCATGGCTTTGACCTCCTTTAGAACCAACTAGTTTAAGGGCTAGGCTAGGTCGGAGACTTCTCCACGCCTCAACTACCTCATCTTTAACATGTGGATAATAATAGTATTTTACTCCAAAGATCATTAATCAAAATCAAAATCAAATGAGGTAATGTGCTCTTGGCACAGTGTCTAGCTCCTAGTAATAATAACATGATACATTTTTCTTATTAATTATAATTTCAAGTTAGAATCTGTATCAACAGTCAAGATCATGCATCTAAAAAAAGTCTCGTTCTGACCTTTGGTTTCTTTCAACATTCAATTTGATTTTGAAGGAACTATTTGTAAAATACCTAAATCTAGGAGAGGAACTATATATATATAATGTATTTTTATCTTTATTCTGTTACGACAGTTTCCACAAGAAGATTGATGGAGAGAAAATACTAATTGGGGTGCAGGTGGTGAAAATCTTTTCTAAAGGTGTATGTGTGGCTCTTGTGTGTTTAGATAGATTCTTAAAATTATATTGAACCTGAAAGTGAAGATTGACTGGATTACCTATTTAAAATACTTAACAAGTGAGCTAATTTCTTCCCTAAGTAATTCTGCAGTCTCAAACATACGTATTATTAAATCATCATTTTCCCTCTCACAGGTGAATGTGCAAAGTAGGAGCTGTTGGGGCCCAGAAGAGACCTGTATGTGTGGTTAGTCTCTTAGGCTGGGCTTTCGCTGTGAACTTACCTGCATATCTGGCTTTGTATTTAAAATTGATGTAAAATCTACTCTGTTTCATATTTGCTTCAGCATCTACTCAGCCTGCTTTTATTTTACTTCTTTCTTTCTAGTTTTTGGTTTTAATCCTTGAGGGTAATAGGAATGCACTAACAATAAAACAAAATCCTAAAGCCCAAAAACTATGGGATCTGTTTAGCCTCTCAGGGAGCTCATTCTGGACACATGAGTTTGTTCTTCTTGCATAAACCAGAAGCATGAGACAGGTTAATATTAAGCTATGCTATGATGGGACGCAACCCCACCCTGGGTCTGTACTAGAAATGTATGGTGTCCTAGGTATTGGGGTTCTGTCCTTTGTTATTTGTAAAGTTGAATCTGGGTGAAGACATTAAGTACAGTTTGGAGAAACAGGATTTATTAATAACCAGCAATGAGCATGGGAGTTTGATATGTTTTCTCAGGTAACTGCAAACATTTAAGAACTACTATTATTATATATATAACTACTATTATTAGATATAGGAACTGTAGATCCCTCAAGTCTTTCTCTAATACCTTTCCACATTCCATATTTCATGAAACTCCTGGTCGCATTTTTGTGTCTGGCTTAATTTTAATCAGATGAGATTTAAAGTATTGTAAAATAATTAGACAAATTTAGTGCAAAAGGTTTTAGATTGATCCCTGTAGTGGAACAGCATTGGAAACTATACCTAAAAACATTGTAGAGCTTCTTTATGGAGTGATAGCTGTATAAATTCTTTAGCTTAGAGCTAACATTGGACTTACACCCACATATGTTTATGAGTACATAATTTGGACATCTGGGGTCTTATACATAGATGTTTTATTTCCTTCTTAAAACTTAGTGTTCTGTCTGTAATCCTCTGCCATTACACATTCTTTCAAAATGTTGATTCTAAATCTTTCATGATAAAACATACTGATCTTCTTTTAATGTTGATAACTATGCTGGAAAAAACCCAAAGCTAAAAACAAAACAAAACAAAACAAAACAAAAACCTTCAAAACCACCCATGTAAGAGTAAAATGTCTTAATTTTCTTTCTAAGTTAACGTTTTTCTTTTAAGATATTACACATGCTTTAAAGTCTTGGTTATATTTCTTCCTTGAATGTTACTGTCTTGGAGCAGCATCTCTTCTGTGTTCAGTGAAACATTAGTTTGGTGGATAAGTGACACTATACAACATAAAGCCAAATGAGTTTGGGAAATTCCAATCCCAACCAAGCAGACTCCATCCTCTCCAATCCCTAGGACTTTTGGAAGCTGTAATTGCAAATGTATATTTTGGACCTCTGGGAGGGGGTCTAAATTATATAATTTCTGCCAAACTTAGTTTCACTAAGATCCTCCTTCCATTTGTTTTTTAGAAGCCAGTTTCATGGGAAGAACACAGAGAAATTTTTTGGATTTCCTGTCACCTCTGTTACATTATTAAAATCCCAGAGGGCTTACCTAAATTTAGGGTAAGCACAGGTAGAATGTTCTGAAATAATGGTTTGACAACAACGAAAAAGTTCTTAATAACTGAAGCTTCCTAAGCCTGTTACCCCAATGAAGAATGGATTCTATGTGTCCTTTGTATTTTTCATACATAGAACTTCTCTCATTCCAGCAGACTGGGAAAAGTATATAGCCCATACAACCTACTTAAGTTACTTTTGAGTATAGATTTTTTTTTAAAAGATAATTTTCTTTGGAAAATTTTATTGTATTTAACAAAAGAGAAAAATGATTCCTGTGTGTGTGTGTGTGTGTGTACTTTGTTTTCGTCAGAAGTAAAAATGGTGGTGGGTGGGTTAAATTAAGCAGGCAGCAGTAAATAGGTTATCCTTAGCATGTATTTCACAGGGTGAACGACATTTGTCAACACTGTTATTAATTTAAGTGGACTTTTAAAAATACGTACATAAAAAGATCCCTTCCCCCCCATTCTGAATTTATTTCTAAATCCCTTTTGTTGCACGAACATAGTACATGATTCCTAATGGTATTTGTCCCTGAGCTGTTGGGTGCTCCTGTGGTTCTGTCCTTGGGCCACCAGTCCTCAGATGGGTGCAGGCCTTTTAAAATACTTTCTATTGAGTGGTAAGGATAAGCACAGTGGTTTGTGAGTTTCATGAGGAAGCACTGTTGCATATGATGGTGCAAACTTACTTCCCTTCATTTTGGAGGGGGAGAAAGAGATCTCTGTCATCTCTTTTTCTCTGTCTCTGTCTATATAAACACACACAGATAGAGTGTGTTATCAGTATAAATTGTCACTATGCCTTTTAATCTCGTATTCAGTTTTGCACTGTTACAACAAAACCTTGCTCAAAACGCTTGGCTTACTAGTGCCACGAAATCAGTGAGCATTCTTACTGATGTATGTTATCTTCATGGTGTGCCATTGTTAGTCTCCATACTGTATAGGTACATCAGTTTACCCAATGGATTAGCATTGATTGGCACCAATTTTTTTTTAATGGGAGAACTGAGACAGTTATTAGTTCCCTTTAATGGTGAATTGAGGGAGGAATGGGAATTTCCTTTTTTATTGAATGACAGTTTGGAAAACAAACCAGACAACATAATACATAAAAATTAAACTACATTTTAAGTATACAAAGATGTTTTTCAGAAAATACTCGAAAGAAATGTAAAGGCATTCCTACAAAGCAGAGGACTATTTTTTTAAAACAATGAAAATCTAGTTTTTGTATATGAAACGTCAATTGACTTCATCACCCTAAAGATAAATAGATGCATTTACACTTTTCCCTGAGCTCATCTTTCTCAACTTAAGTGTTAAGTTTGGCTCTTTGCCCAAAGACCTATTGAAATATTTGAAGTTTAACGAAGAAGTGAGGGATGAGGTTGAGCCTGGCCTAGATGTAAATCAGATTATCCTGAAAATCAATAGTTGCAGATTCTTAAAAAAAATTTATTTTAATTGAGAGGAAAAGGAAAAACTACTTTGTGGGGAAATAAACAGTAATGTTTTAAATTTGCTTAATGAAATCGTGATCTTAATCAAATCAGAGTTTTTAATACATTTGCCTCTCATTGATTATGAAATGCAAAATAATTCCCCTTTCCTTATGATGCTCCATGGTGTGTACTTACTCTGTTTTAGTTACTTGATTTAGTGAAATGGATGCATGCTTCATTTTTTCCAGATATATTGCGCGGTGTCATTTAGACTTCTAGCATAAAGTCTTCGAAGGAAAAGAGTTGTGATTTTCTCCTTAAAGTGAAATGGTTAACAAAATTCTTTCTCTAAGATATATATTGATATAGGAAGACTCATTTTGGCAAATATGATATTATTACTTACCACACTATCTCCTTTTACCTAGACTGGTGCATTTGAAATGAGATATTTAAAATATAGAGAACATAGCATGATGAATAAAAGCCTAATAAAATGTGTTTGGGCCAGCATCAAAACTCTTTGAAACAGGATATCTAAATAGTGTGTATTTTATCTCAGAGGGGTTTGGGTTAGTTCTAGTGTCCAGATGACTATTAATGGGCTTTGTGCTCTGAAGCATATGTTAATAGAAGCGATCATTTTGGATTAATTTGATGTGAATTAATAAGAGATTTATTTGATGGGAATTGTTTGAAGGTGATGACATTTAAATCTGAACAGGATTTAAAATGTCCCAAAATACCTTTAAAGATTCAGGAACAGTTGATTCAGGAGAACAAATTAAATAGAAATGGATAGCAAAGAACAGGATCTGACATTGGGTTTATGAAGTTTGAAGCAGTTTACAAAAAAAGCGATCTACCATTGAAGTATTGCCCTGGAATCTGAAGAAATAGAAAACATTAAACTCCTTCTGTAATTCTTGGGTTTGTGAATTGGATAAACAATGTCTCTTGCATTTTATAGTTCACTTAAGCAATCTGATTTTGATCTGTATATATGGAGTAGACAGGATTCAAGTGTTTACCCCCCCAAACCAATGAGCAGACACATATGTTCTTTAAAAACTGAACTTTCTGTGTTGTTCATATGGAAGCTATCTAGTTTGCTATAGGCCTAAGAGTTGACCTTCCTTTTATTTTGCTATCACTTGCTTAATTCTTTAAATTCTTTGTGGGGGACTTATGATCAAAAGACACATTTTACTCTTTTTTTTTCTTGTTAATTTTTTTAATACAAGCTATGTGAAACATGTAATGAACAGCTCAGTACTCCTGGGCTGGTAATGCAGGCAGGCATGGAAGAAAACTTACTTGGTAAGGAGAATACCATCATGACATCTTTTTCCTTTTTTTCATATTAAGCTTCAGTTTCAAACACTTGAAAGTTTTATTATCTGGGAAAACAAAAAGAATGGGTCATCTGGCGTTATACATTATGAAAATGAGAATTGCTGCTTAAAATAAAAGTCATATGCAGCAGGATTAAGACTGAGCTCATATCACACAGTCTCACCCCCCACCCCAATTTATTAAGATCTTATCTATATATTCTGAAAACACACACACACACACACACACACACACACACACACACACACACGTAGGAAATGACATTTACAAAGGTTTAAAAATTTCAAATTTCTTTGAGAAAGAGAGGTGTCTTATGATCGTTTTCTTGCTTTTTAATAATGTCTCTTTCTTATTAACAACAAGCAATGCAATCAAAGTCATCTTGCTTCATGTATTTGGCACATAGCTGATGCTGGATATTCACTTATTGAATGGATGAATGTTGGGGAAATGGATAACTGAGAGAATACCTGGCAGTGGTGGTTAGGCCCACTCATACTGGTTGGTAGTTTAGAATTTTACTCTAGCAAAATCAGGCCAAAGTCTTAGAAGGTGAAACTAAAGTGTGATTGACTAGAACCATTATAAAGGCAGAAAGTCAGGAGGAAGCTGACAGAGGCTCAGAGGACAGAGACTCAGAGACTAGGAGGGATTTACCTTTGATTAGTCGCATCAGCAGGATCAATCGCATCATTAAGAAACTGGACACATGATTTCCATACCATTAGGTGTTCATTCTTTGTTTAAGATCAAGAAACTAGTTAGAAAATAGAGAATTTATACTTCTTTCTTTCAAGGAGTTTTCATCCAATGGAAGTAAATCTTAGTTTTCATCTGCTTTGGGTGTGTGTGTGATCTCAGTTTCTTTTAAAATTTCTGTGATAGTTGATTTCTTTGCTCAGGTACTTTATTTGATTTTCTTTGCAAGGTTATTTGAAGTAAGAACATTTTATAAATGCATGTATAGGTTCATATACATACATTTATTTATATGTTTATATGTGCAAATAGGTACACAGATATGAAATATAACAATCATCAGTGGGTCAATTCACGATATCTAGATAACAATAAGAAACTCAAATTCCTTTTGCTGAGAAGGTTCCATCTTGAGAAAATGATTCAGGATCCTACAGAAGATTTTTTAATACATATTTAAGCATTTTAATCAGTGAGATCAAGTCTTTACTGGAAATTATTTTAAGCTCTAATGCTGATTATATCAACTGCATAAATCTAAGTGATTTTATAACAGAGAGTGGACTCTTTTTTTTTTTTTAATGATAGTAAATTCTTTTTCTAAGAAAACAAACTTAAATTTAGGTTTTAATTTAGAAGGAAAAAACAGTGACTTGAGAGTAGATATTCAAGTTTTCTGCAGATGGAATAGTTTATATCTCAGAATTGAAAATATAATAGCACCTTTTGGAGAAGTGAAGCATATTTTAATCTGGTGGCAGTCATGTTAGATGGGCTGTTGAAGGAGCATCTAAGTGCTTGTGTAGGTGAGAATGGGGTGGATGTGGATGAGGCTCACTCTCACTCAGAGGTCAGGTTTTTATCTCGCATTTGCATAGAGCAATCTGGAGCCATGTAGTTGTTCACACCCTCCTCTTCCAGTTCACTCTCAGCTCCAGTATCTAAAATGGCTGTTTGTAGTGGACCTACTGTGACTAGTATTTTGAACTTTCCTTGTCATTTGAACAAGGCATTTTGCTGTGAAGTAGTGATAAAGTTTAAAATAGAATTGCCAAATCTGATGACTAAGTTTCATTGTCGTGGTCATGTATTTTACTCACTTGAAAAATTTCCCTATGAAAGTCGATGCTGGTATTTACAAATTAAAATTCCCCCATGCCCACCCCATGTAGGTAAGTATCATAGTCATTAGGGTTGAGGGGGTTTTGAAGTCAAATACCTTCACTGACATCACAGTCTAATGTGAAAATGACTTCTTGGGCTGTAATCTTTTCTATCATCTTCCTCCCCCTGCTGCTTTATTAAAACCCATGGGAGGAGAGAATCCTGCTCATGCTTTTATCAGCTATTTTCCAAGCAGTCCATGGTGCTGGCATATTAATGTATTTTAGGTGTGATACGTTAAAATACGTTTACATCATTTAGGAAGGAAAATATTTTTTTTTGCTTTGTTTTGCAGATGTACAGATCAGCTCTCAAAATGTCTTCTGTGTCCTCCGAGCGTCTTCTAAGACAATTGCATTAGCTTCCTGCTAGTTGACTAATAGAATTAATAATTGTAAAAAGCACTCTAAAGCCACATGCCTTATGAAGTCAATGCTGGGTATGATTTTACAAGTATGTGATCTATTTTTTCAAGTGAAAATGTTAACTGGAAAAGTTCTTGGCACACAGGAAAACATCCTGCAATCTGTTATTTGTCTTAGAGATAATAACTGGAGGGTGGCTACAGCCTTACGGTATCTAACTTACAACTTGCTAGGGGAGTTTCTTCCACTTAGAAGTATTGCAAATGTGCGGATATTTACATAATATGTCACTCTGAAAAATTATGATGATATAATTCCAGTAAAAAATTATTTTTCTCTAACTACTTCAAAGTATAGTCAAATAAATTAACCACATTTTTTTTAAAACAGTAACTTAAAAAAAACCATACCCCTGCCCCCACAACACAAAAAACCCAAATGACCTTTCTGATACTTCTTTGAAGTTTTAGCAGTTTAACATTCTTTGCAATGTATATTATTAAGGACTGCATTCAGCATAAGGAGTCAATGAGTCACACACTTTGTAAAGGTCTGTTCTTGGGTGAAAGAAGGAACTGAAATTTGGAAAGATGATAATTTAATTAAGTCATATTTTCTCTCAGGCTCTAAAGATGCTGGGTGAGTAGTTTCTAAACTTTGGCCCAGTGTCTTTTCATGACTACAATAAGTCAGCAAGATCTAAAACTATTCTTTGTTCAGAAAAACAAGTTAATTTTTTTCAGTATTAACATATTGAGATCAATTCCCTCTTAGTATTTTATCTTAGTTCCCTGACTATGTAAAATGTTGCCATTTTTCCAGTTCTGTTGACAGTAATATAGAAGCATAAGCCATTTTCTCTTCACATTTGGATGAAACGATAACCTTAATGGTTTTTTTTTTCTTGGTGCTTTTCTTCAGATATTCTGCCCTTCATGTAGGATTTTGGATTTTTAACTTTTTTGTGTACCCTTACTCATTTTATTTAGGGGAGTCATTGTTAAGTAGAAAATTTTAAAATACAAATGATACGGTTATTAAGTATTTGACCAAGGAAAGATTATATGGTAATGGTTACTGGTGTGTAAGAAAAGGAACAAACAATCATGAAGTTCCAGAGGGAAAGGCAAGAGGTGCTGTACTAAGTCATCATTTGTATGTAGGAAAGCCTGGTACTCTGTGACCTAGAATGTCTTTTAATGTAGGCCAAGTTAAAGTGTGTGTGATTGTGTGTGTGTATGTGTGTGTACCCCCTGCCCCCTTTCTCTCTCTAGTTCTTTTCATTTTCTGAGATAGGGTCTTACTGTGGTCTTGCTGTGTTACTTAGGCAGGTCTCCAGCTTCTGGGCTCAAACTGTCCTCCCACCTCAGCCTCCCCAGTAGCTGGGGTAATGTGCTATGGTGCTTGGCTCAAAACCATATATTTTGCTTAAACTTAAAATTTTACTGAAATTAATTTCTTAAGCTTCCCTTTTATTCTTTTTTATTCCTTTTATTTTTTCCCTTTGTTGCCTATTAGTCAAATTGCCCTCTAATCTTCCGTGTATTGATACAAGTTCCCAAGTTTGCTGCAGTCACTTCTTATAGAAAAACAGAGGTCCTCCAAAACTTTACCATTAACAAATAAGACCCTGAAGTGCAAACATTATAAAAGCACAGCCAGCCAGTGTTTCTTTTAATATTCTGGCTTGTGTGCATGTGTGCATGCATGTAAGTGTGCTGAGCATGGAACCCAGGGCCTCGTGCATGCCAGGTTAGTGCTCTCACACTAAGCCACATCCAGCCCAGTGTTTCCTTTCATAAAAAGTTCCCTGGCTTTGTTAATTTTAGGCCTTAATGGGGTAACACCAAAGGGAGGAACACATCCTCTTTCTTCCCAGAGTAAGCTGGCAGGTTGACATTGCCTCATGATGTCATTTTCTCTTGAAGCTTAAATTTTTATCTAGTAATTTCCATTTTTGTTCTAAGAGGGAGAGTCCATGGATATTTGGTAAATGATATTATTGATATATAAGAAGAGAAGTATACTTTTGGAAGTGCAGTTGTTTATTGATATTATTCACGAAGGTGAATTTTTACCTCATGAATGATTCTTTATATAGCTAGTGCATTTGCCTTGTTCAGTGATTCATAGTATAAAAATTTTGTGCGACCAGCTTTTCAGAGGCAAAGGTACACCCATCTATCCCAAACCAGTGTGGTTCCTTAGCACTTGTGGGAAATTATAGCTGAAAATGACTAAACCATGTTATTAATTTGAATTTTCCCAGCACATTTTGGATAATCGTGGTGTAACTAACTCTGTTAAATCGGTCCTCACATCAGAGTTGGCTGCTAGAAAAGGCTTGTTTTATTAGAAAGTCACAGGTGGAATTTTCCAAGAGACATTTGAGATGATGATGTACACAGCACTTGATGTATTTTCAGCTGAGTACTTAAGGATCAGAGGCTTTGAAACTAGCTTTTGTTAGTGTATTCTTTACTTGTCATAACACAATTTCATATTTCTCTATGTCCTTTGAGTTCTGATTCATTAGACCCTTATAGAGGAATTTGTCATAGCATTCTAATTTTTAACTTACTCTCTGAAGTCACTAACTTGAAAGGTACAGTTGAGTGAGCATGTAAAGGGAAAAACCCTAGCAAACTGCTAAGATTTTGCCATTTCAGTTACAAAATGACAGTGTCCTATGATTCAACCCATTGTTTTGCTTTGGCCACTTTTCAGTGTCCTGCTCCCAATTGATGAACCTGGTACCATTCCCCCAGGTGTCCATGGCAACCCAGGGCTTCCTTTGATTCCACAGGATGCTAGAGAGAGTCCTAGTGAAACCTGACCTGACCACTGTCATGCTTACGCAGTCCTCATTCTAACTTTCAGAAAAGCCCCAAATGTTTTGTAAAGAAATTTGCTGGTGGGTCAGGGATTAAGCATTTCTTAACCTTTATTTCCCAGAAATAATAGGGCAGTTTTCCTCTGTTTATAACTTGGTCGTTTCTGTCTTTGAGGATATTTTTATTGAAACTGCATTTATGACCTGGTTGCACAGTGTAACAATATTAAGTTCCAATTTACGATGTTTATGTATTCATATATATTTTACATATAAACATGTAATTTGTATTCTTTAAATGAACATAAATGTTATTTGTAATCTATACTGTATAAATATGTAAGTGTGTATATATCACTGAGTATAATTGAAGAGAAAAATTGGGAAAGAATATGGAAGAAAAGAATAATAGGAAGGATAGTGCCAGTAATAATAGTGAGTCCTTCGATATTTATAAGACATTTTATAATAATAAATGAGGCCAGTTTTTTGTGACAAAAATAATTCTAAATGTAAATTGTTTGCTTTAGTCTCAAGTGTTTGCTATTTTTACGACTGATTTTTCTCCTAGAGAAAGCATTTTGTTATGCACCTTAGAAAACCTTGAAGAGAATAAGTAAAATATTCTAGATTTGATTATATGTCTGAAACTTTCAGATAACTCAGTATCTGCCTTTTCCCTCTATTTTCAGATATGGTCCGGAAAAAGAACCCCCCTCTGAGAAACGTTGCTAGTGAAGGCGAGGGCCAGACCCTGGAGCCGATAGGTACAGAAAGCAAGGTATCTGGAAAGAACAAAGAATTTTCTGCAGATCAGATGTCCGAAAATACGGATCAGAGTGATGCTGCAGAACTAAATAATAAGGAGGAACATAACTTGCATGTTCAAGATCCAACTTCTAGCAGTAAGAAGGACTTAAAAAGCTCAGTCCTGAATGAGAAGGCTGGCTTCAATTATGAAAGCCCCAGTAAGGGAGGAAACCTTCCCTCCTTTCCGCATGATGAGGTGACAGACAGAAATATGTTGGCTTTCTCATCTCCAGCTGCTGGGGGAGTCTGTGAGCCCTTGAAGTCTCCTCAAAGAGCAGAGGCAGATGACCCTCAAGATATGGCCTGCACCCCATCAGGGGACTCGTTGGAGACAAAGGAAGATCATAAGATGTCACCAAAGGCTACCGAGGAAACAGGGCAAGGGCAGAGTGGTCAAGCCAATTGTCAAGGTTTAAGCCCAGTTTCAGTGGCCTCAAAAAACCCACAAGTGCCTTCAGATGGGGGTGTAAGACTGAATAAATCCAAAACTGACTTACTGGTGAATGACAACCCAGACCCGGCACCTCTGTCTCCAGAGCTTCAGGACTTTAAATGCAATATCTGTGGGTATGGTTACTATGGCAACGACCCCACAGATCTGATTAAGCACTTCCGAAAGTATCACTTAGGACTGCATAACCGCACCAGGCAGGATGCTGAGCTGGACAGCAAAATCTTGGCCCTTCATAACATGGTGCAGTTCAGCCATTCCAAAGACTTCCAGAAGGTCAACCGTTCCGTGCTTTCTGGTGTGCTGCAGGACATCAATTCTTCAAGGCCTGTTTTACTAAATGGGACCTATGATGTACAGGTTTGTGCTTTATGTTGTGACCTTTTTGTACAAGAAGAGTTATTAATAATGAAATGTGAATTCTCATATGCTTGTTAAAAGCAAGGTCCCAGTACCAGGATAGCTTTCTAGATCCGGCAGAAGAGGCAGATGCCCTCCATAGCTACATTGTCCCATAGTGTATCAGAATTGTCCTTATCTTCTCCTCATGGAAACAATCCCAACATTTCTATTAGGTTGGGAAAAGTCTTTTCATGGAACTAACTAAGCTTCATATTCCTGAATATTCTTCATGGTAATCGGATGTTTTCACAGTCTTCCAAAAATGGCACTAATGTTTATGGTTGTACTTGCTAATAATTCATGCCTTATTCTAGTTTCATATTATAAGGCTTCTGGTATAGTTCTCCCCTGTGAAGAGATCTTTCCTGTGTTTTGGATTAGGATTTGATTTTTTAGTCAGCCTGACTAGATTTGGGTTCTACTGATGGTCATGGAGTACACTCCTAGAAAGGCAAAATAATTTCAAATGAAAAATTTAAAATAACATTTTACATTGGTTAAAAAAAAATCCATGTGATTGTAAGTACTAGGGATACCAGCATGACCTTTATGTAGGCCAGTAAAGCATTCCAGTGTGCATTTAAGGAAAATGGCAATAATTTATGAAAGCATTTAGTAATGATTTAGATTTATACTTTTATTAAAACCAGCATACCTTTTTGATCTCCTTTTCTGTCTTTAGTTTATGGCATATGTGAATTGAAAAAAAAATGTTAGCATGTTCAATAGAATAAAATGTGGAACTGAATCTCAGAAAATGTATTCATTTAACTTTTGCAGTTTTAGCATAGTCGAAACTCATGCTCAGCTGGAGAAAAGGGTAGTAGTAGTTTTTGTTTGTAGATTTTTATTGTATTATTAGGCCAGGGGGATTTCAAAACACATTAGGTTTCATATTAACCTTTTTTTTTTTTTTTTTTTTAAAGAATGGTTGGAAGAAATTACCAGATAACTGATCACATTTATTTAACCTACTAAATCCCTTGAAATATTAGTCATTTTTATCAAGTTCATAGCCATAGCAGATTTCCCCTAGACCTCTCTGTTGATCTAATACCAATTAAGAAAGACAGGCAAAGGGTTACAAATAACAGGTAGTGAAAATATTTTGCAGTACTTGTAGAGAAAAATCGGAAGAGAAATTTCTGAGTCCTTTAAATGTCAGAATGACAATCTTATTGCTTTAAGGGAGATATGAAGAAGAACTCTTAAAAAGTCAGTTTCATCTTTGGTAGAGCTCTCTAAAAATTCTTACTTTGTGAATTTCCACAAATAGAATTATTTCTGTGGAGCAGCAAATTAAGCCAACATAGTTATTATGCATGAAAGCTACATGCTTTGAACTGCTGTCTTATTAAAGATCATTTCACTGTCTTATGTCAGATACACTCTGCTGTCAAACTATGATTGGAAAGCAAATACGTGTTTTAGATAAAAGGGTTGGAAGTGAATAATGTCAGTATGTGAAATGGTGTTTTATAATTAGCAAGTAATATGATGTTAATACCTGGATTTCCGGCAGGAGTTTCAGTTTGTTCACTCTGGGGACAACTTCTGAGGGAAGCTGATCTCGGCTGTCAGGAAGGCTCTAAAACAAAGATTACTAAGGCCTATAGTTTGAAAGAATTCAGAGTTTTAAACACACTTCCATTTCCCCCAAACAGTTATTTGTTAGGTTCTTAGTTATTTATAGTAAAGTTTATGTTTGGGTAGAACACTTTTTCCTGGGCAGTGATTTTAGAAATAAAACAGATGTGTGAGTTATCTGAGTTTGAGCTAATAGAACTAGAAATAAAACAGCTGATCCCAGACTGGACTGTGTACTAAACCCTTGCAGCACATACAGTAAAGAAGACAAAAAGTAGTAGGAAAGAACATGCCAGGAGATAATCTTGTTAAGATCAATTTTCTTTTTCCAAACTAATGTTGCTAAAAATAGGAAAAGAGCAATCTGTGGAAAAAGTGGGTGATTATTGTAAAGAAATGTTTAGGTTTCAGAAGTCTAAAGAAAGTTAACTTTGGTTTATGAAGAGAACTCTATACGGGTCAGTGAAGTGCTGAATTTGAACACTTTGCACATACACCAGAAATTGATTTAGAAACGTGTCTAAAGATAAGTAACTTATTAGCAGGTTTCTGTTGCCATGAATATTGAACAGCTTCTCTGTATGCATAAACCCCATAATAAAAGTACATCTGAAATTCCCTCTTTTTACCCTCAATGTGTTTGTGTTGTGAAAATGCTTTTTGATAGGTTCTTTTTTGGATCTTGAATGATATGGAGAATAAAAGCTGTGAGAGATAAAATGCTGACTATAAAATTTCTTTAATGCAGTGTTTTTATCAGAAATATATATAGGAAGTTAATGACTTGTATGTATTTTGAAGAAAAAGATGTTTTTAAATATCAGTATTACAGATGAATAATCATTTATTTTTGGTTATTATTTATATAGATCTCCAATTTAAGCTAATTGAAGAAATAAATGAACAATTCATTAATCTTTTTCAGTTGAACTAGCTTTTTAAAAAATCTTCAGAACAGTTGGTAGCTAATGATAGATTTATGGCGTTTTAGGCCAAGGGGGGAAAAAAAAGAACAGAAGCCAGAGTAAAGGACTTAAAGAACTCTGTGTCTTTGATCTATATTTTGGTTTGACATGGGTGGTTTTAAATAATTTGAACCCGATTTGAGTGCCACTATGAGATATATAATTGGGAAAAAAAGAAGTAATTTAAATTAATTCTAAGATTTGAATAAATTATAAATTCATAATTTATAATATTTGGAGAAATAATTGAAATTTAGGTAGTATCTAATTTGCATTGATAATATCCACTTCTGTTTAAATTGTATCACAAATAACAGGTCAAATTCAATTTTATAAAAACAGTGTCAACAACATTTCTTTATGCTGCATAGTAGAGGCAGACCCAGCAGGATAAAGGAGGTCACCTGAAATAGCCGTCGTAAAACCAGGACTCTTTTCTGGGTCTTTGGAATTCAATGAGAGTCTCCCCCACACACCTTGAGGTAGCATGCCCAGCCCTGAAATCAGAAAAGATGTTATTTATTTACCAAGAAAAACAAGAAAGGATGCAGTAGCTAGCTCAGAGGTAATTGATTTGACCAGGATGGTAGTTTCCCCATCTTTCATATTCCCGGTGCATTTTATCAATTATTGTGCTTACATTTAAAAAAAAATAATGGATATGGCACGATTGGTACACCCTTCCTGTAATTTTTACTATTTGTATTCAGCCTTTGAGGCTCACATGTGGACGAATAATAGGACAAGAGATTGAGTTCTTAAAAAAGTAATTACAGCCTCTTTCTTTTTAATCTGCTTTATTATGCTTATATTTAAACCATCCCTGAATGGAGGCCTGCATTAACAACGCAGACGCGCTGTTTCATTAGGGCTTAATGTGCTGTGCATTAGGGTGTTTGCATCATCTTTACGGGGGAGCTTTTAGCTCTCAGATCAGGTTATAAAAGTAGGAGGCCTGTCAAGTTGTGCTTCCCACGGGAAAGTGTTTACACTATCCCAGGTTGGTAAATGCTCATGATGTATATGTTGCCTTTCCGTGTTAGTACACCTTCTCTGCATTATTCAGGACTCTTAAGAAGGTAGCCACTGGATTCTAGCTATTAAATTCATTTTGACCCTTCATGAAATTCTAAGGTTAATAGAAAATTGCCTTATTAACTTTACAGGGGCTACCTTGTATTTGAATTAGGAGAGCTACATTTCTGTTTTGTAATATTTTTTTTTTTTTTTTGAATCAGAGATTGCAGAGCATTCCATGTTAGGAATAGGAAGAATAGATTTTTACAGATAGGAAGTCATCTCTTGTCCTTGTATTTTTAATATATTTAACTGTACGAACTTTACAGATCCTTAACATACAATACTACATTCATTTGAACAGGAGATTATAGTTTGGTTTGAAAAAAGAAAAAAATAATCGGGGAACATTAATCTCATTGTGGTTTATTTTGACTTGTCCTGAATTTTATTTCCAAATATTTATTTTTTTGCTTTGGAGTTTCCTTTGATCTGGAGTAGGAGGGAAGTTGTAGCTCTTAGCAGGTTCTGTTTCTTTGTTTTTCTGAGTTGAGGACAATTGCACTTTAGAAAAACTGGTGAATGAGACTTTAATCAATTCAGACTGTCTATGGAGTACAGAATGTTTGGCATATGAACCGTGCTTATTTTCAGGACTGTGTCTCTTTAACAAGTAATAAAGTGTGCAAAATAAAACATATGCTCACCCCAAGGCCATAAAGCAAAGCAAAGTTATGGCATTTACCAGGTTATTTTCATCAGCAGAGATGGCCGAACTGGATAATGTAGCCACCCGGGGAGGAGTAGCAGACCATCTTAACTAATCCCTTTACCTGCTCCACAGTTAAATCTCTCATTTGGCTTTGTTATGAGAGCTGGTACGATAGATAGGAAGGTTTCTCTGATTTTGGTTTATTTGTTATCAGTTAAAGAACATGGATCATTTTCTAGAATATCGGTGTTTTTCTCTAGGCAGAAGAAAAAAAAATCATGGTTATCAGCGCAGCCAATCAAATTTAGCATTATTCAACTCTTAATAAAAGTTTTATCTCTCAAATGGCCTGTTCTGCTAACCATATCAAGTCAGCAGATTATTCAGTGCCTTTTATTTCTGGGGTCATTGTAATTACAGCATACTTGCAGCTGTTGGAAACACAGATACACAACTGGTGCGCCAACCCCAGGAAAAGTTTGGAGAGAGAGCGAGAGGCAGAGAGCAGTTCCCTTTCATTTTCTGATTTCCTTTGTGGACTCTAGTTCCGAGAATCATTAGACCATATAATTCTTCATCACATGATTCCAAAGTTTGAAGCAAATGTAGTGCATTTTCAGAATATTGGACAAATCTTTAATTGAAAAATCTTTAATTGAAAATCAAGTGTAAAATTTATTTTTCAGTGATACTTTTGATCCATAGTTCTTTTCTTTTTCACTTTACATAATGAGAAATTGCATGTATCTTCTGTGTGTTTTTCAGTTTGAATTTACATCAAATAATAGCTAACATTTATTAAGGGCCTTATGTGCATATGTGCCTCTGAGTTCTTTACATGCCTTCAACAGTTCATCTTCATACAAACCTCCATGTTGACGCTACTATTGTCTGTTTTTAAAAAAGAAGAAAAATGAAGGCAAAGAGAGATTGAAGAAACCTGCCCAAGATCACAGAGTTGCACAAGCAGAGTAGCTGGGGTGTAGGCCAGGGTGCATGGGTCCTGGAACCCGTCTTCAGGACCCCTGTGATACACAACCTTTCTGATAGGAGACTGAGTTTGCTGCAGGTAGAAAGCTGTTTGATGCCTACTTTGAATTACGTGGAATGTGTGGACATTTTCTGATTTCTTTGAGGTCATCTGTTATCTAATCCAGATAGCATAATTCTACCTTATTAGAATTTATTAGGCTTATAATTGAAATCACCAGAAAGAAAATTAAATGTGTTGATTGGTCTTTTAAAAATTGCTGTGATTCATTTTCACTGGTACTTTTACTATAGAAACTAGTCTCTGGTAGAGTAAGGGGCAAATTTTAATTTATTCAATTGAAAATGCATTGTTCTATCCCCCAGTTAAGGGACATTTCATGCCTGTGTGTGGTTTATTTCATATTCCCCTTATTTAGAGGACTTTGTTTTAGGAATTTTTGATCTAATGGTCTGAGAGTTGTTTTCTGCTCTTCTAGTTACTAGGCTCCCTTTAGGTTGTTTTCTTCTATGAAGATTAAGTGCCAAGAAGATGCACCCAGCTCCCATTTATGTTCTCCAAGGCTGTGTAATTAAGGTTTTATCTTCGCCTATGTTAAGAGCAGGGATGGGTGTGGAGGCAGAGAGCAAATCAGGATGCCTTTAGAGTGTCTAATTTGAGTTTGCTGCACACCCCCACTGTGTTCTGAAAGTGAGATCAGTGTGGGGGCTCAGTGAGGAGCTTGAGAATTCAAATAGTTCACCTGTCTACCTTTCTCCTTTCATATTTAGATGACCTGTTGGTGTTAGATTAAAGAACACCTGAATTCTTTCATGTGCCAGTGATATATTTGGGAATCCTATAATAAAAGGTGGTTTGTTCTAAGACCTGTTTCTAGCTGATGGGTAGCTCCACCTTGATATTCCACTGCCACCTCAAAGTCAACGTAGGTAAAAATGAAGTTCCCCAAAACAACTTATTTTGCCTCCTTTCTTCCATACTTCCACTTTAAAGTCAGGCAGGCAGGAAGTCGTGGAGTTGCCCTGGATTTCTTCCTGATATTATCTCCCTGAACAGTTGAATGGTTGTCCCATGATGCCCTCCTTTCTTCTCTGTCACACCTAATATTTTATTGAGTAAGTGCTTGTTGGTTTCCATGGTTTTCTTTATCTTTCTGTTCTCTTTTCTTTTTCCTTCTCTCTCCTTCCTTTCTTCTGTCCCAGTTTTCCTTCCACCTATCCTCTTCTTCCTCCCTTTCTTCTTTCCTTTTTAACTTTTTAAAAAAATTCTTACATATGGATCAATCTTCTTGCATTTTATAGGGAGTATAGGTCTATTTAGAAAAAACCACCTATCATTTAATTATATTTGTATAATTAATTATAGTCCCTTCAGTAATACATTACTGTTCCAAATTCTCTATTCTGCAAGAGATGATAGTCAAACCAGCACATCTGTGTTACTTACTACCTAACAGGTACCATTGCTTAGCAGATTCTGCAGCAAGATTTAATATTCAATGTTTCAATGGTCAGCATTTCCTGAGAGCAACTTGCATTGTTTCTCTCTTGTTTCTGCTTTTCTTTGTGCGATTTCCTTCACCTGAGAAGCCTTTCCATGATCGTGTGCCCATGGCTCAGGTATTGCCTCCGTCAGTTGGGGTTAGGTGCACTTCCTCTGTTGTCATGGAACCCACTATGTCTCTAATCTAGACACTGCTGTTGTCATCTATTAACCTGTGACCTTTTTGTGCTTGAGTCATTTCTTTTTGTATTCCAAGTGCTTCTCAGGTAGTAAGTGTGCAGCCCAGAACCCTTGCCACTGAAGGATGTTCCACATCTTTAGGATCAGACTGCCTTCCCATCAGGATCCTCTTTAGAACACATGCAGTTCTTCTGAATCTTTGCTTGGGCTTCTGTTAGCGGGTGGGTGGCAGGAGAGGTGGGCATGCGTGGTACCCCCAGCCTGATCCTCCTCACACTGCATTTTCTCTTTTGAATTGTTTCTCACAAAATGTTGGCTTCCAGATCATTGACTTTAGGATATATTGGTATTCTGTTGTCCTAGATACCAGATAATGATAGAGAGACACCAAAGAAAATTAGGGAACCATTTTAGGGTAAACTGCTTTTTGCTGCAGACTCCAAAAATCAATTATGAAAATGTGCATAATGAAAGCTAAGCAGTTTTTCTTTTAAATGTGCTCCACGTACCACTTTAAATGAGCCCCAGTTGGTTGTGTCTTATAAATCCAAGTGGGAAGGGTATGTACTAGATCTGTTACTAGTGACACTGATAGGAATAGGCTGCAGGAATAAAGCATGCATGGCATGAGAGTGAGATGATTGCCACATAATTAGATTGGTTATTGAAATTTTTAAACATTTATTCTCCATCAAAAGTATATCACTGAAGCACACTCTATATTCCAGAATGTGTTTTTGAAGCACTATACCTGCAGAAACATTTCCTATGTATATTAGTAGATTAATTCTGACTATAGTTATTTTCAGCCAAGATCATCTTACAGATTTCTTCAAGTTATTTGAAAGTTCAGTATTTGGAGTTTAACAACTTAACTTTTTATTAATTATTCATTTTTAGTACTTTCAAGATTTCATATAAGGGCACTTTAACACTGAACTATATACCCAGTCCTTTTTTTTTTATTTTTTATTTTGAGACAGGGTCTTGCTGAGTTGCTTAGGGCCTCACTAAGTTGCTGAGGGTAGCTTCAAACTTGCAATCCTCCTGCCTTAGACTCCTGAGTTGCTGGGAGTACATAGCTTTTTATTTTTAAGGTTTTACTTTTTTGACTATCAGCCCATAACCTCAAGTCCTCTTAAATTAGTACCTCATAATTGTCTCTGTTGCTATCAATTATAGTACTTGAAAATGAACCACATCTGAGGAAAGGTTTGTGTTTAGTTCAAACAAATCATCTTTTCCTGCATTGAAAATAAGTACATGTGCTAAAGTGTCATTTTAAGAGTTCTGAAACTTTTAAAAATATTTCCCCTTGACATATTCTTTTAGATATTATTGTTATTAGTTTTTGCTACATATTATAAGGACAGAATTGAGATTAAAGACCTTGAAAAAAAGCCAACCTTTTTATATTTTTCACTTCTTTAGTGAAACAGTTCTGTTTAAAGACATGGGTAAATAAATTATAAATGAAAACCATGGAAAATACTACGTGGAAGTAAAAAAATGTAAAATTTGGGTTAAAATAGAATACAAAGTGGTCATAGTCTTCAGTCAGGGAGAAGCAACTTAAAATCTGTTATTTCTCATGCCTTATCAGTTATGTTAAATGCTTCTACATAACCTTAATTTGCATTTAAATGGCTCTATATGTGTTTGCTTTTGGGTGAAAGATGTAGTTCGTATTTTTCTTGAGTGGGCCCATAGACATCAGGTCAAGTCAGTGATAATGGTGCCAAGAATTACTGTGGCTTCCTTATCCCAGGTAGTACAGAGGTCTTGGTGAGAGATTTTCATCTGTGTTCACATCTCCCTTAAGGAATTCATCTATTCATTTAACCTAAATGTACTGAGCCCTTACTTCCTTCCAAATATTAATAGCATTCTTCCTACCATCTCAAAAGGAATGTCAACACAGCATTAGCTTACTAACAGCAGAATTTAATATTTTCACTTAGCTAAGAATACTAGTCATACCAAGTGTGTGAGTTTATCACTGAATGATTGCCCCTTCTCCTCTATTTAGTCTCTTCATCCCATTGTAGGAGAAATGTCCTTGTGGTCATTGCACACGAGACTTAAAGAGTGCAAAATCAAAGAAGTAGTGATGATATGTAGTGATTTCTTGGGAATCTTTGTTGTACAAACAGATGTTCAAAGCATTTTATAGGGAAACCCAGCTACTCTGAAGCAATATAGTAGCTATAATAGGAAAACTTTCATCTCTCAATTTTGCAAACATTCGTTCTCTGCCTGTGTTATAGAAAAAACCGAGATACTTCTGAAGTTACCCCTTTTGTTTCAAGTTTGAGTTCCTGAACAGAGTACCTGATTAGAGTAGCCCATTTAAGTCTTATGCTTTTTTGAAAATAAGGATTCTCCTCACCTCCAGTGAATTGGGAAATGCATGTAGATATTTTGCAATATGATGCATTATATACCAGTACAAGTTTTAGTTGCTTTGGGCACTTAAGTGCTAGGTTAGAATGCTCTAGACTGTATCCCCCAGGGTCTGGCTTTGCCATCTCTTCACTATTGACTGTCAGTTTGCTGCTGCCTCAAAAGATACCCCATTCTTAGCTTTCTGGTTAAATAATGCTCTGTTATCAACAAGTTTAAATCTGTGTGCTTGTGCTGTGTTTGTAGACATGGTCTGAAGTGAACCATTATCATCCTTTGATCAAAGGCTGTGAGAGACCTTCATAAACTATTATCTTAATGTATAGCCAGTGCCAGGCTGTTTATGAGTTAATGCACATTTCCTAGAACTGTAATACTGAACATAAATTTAGAAGTTGCCCCAATTGAGGAAGCTGTTGGCCAGAGAGATTAAGTAACTAGATCAAGATCATGCCTCTCTTTAAACACTGAATGGTGACTTCAGTCTTAGTCTTATACGGTAGAGGTTCAAATATATCTCTCAGTGCATTAAAGAATATTATTTGCATTTTAAGTAGAGCTTTTATTTGATTTTGAGATGCCTGAGACTTTTCTCATGGAGCAATTTGGATATGAGCAGCGATCACACATGTCAGTTTTGAGCAGCTGTTGAAGAAGGCAGACCATGATTATGCCACTTGCTTTATATATTACATCTGGCTGCTGGAAAATTTTTAAAAATCCACTGATATTTGGAAGGAAAAATTCTCACTTTTTGGACTATTTCAGTCAAAAGTTTTATTTTAAACCATGCATCCTGGCTGCTCAGAGATGGCATTCAATCAGGCTGCCTGTTGAGGGTACACACTGTGAAGGGAGGAAGGGCTTTACACAGAGTGCCCTTTGAAGGTCTTCATAGCCCCAGTACTATGTAATTTCAACTTTGGGAAAGAAAGCAGAGTGGTAGTGACTTTTATGGGGGAATTATCTTATTTTGGCATTTGAACATCCCCATGATCCACTCATGGGAGTTGCTGGGAGCCATTTACTATGAGACAAAGCATTAATCAAGTAAGGTCCAGGAAGGTTTTCTTCTTGTTATTTGTCTTTGGTTGAGAATGATTTGAAGCTCTTTCCGTGGGTCCTCCTTCACCACGGTTTCCTGCCCACTCCATTCCTTTTATTTTTAGTTTCATTGTGCATGCTTGGGCTTCCATTACGAGCCATTTTGTGTGGTCATTTTAGAGCCTCTCTTTTACTGAGCAGATAGTCCTCATCTTTGCCTGCAGCCTCATTGCTGTAGGAATGGAACAGAAGATTTCCTTGGAGAACATCTGTGTTGCGTAATCTCTGAGCAACTGCCTCTGGTTTTGACAGCAAGCAAGCCTTAGCTTTGTGTCAAGAAACCCCGTGTGATTTGGATGTTTCTGCAGGACTGTGATTTGAAGGAGGCAGTAGTGAAACCTACTCAGTAGAAAATGGTTTTCTAAGTTTTTATAAGTATATATTATTAAATCTTTTGAATTCGTTATGGTGCTTTTGTTGCTTGCCTTCCTCTGCTACATTGGCCTAACATACTAAGCTTAATGAATCGCTCAGAGGGGAGCTTGAGAAATGAAGAGGAAATTTCTTTGGCTTTGATTATTTAAGTGATTTCATAGAAGGTAGGAGCACAATTGTATTTTTTAGGTAGATTACTTTGCAGTCCCCACCTCCACCCTCTGGTGAATTAATGATATGTGTAAAGTAACATCCATCTCTTCTATACTTTAGGTCACTTCAGGTGGAACATTCATTGGCATCGGACGGAAAACACCAGATTGCCAAGGAAACACCAAGTATTTCCGCTGTAAATTCTGCAATTTTACTTATATGGGCAACTCATCCACTGAACTAGAACAGCATTTTCTTCAGACTCACCCAAACAAAATAAAAGCTTCTCTCCCCTCCTCTGAGGGTGCAAAACCTTCTGAGAAAAACTCTAATAAATCCATCCCTGCACTTCGATCCAGTGATTCTGGAGACTTGGGAAAGTGGCAGGACAAGATAACAGTCAAGACGGGAGACGACACTCCTGTTGGCTACTCAGTGCCCATCAAGCCCCTTGATTCCTCGCGACAAAACGGTACAGAGGCCACCAGTTACTACTGGTGTAAATTTTGTAGTTTCAGCTGTGAGTCATCTAGCTCCATTAAACTGCTAGAACATTATGGCAAGCAGCATGCAGCAGTGCAGTCAGGCGGCCTTAATCCAGAATTGAATGATAAGCTTTCCAGGGGCTCTGTCATTAATCAGAATGATCTAGCCAAAAGCGCAGAAGGAGAGCCAATGACCAAGGCAGACAAGGGCTCAAGTGGAGCTAAAAAGAAGGACTTCTCCAGCAAGGGAGCAGAGGATAATATGGTAACAAGCTATAATTGTCAGTTCTGTGATTTTAGATATTCCAAAAGCCATGGCCCCGATGTCATTGTAGTGGGGCCACTTCTGCGTCATTATCAACAGCTCCATAACATCCACAAGTGTACCATTAAACACTGTCCATTCTGTCCCCGAGGCCTTTGCAGCCCAGAAAAGCACCTTGGAGAAATTACTTATCCGTTTGCTTGTAGAAAAAGTAATTGTTCCCACTGTGCACTCTTGCTGTTGCACCTGTCTCCTGGGGCAGCCGGAAGCTCGAGGGTCAAACACCAGTGCCACCAGTGTCCCTTCTCTACCCCTGATGTAGATGTGCTCCTCTTTCACTATGAGACTGTGCATGAGTCCCAAGCATCAGATGTCAAACAAGAAGCAAATCATCTGCAAGGATCAGATGGGCAGCAGGCTATCAAGGAAAGCAAAGAACACTCATGTACCAAATGTGATTTTATTACCCAGGTGGAAGAAGAGATTTCCCGACACTACAGGTAATCCATACAGTGGGGGCAAAATACCAGGAAAAAATAACAAGAATCCAGGGAGTGAGTCTGATGGCTTGGATGTTGCAGGACAAGATCACTTTAAAGATCATTCATAGAATCACACATAATATATTTATAGATGTCATAACCTTTGATTTCAATTTGGTTACTTCTACTCATAGTTCATATTGTTTTATACCATTTACTGAGTATAATTTAAAATTTTCAGTGCTGTTGACAGTGTAGCTAAGTTTACTTATTGACCATATTCCCTTTATTTGTCATTGCTAATATGACTTCTCATCTTATAATTGTTGATAGAGCAGCTCCCAAATGCAAGGTGCTGTTATATTTTCTTCTCTATTCCAACTGGGAAGCAGTCAACTCAAGAACATACTGCTCATTTTTCTCTTAAAATGAGATTGAACATTTTTCTCACTTTGAAAAAAATGGACAACAATCTTGATTGGCATATAAACTCTAATATCAAGGTGAGTGTTTTGTAGCATGTGTGATTTTGGATATGCACTCACTCTTCTGAGCAGGTAAAACTCCTTAATTACTTCAGGTTCATAGATAGAGAAGGGTATATTCATGTTGTACTTTACTTCAACTCTGTTCTTTTATAAGCATCAATTTTCCTGGTTAACTTTGTACTTTGTAGAGATGTGTTCAGGTTACATGTCTTTATTTTATTTATGTATTCATTCCTTAATTAATTTTTAGAATGGACCTTATGCCAGCCACATTGACTATACAGGAATCAACAGCATAGTGGCCTCATGGAACTTACAGTTCAGCAGGGAAGACAGGCACTTTGCAGATTATTTTGAGTGATGAGTGTCATAAAAGATGAACTACAAGCCCTGTGTTTGAAGTGACCATAATAACAGCATAGCTCAGTGTGGTGGATAGAAAGCATCTTCCTCAGGAAGGTACATTAAACTGAGTCTTGGTTATAAGTAGGCACTAGTTTGGCAAAAGCCCTGGAGATACCTGGTGTTCACATTTTACTTAGTGTGTTATTATGCATCTTGGCACTGAAGTAAAGACTTTTATTTATCATTTTAAGTGCTTTTCCATATGTAGATTCAATATCCTAGTTTTAAAATCTGGCATTTCAATTTTTACAGCCCAAGATTTTAATCGGGCCTTTCCATTCTTTTCAGGGGTTGTGCGTTAGTGCCAATGTCTTTTCAGTCACCAGTAATGAAGCAGTTCATGTCCAACAATAGACTAATAATGTTAGATGTTAATTTGAAGGGCATCCTAATGTTCACAGTGAATCAAAATGTTCAGAAAACACTTACTTGAGATTTACACTGTTTAATTTATAAGGTCAGCCCTAGGAAAGACACAGTCCTGCAATCAAATATGTGTTCACACTTGCAATGAGTGTTTCTGGCTCCTCTGATGTTAGCTGCATGCTAATTTATTTCTGGGGCTAGCAGACATCAGCTTCTTTCTGAGCTTTGCTGGCATGGATGTGTGAGTATGGGTGAGTATGTGCATGTTATGCAGGTACATTTGTTAAGTGATGTAAAAATTAGATAATCCATTCTTGCATTGAAAGGGGCAGCATTTTTGAAGAGATCCTCGTGATTTTTTTTTAATTATGAGGAAATTGCCCCCCTCTCCCATATTCTAATACAGCTAGTTACCAGCTTATTTGGACCAGTGGCTTTTTTCCAGAAAGGTGAAGTCATTGTCAGAGAAAACTGAGTTTCCATATGCTTTAGGTAAAGAAAAAATCTCCCAAAAATATAAATATCAATAAAGATATTATTTGATAATGTCAGAATTTAGTTAATATTCAGTGATGCAAGTAAGCTGTGGACAAAGAGACTATTCTGTTCTTGCTTCCCACTGTATCTGCACAATTAAACACTGCTGGCATTTCTAATAGATGCTCAGTGAATGTCTGTATAGATGAAGTCCCCATGAGCATCTTACTTCACAGGAGTTAGAATGAACTGAGATCTCAAAGGTGAGTTAATCTTTCACAATTGTATGGTCTTGGACTTTTACTGAGGAAAGGACAGTTGTCTGCTCATTTCAAATTTAATCAGCCTCTTAGCATTTTATTTGCTAAGAAATTAAATGGCATGTGCCCCAAGGACATTAAACTACCCTTATGCTTATTTTTACATCCTGATGTAATTTTGCTCACCTGAGAACCTTTAAGGTGCTGAGAACTTTAATCTGTTGTTGAATTTTTACAGAAATATTTGAAATACAGAGCCTCAGCATTTCAGGAGTCACAGCTCAGGAATAGGAAGTATGAAGAAACTTTACTCAAAGTTGAACAACAGGAGCTGGGGATGTTGCTCAATGGTAGCATGCTTGCCTAGCACGGGTGAGGCACTGGGTTCTATCCTCAGCACCACATAAAAATAAAATAAATAAAATAAAGGCATTGTGTCCATCTACAGCTAAAAATATATATTGGAAAAACAAATGTGAACAACAGTGGAGGCCTCAGGGATGTGAAAGGAAATAGTCACCTGGCTGCTTATAATTAGATCTGCTGTCAAAGCATCTTCCTCAAAAGCTATTTTGAAGATGGAACAACAGGAGGCTGTTCCCTTGTCACTGTAGTATCTTTCAGGTTGTATTTATGTTTATTCATATTATTTATGTTGGGAAACTTCTACCATAATTCTCTATTACTGCTGTGGAATATTCTAGGTGTGTGAGCACTTAATATTCAAGCCTCCAATTAGGATGGCATTACTGTATTCCACTGTGGATCTGTTTTTCTTGCTGCATTATCTTATATTCTTATTTACTTCAACAGTAAACCCATTCTACCATTTTCATCAAAATCTTCAGTGTCATAACTTATGTTTCGAGAGTAAGTAGAAGAACTGTTTCCTTACACAACAATTCTACTACATAAACAAATACTCCATAGCACATTGCCAGGCCTCCACACATTGAGAGGAACTTTGAAGCTTTTCTTCTCTCCTCTGTGGAGAGTGAGCAAAACACAGTCCACAGGGAGAAGTGAAAGTAAGCTTGCAATGTGAGGTTGCGTTGGGGGGAAAATGCCAACTTTGATCCTGCAGGTGGCTGAGAGATAAGCATGAAGTCACCTGCAAAGTGAGGGCCCAAATCTGTGTTGTACTTGAAGCTTGGACCTTTAAGGTGGTGAAAGTGTTTCCACCTTGCGTGCCTCCCTCTGTCTTCTGGCAGAAGTAAGCCTGAATTTGTCTACAGAAAAGTACTCAGTTTTTACTGACAAGATGTGCATGGATTAATGGAATATTATATGAGCTCGTCATTAGAAAAACGTTTACCATATGAACAGGGAAATAAACCACCATACATGAAATCAGTGGAAAAACACCCACCCCCCAAAAGATGGATTTAGAATTTCAGATACAGGAGTTTTCAATTATAAGATAATACATAGTTAAGTGTTTAAAGAAGTAACATGTCTATTAAAGTTAGATCTAACAAATGAAAATATAAATTACCAGAGAGAACCAAAAAAGAAGTAGCATTTTTGATTAAGGAATATTATTATTGAAGCTTGAAACATATGGTGAGATTAAATGGAAGATTAGAAAATGATAGAGAGCAAATGAGCTAATCAGAATGAGACATCAGAGCAAGGAGAGAGAAAATATCAAAGGTGGATATAAGGTATGGAAATAAAATGAGGTGTTCCAACAATCAGAGTTCCGGGAGTAAATAAAATACAGAATGGAGGATAGGCAAGCAGTATTTAGTGAGAATATAAAAAAAGGATTTTCTAGAACTGATGAAAGACACTAATACACAGATACATAGCCTGTTCTAAGCAGCATATATCCAAATACATTTATCAATAAACACATTATTGCAGAAGTTAAAATACTTAGGCACAGAGATCCTTAAGAGCAGTGAGAGACAAATAACAGATCAACTACAGAAAAGATAATTAGATTTACCAACTTTTAGCAATGATGGAAACAGGAAAAAGGAAGAATGCTAGCAAATGTTTTGGGGGGGAAAAAATCAACCTAGTACTGTCAACCCATCACAACTGCCAGAATTAAGATGTTCTAAGATGCTCGAATTATGTGGAGCTTAGGACTTCATTATGAATACTTGGAAAAATGAAGGATAACTAATGAAAGAATAGGAAATGAGTACATAATTTCCAAAATTGTAGAGAGAAAAATGGAATAGCAAAATAAAGGATACCTGTAAAATTCAATCTGTCTTTTTAAGCATGTCCAGAAAGGATATATGGGAAAAGTTAGACAAGTGGAATTTCAGAAGTAAAATGGTGAAAAAAGTTTACATATCACAAATGTCAATGAAAATTGATGATTAAACTTTCCCCTTACAAGGTATTATCAGATTGTATTAAAAAAGAAAATTCAGCCTTTTGCTGTTCATAGGATATGCACCTAAAACACAAGTCTTTGGAGAGTTTGAAAGAATAGTCTGAGTTAAACCAGCAAATATAAGCCAAGGGAAAACTGATGGGGCTATTTTAATCCTTTATAATAGACTTTAAGAAAAATGCAAAAGTAAATTAAACTCACTAGATATACAGTTCTAAATGCATGAAATATAAATAAAATAGGTAAAGCAAAAATTGATAGAAGAGCTATAGGGAAAATATGATAAACAACAATCTCAATGGTAAACTACTCTTATTTAATGCTAAGCAGAAAATCTTTTTCAAAATTTAGGAGATTTGACCAATTAATAAACTTAGTTTATCAAATTAATAAACAATTTGTCAAAATTTAAAAATATAAATTCCACACCCAGGAATTAGAGACTATACCTGCCTTTCAATCAGATACAGACTAGCTATAAAGTCTGACACATATTAAGCCAAAAAGAAGTTAGATTTCAGGAAAACAGTATCACACAAAACATTTTCTTTGACTCAGTGCAATTAAATTAGACCTCAGGAACTAAGAGATGAGCATGGATGAAGCTGCATGAAGCAAATCTTAATAAAAAAATGAGATCACTTTATTAATTTCAGAAGAGATAGACTTTAAGACCAAAAAACGTTATATAAGGGTTAGGAAGAGCCAGTGTGTGTGTTTTTAGAAAATGAATTTGGCAGTTCTGACAATAGAATATTCAGATTCTCAATGACCATATAATTTAACTCAGGAAAATCCTTTGCATGAGTGTACTGGGAACGTTATGCAAAAATGTTCATAATTGCAATTTTTGAGGAAAAAAAACAAAATGAAAAATGAACACACAAACAAACAAATGAAATGGGGAAAAAAAAACCCCAACTGTCCATGAGAGATTAATTAAATAATTTGTAGAAATTTCATAGAGGGAAATATTGTACAGTAGTTAATTTGCATACTGCAGGATGAATTTTATAAACTTAATTTTGGCTGCTTAAAATTAATGAAGATTATTTGCAGTTGGATAGCATTTTTTTAATAAATTCTAGAATTAGTAAAACAAATTATTATGTATAGTTGTATGTATAATGTACATATATTTATAAATGTTCATACATATTCAACTATACCATAAATATTATTTTTATCATATATATAAATTCTGCTTATGGCTAGCTATATCTAGAGATTTCTCTTTATTCCTGTATATAATTATATATATCATGTACATATATTTATATTCATGTACATATATTCAATTGTACCATAAATGTTTTGTCCTTTATCTGTGCAACCTTTGCTTATGGTTAGTGATACATAGTTTTTCATTAAAATAAGATCCAAGTCTATGATTAAGGTCCACTTTATAATTTGTTAACCTAGATAAAAATGCATATTGGTATATATGTGTTTCTGTGTCATTAGCATTACATGATACAATTTTAAAATAAAATTGAGTCATTGACTCATTACTATATATGCCCAGCAAATATATGAATAAATGCTCAACATTCCTTGTTATAAACTACTTTAAATCAGTAATATCATTACTGTCTGCCTAAATATTCAACTATTTATTGTTGGCTTAAAATGTGGAAAAATGCCCATGTGTTTTGGAAACACCTGTCCATTGGGAGATTTATGAATGAGTTTTTAAATTTTTAAATGTTGTTTGTACCTTTTAGATATGAAATATGTAAACTCAGGCTGAAGTAATTAACATTAGATACAGTAGATGGTCAGATTAATACAGCTACTGCTCATTCCCTTCCTTAAAAGAACTCTGTGAAGGAAGATAAAGTGTAGGCTCTGCTAATTTGGAAAAGTAGACTTTTATGACAAGCACTTAATTATCCACACATCTGAAAATGCCAAGTACACAGAGCATTAGCACAGAGTTTCTAAAAGGGTGAGGGATGTGAAGGTGGCATTTAGATTTGTGTATGTTACGTGTCGTGTGTTTTTAAACAATGCCTAATAACTCAGTGGCCTGTAATACCTTGATATAGACATAATATTTTAATTGGAAAATTCCTGTTGAGACAGACAGAAATTACCACGGGTATTATAGCCCATCAGGAGAATAGCTCGCAGTGCAACCCCCTTTATTTGTATACATTATTTATGAGAAATTTCAGGACTGGCATTGTGGCTCAGAGGTATAGCACCTGCCTAGCACATGTGAGGCACTGAGTTCGATCCTCATCACTATATAAAAATAAATAAAGGTATTGTGTCCATCTACAACTTACAAAAAAAATTTTAAAAAAATTTCAGAAAGGTCCCGAAAGCTGAGAAAGAACAGTTATCTAGTCTGGAACAAGATAAATTTTATCCCTGATTTTTGTTTCATATTAATGTGTATAAATTATTTGTCATTCCCTGTTTGCTTTCTATTTTATGGGAAGACTCATCTTTCTGTTTTGAACCTTTGTAGGGATTGCCTTCCTTTTGAAAGTGAATCTTAACTTGAAACTTTTTGGATATGACATTAGTTTTTTTTTTTTTTTTAATTCTTAAGAGGAAGATGATGTTTTATACTCTTAAAGATAAAGCCCTCTGCCTCCCCCAAAACCAGTTATTATAAGTGAGGAAGTATTATCAGATTATTTCAGTTTAAAAATGCAAGATCCATGGCCGAACATAATTTTATTCAGATTTTCAGTTTTTCTTAGATTATATTCTGTAGACTGCTCCTCCTAAGGCTGAATATTCTATTTCCTGCTGGTAAGGGATTGATCTGATTATCCATCAATAATTCTATTTTTGTCTTTGTCCTTTAGGTACTCTCCTTTTTTTCATTCCGTCATTCTATAGTGGCAGCCATGTCACATGCCACACATAGATTTATGCACCAGCCAAATGTATGTTACAAAAATGACTAGATTTTTTAGAGGTCAGATTGACCCAGCTATGCTTGCATTTAAATATTTAATACTCTTCATGTGATGTACTTCTGTGATAATTTATCTGTAATTGTTTGATAATATCTTTAGCAAAAATATTGTTCAAAGTCTAATTGATTGTAGCTATCATTTGTCAAGAAAATCTGTGGCTCCCACTATTCAAAGTGAAATTCAGTTGAAAGGAGAACTTTTCAAATGAGGACATAAATCTCTAGAAGTTAACATTTAAAGTAGAAAAAAGAAAGCATCACTTGGAGCTGTACTTTGCATACACCACAGCTGTTTTGCTATGGAATTAGAAATTTTTATCAAAGGACAGTCCATGAGTAGCATCTTTTAGCTGATTTTTTTCTGGAGGTATTCCTTCTACCTTTATGAATTGAGAAAACAATTTATAATAATCTCTTCTAATGAATGAAATGCTGTTATTGAATGCCACTGTGCATTAGAACATGGAAGAGTTCAGAATAAATGCTTTTTTTACATATTACACATGAACATTCTATAAAGTAGAATAATTTATAAAACATTTATTTTCACAGAAACTCATAAGTCACTTGAATTAAGTTCAGTGTGGTCTTTTTCTTTTTAACACAGTTTTGATAATTTTTTTCCTGGAGAGAAAGAAAGATTTAGCTGCTTAATCAAAGTTTTCCATTCATTTCCTGATTGCCCAAAAGTGTCAGGGTATTACTCATATTTTATGTAAGTATGTCCCAAATATTGTGTGGGACATACTTTCACTAAAATATCATTTATTTATTATCAGAAATTCAAATTTAACCAGGCGTCCTGTGTTTGATCTGGCAAGTGTGTACTAAGGAGGTCCACAAAATGACATCTTTTTTCCTCAGGTAGCATGAGGAGACTGTTTGTTCTCTAGTTGGCGGAGGATACAGAATTTAAATTAATGCAAAGTATACACTATTTGCAGTGTCTTTCAAATTAGTCTGGCTTAATGTAGCCAGAAGTTCTAGGAGTTTGTAAATAATGAAGAGTTTATTCAGAGTACCACTCGAAATGTACCATCTGTAAAATACCTATGTACCTCTTAATATTTCTCTGCTGCTTTATGACTCTATATTTAATAGGACATCCTGAACATCCCCAGAGCTGGGTTGTTCATTCCTTTGGTTATTAAGCAGATATTTACTTACTCTACTGACATTTTGTGGTAGGGGCAATACAGAAATGGGTCAGCTTTGATCCTGATCTTAGGCAGTTAACAGTGTAACTAAAAATTAAGATTTTAATAGAGGACAATGTGTAAAAAGTCCTAAGAGGAACGCAAAACTTTAGAGTAACCCAGAGGACACTAGATTTATTCTTGGATTAAATCATTTGGGAGGTCTTTATGGTGAGGGAGTAGTTAAGGTGGATCTTGGGAACTGTGGGAAAAATTCCTTCAGTGCCTTTGAAGTTTCCGCATTAATGCTGATAAAATAAAATGCATTTAATAAGTTAGAGGAGAGTCCAAACTAATGTAGTTTCACAATGACTAAACTTTTATTCTTGAGTAATGCTTCTTATACCAAGGTTTGTAATTAATAATCTAGCCTTATCTTTGAAGGTATAGCATTGTATTTAAGGTCTTCTGAGTGATTATGAGAAAATGACACGTCAGAAAATGTGCCAGAAAATGTGCCAAACTCTTAGGACGTAGTTCCTGAACAAGCTGATAATGTTGCATTAACTATCAAACGGTAGACATGAAACACTAACCATTGAAAAAGCAAAAATAGTGTATCTTGCCCTCAATATTATTTAATGTAAATTGACCTCACTATGCTTCATCATCTTCATTAGCGAAGTGGGAATGGAAATATGCAGCAGTTTGTATACTTGTGGGTAATGTGTATAAATGACCTCAGCACTAAAAAAGACAGAAAGACTATACTCAAACAATGAAATAAAAAAAAAAAAAAAAAAGTTTGTCCGGGATTGTTCTTAACAATTTCATGTTTGTAGTTTAATTTATACAGCTGTTAATGCTGACTCTCAAAATCAGTTGATATTGTATGTGTTTCAAGTGGTAAAATAATGTCACTCATCATAAAAAAAACTCATTTGAGATGTTTTACAAAGCACTGAGTATATATATATATATATATATATGTATATATATGTGTATGTACATGTGCTATATATACATGTATAGGTGTGCTGTGTGTGTGTATCTACACACTGAGAGTTAATTGCAGGCTACCTCATACCTAGCTTGAAGATATTTTCGACCATGGCTGCGTGGATTTTACTAGTCAAGGTGTGGTTTGGGGTCCAGGATCATCAGCGTTGTCAGGGAGCTTATAACAAATGCAGAATGTTAGGTCCTAAGACAGACTTCCAGAGTCCAAATCTGGATTTTTAACAAGATCCCCTGGTGATTCCTGTGCATGTTGGAGTTGTGAAGCACTGTTCTCAGGGTTAGTGTGGTTAGTGGAAAATGTATAGTGCTCCAAACTTTTGAATATAATGCTTTTTAATATTCTTTTTTTTATCATTTATTTAAGATTAATATTAGGAGAGAGGACTTCTTCACATCTTGAGTACTTTGTAGCAAATTACCTTTTCTGCTTCACCTAGTAATATTCAGTGGCCTGAAAGATTGAACATTTTAGCATTTTGCTTCTTCATTGTTCAGCTTTGCTTTACTCCCTCCCTTTTTGGTACCAGTGTTTGAGCCCAGGGCTGTTTAACCACTGAACTACATTGCAGCCCAGCCCTTTTTCATTTTTTATTTTGAGACAGGGTCTTGCAGAGTTGCTTAGGGCCTCGCTCAGTTGCTGAGGCTGGCTTTGAACTCTTGATCCTCCTGCCTCAACCTCCTGAGACACTGGGATTACAAGTGTGTGCCACCATCCCTGGCTGTTACTCTCTTTTCACGCATAGAACTTACAGCCAAATCTTAAGATTCTGAAGATCAAGGAAAGTAACCACATTATTAAAGCCACAAGGGCTGGAGATGTCTTGAAGTTTACTTGTCAAGTCATTTAGAATAGTGATGTATCTAGTAATGTAGTTTTTAGATAGATTCCAGTTCTTGCATTGGTGTCCCCTAGGACCTTGTTGAAAATTCATATTCTCCAGTTACGATCAGAACATTCTGATATAGGAGGACAAGAAGGCCTTGGAATCTGTATTCCACAGCCTGTTTTGCAAACCATTGTTGTTCTCAGTTTCTTTTCTATCCTATGAAAGACCTTTCCCAATCCCAATGTTTTCATTTTCATTGTCAGTAATTTCATTTATTTTTATGTAATGTGAAAAATTTTGGCAGCAGAGGATAGAAAAGTGGAACATTGACCTGGAAGTTAGAAGTCCTGTTTTCTTGACTTGATGTGGACTAAATAAATAGGCCATTTTCTCCACTTTACTATGAAATGGGCTTAACACTTTAATGCCTCTCGGTTCACCTAAGTGTGAATGCTTTGAACTCTTAAAAGATGTGTGAATTGAGCTTGTTTTTATAAGCTTGTTTTTATAACCATCTTTTCTGTTAACACTGTGCTTTCCTTTTCACTTTGAAACCTGGTCCTTCCTGAAAAGTTTTTTCTGTGATTTTTGCCTCTTTCTTGCTTTATACCCATCCCACTCTTATCTATGTTTGGACAGTTCCCTGGTACCTGTATCATGTATAGTTCCCCTGTCTCATGGATGGCATTGTCTATATTGGTTGGATTGAGAGCTTCTCTGTGGAGCAGATTTGAGGAGTTGCTGAGACCTGTCTGGAGTGAGGAGTCGTCCAATGTGACAGGAACTCTAAAGTAGGAAACCTAGAAGTCCCAGACGCCTGTCTCAGGTGTGATACTTTGTACAAATCGCCCGTCTGGGAGGATCCTGGGACCTCATATTATTTGGGAAGAGGTATGGATCAAATAATGGGTAAAGGATGTTTTTATTCATCTGTTTGGTGAAAGAATAGGCATGGCTCAAGAATATTTCTAGATTGCAAAATAAGTGGATATTGAATCTAATCTTAATGACTTAGATGTATGACTAGATGCATCATGTTCTGAACTGCTTTGATGAATACAATCACAAGACTTTCCCCAGCTCCCAGCACTTTAATAAAACACAGGTAATGAATGCCTTTATTATCTCTGTTGCTCAGGATTGTAAGACCCTGGGTTTAACCACTATTGATGAAAAGGAAGTAAAGCTTCACAATTAAGCAATAAACTGCAAAATGCTCAGTCTGAAGCCTTTGAAGCAAAAAAAGCGCAGGACATATTCCACCTGTCTATGTCCTGAAGAAAAGAGTCTTCTAGGAAACACATTTGGTTTTAAAAATGGTGTCTGTCATGGTTGAGTTACATGGGGAAATGGAAAAGATGATACCAAAATACTAATTAGGATTTACACTGGTTAACTCTATTTACTTACTTATTACCTGGGTTGATGTTCACAAAGACATATCAAGACACACTATTTTCATTTTAGAGACTAGGAAACTTGAGGTTCAGTTAACATTCCAAGTCACACACACGGTATGAATTGAAGCTCAGCCACTCTGTTTCAAAAGTCTATGTTCTTCAGTGTGTTTCTACTAAGAACTGAGAATTTGCCTTTTGTGGTATTGGGGGGTGCTGGGGATTGAATCTAGGGTTCTGCATGTGCTGGGCCAGTACTCTACCACTGAGCTTCACCCACAACTCTGCCCTCTTAAAATAGTTTTGCCATGGTGGTACTCTATGATTTTGATTTTCTTCTCTGTATGTTGTTTCTTTCTCTTTCTTATTGGCCTAGTATTTAGTCTTTATTTCTTGAAACAGTGTCACTATATTCTTTAGGAATCTTTGCACTAGAGTTGCCCATTTTGGTAGAAGTGACAGTGGCAATTTATAATCTTAATTTATAGGCAGGAATCTCATTAGAGATTCAAGCAGAGATCTCACCATGCCAGAGAACCACAGACTTACTATGCTGGGGCAATGAGTTCATTAGAACTGTGTTAGGGTGAATGCCAATCAGAGCTTGCTGATGTGCTTCCTGAAATGGATTTATTTTTTAATTCTCATAGCTCGATAGGTTTTATAGATATCTTCAGTAGGGTATTTCTTGTTTATGTTTTGCCTTTATCCACTTTTATGCATTTTTGTCTGCACGTTCTCGCTTCATAAACAGACATGGTTATGGTAAGAATGTTCCTTGGATGAGGTGTCCACAGATTCTGAGACCTGAATCTTAGTTCTTTTCTGTTGTCCTTTGTGCTCTTAATCCTGTCTTGATTTTCTAGCTGTGACTTTTGGTGGCAAGAGTCTTACTCTTGGTCATAGACACTTTGCCTTAAGGAGGGAGTTACCTTCACTTGAGAAAATTAATTTTATTATGATTTTTTATGGTCAGTTCATCAGCGTATCATTAGTCATTTGTTGTACTTTCCTACTTAAATGAAGAAAAATAGAAAAGATTGAAAACAATCCTTGGTTAAAAAGTAAAGTTAAATTTATTATACTTAATGGAATTTAAAATTTTAACATGAATTACATTAAATATCCTCAACAAATACTTATTGAGATTTTGTTGTTTTGCATCTTTGAATTTTGCATCTATAAAATGGAAAAGTTCTTTTGGAATTCCCACTGTCGTACATGTCTTATAAGGAAACCAAGTTAGTAAATCAGAAAGTATCACTGTCCTGAAGTGACTACAACTTGCGTTTGACCATGCTGCTCCCTGCTTATTGCTTCCTTTAATCTTTGAAGATTGCCACCATCCTCATGGAGACCAGCAACACTCTCTTGATGGCCCTTCCAGCTCGTTGATTGCCTTGCTTCCTCTTCTCTGTTCCTCTTTAGCTGCAGTGGCCTCTTTACAATGTCTCAGACTTGCTAGAATGGGCTTCTCTCCCCCTTCCTCTTCCTCCAACAGGAATAGCTCCTTTTCATCCTTTGATTTTATTTCCTCCCTAAGAAAGTTTGCACTGACTACTCTAAGCAGCCTCCTTCCCCTGCCACCGTCCATCCATTTCATTCTCAGCATGTCACCCTTTGTACTTACATATTTATATGTAATGTCATTTGAAGCTTGCCATTTCTGCCTGTATACGAGTCTGTATTACCAGGTGGACAAGGAATATGTATCTTTCATTCACCTTTGAGTATCCAGTGCCTGGCAGTGTAGTTTTTGATGATTATCTAAAATGACATAATATGACTCCACATCTTTAAGTGATGACTTAGAAAACTTACGTTGTTACTTTGTGGGTCACTCAGCACAGTTTGTCAGGAAGTAGAAAGTGTTTCACATAATATTTGTTTAGAGAGCTAAATAAGGCTTTTATAGCTAAAGAAAGAATGCTTTTTTCCAAGTTGTTTGTGTACCTTTCTGGTATGCTTTTTATAATGCAGTACCTCGGTTCTTCTTTGTTAATCAAACATTTGTCCTAATATAGCAGAAATTCTTCTCTCTCTAGCAGAAGAGATGCTGTGCAGTTTAACAATACCGTCTCCTTATTTTATGTGTTTTAAAAAGAAAACACATGTGCGCTCTTTTAATAAGCATGTCTTTACAGCAGCTATCATATGCTGTTGACACCCAGCAAAGATATCTATGTCCTTATAAATAGGTAGAATTTGTTTAGAAAAAATCTAAGTTCTTAAATGTATCTTACTTTTTAGATTATGTAGATCAGACAAACCATACTTCATTGACTCAATGAATTTAAATTTATGATAGACATTGTAATCACTTAGAGTGCATTTCAGTATGTGGAAAAGCTGTACACAGCATCTAAGCATTAGAAATGTAAGTGTATTTGTAGTGAAGAAAACCCTCACTTTAGCTTAAATAAACAGAAAGTGAAAAGTTCATTGATGAAATCATGTATAAAAACATATGAATATCGACTTAACTGGTACAGAATTGATGATTATCCATCAAGATAAAATGAACAGAGCAGGTGATTCGATAATAAAGCCAACCAACCGGTTCTAATGCTAATCAGCAGAAATGTGCGCACACAAGTGTGTGTGTGTGTGTGTGTGTGTGTGTGTGTATACCTGCTACTGCTGCTACTGTAACAAAAGGGAACTTCACCTTCTTTCTATAGAATTGAAAATGCTAGTTAATTAAGTTCCAGTTTCTGGGTGTTGAGAATATTGTATTTCATTCTGCCTAGTACATTGCATGAGAGAAAACTCAGATCATCTGAAAAAAGGAAAAAACAAAAACAAAAACAAAAAAACCCTTCAGGATGCTGGATTTCCATGGACTGTTTTCTTCTCTTCCAGGAGAGCACACAGCTGCTACAAATGCCGTCAGTGCAGCTTTACAGCTGCTGACACTCAGTCACTACTGGAGCACTTCAACACTGTTCACTGCCAGGAACAGGACATCACTACAGCCAACGGCGAAGAGGATGGCCATGCCATCTCCACCATCAAAGAGGAGCCCAAAATTGACCTCAAGGTCTACAGTCTGCTGAATCCAGACTCTAAAATGGGAGAGCCAGTTTGTGAGAGCGTGGTGAAGCGAGAGAAGCTAGACGACAAGGACGGGCTCAAGGAGAAAGCTTGGACTGAGAGTTCAGGTGACGACCTTCGCAGCGTGGCTTGGAGAGGGGCTGACATCCTTCGAGGCAGTCCGTCCTATACTCAAGCCAGCCTGGGGCTCCTGACGCCTGTGTCCGGCACCCAAGAGCAGACAAAGACTCTCCGGGATAGCCCCAGTGTGGAGGCTGCTCATCTGGCGAGACCTATTTATGGCTTGGCTGTGGAGACCAAGGGATTCCTGCAGGGGGTGCCAGCCGGCGGCGGAGAGAAGTCTGGGGCCATCACCCCGCAGTATCCTGCATCGGGAGAAAGCAAGTCCAAGGATGAGTCCCAGTCCCTGTTACGGGTAGGAAGGTTTAATTTTTAAAACAATTCATATAATTAGAAGGGAAGAGGGGGGAGCACACAATCTCTACATTTAGTATTATGTTTTGTGAAATGAAATTCAATGAGTGGTATGGGTCTGGGGATTTACACTTGTAAAGCCAAAGTGGCAGAACGCAGCTCCCTCGTGTCGGTGTGGACTCTACCATCCTCCAAGTCCTGGTGGGCTGTCTCTTGTTTGCCCTCACTCTTAGTTCAGATTGAGCGTAGGTTAATCATTCCTGGTGATTATGCAAAACAACAAAGCTGCCTTTGGAGAAGGAAGAGAGCTTTAGAATCCCAGAAGGATGCACATCTGTTCCATTACACTGACTTTTCAATTTTAAGGTGGTATAACACAGTGTATGGTTAATAAGGAAGTTAGTAGAGATTTAAATCACTAAGAATGTGAACTCCTGGGTGAGATGTTAATACAGAAATGTCCTGTTTTTTAAACCCATAGTATAAATATGTACAAATAACAATGCTTGTTATTTTGTTACCCATAAGAGGGAAAAAGATAAGAAAAATCTCAACATGAATGATATGAAAACCTTACAAAGATGAGTTCTGTGCTCTGTATATTATTAGGACCTTTAGGGAGAAAGACCTAGTTCCTTGTGGAAAAGCAAAAGCAAATCTGAGAAAAGATCCTCTATTTCTCTGTACAGGTGATGTAGACTCATCATTGTCAAAAAATACTTTAACTTTTGAAAATTCACCAACTCCCAGTGATACTTGTTTTTTGCCTAAGGCACCACCACTTCAGCATTTCACCTTAATGCTGAGAAAGTTTTGAGCTTTCTGGATGATTTTGAAGGTTTATTTGTGCCTAGAAGGTAGGATCGGAGACTATCTAACCTTTACAAAAGATCCACTAAGGAAAGACTTCAGTCAGCCCAATGCTTTGACCTTGGGTTAGAGACCACCGCGGTCTCTCTGGATGTATGCTAGAGAGAATAATTGCTCTTCCCAGGTCTGCTTAGCTGTTCTGCTCTCATTTCCTGCAGAGCCTCTGAAGCCCATCTGTGCTTCTCAGGTATTCTGTAGTGGAGCAGAGAAACACCCCTTAGAGGTGCACAATTAATTATGAAAGTGTTACTTTCCCTGCCTCTAGTGATGCCCTGGAGCTAACAGAAGACTTTGAATACAGACGAAGGGAAACAAAGACTCCTTCCTGAAGAAGGAGCAAGTTTGTTATATGTAATTTTGGAAAGAAGAGGAGTAGTTTCTGTGCCCTTCAAAGGCGGGTGCAATTCAGGGAGCCTCCTTCAAATCACTACATACGGAGGAGTTGCATTTGTCTAACTGTAAATACTCATTGTTTACTTAGCATGTCCACACTCCTCTGGTCTCACATGACCCTCTGGCTTCTGTGGGTAAGGCAGGATGCAGAATTTTGGGTTTTGCTAATTTTTGGGGGGTCTTGCTAATTTTGGGGGGGTCTTGAGAGTTGGTGCACCTGGGTGCCTTGGTTGCATTCTGAGAGTCCCCTCCCTCCTCCTTCCACTGAACATAGTCCTCATCTCTGCCATCTACAGTTGCTGCTGGATCATTTGGCAACATTTTTGACCATTTCTGGCATATCATCTTTTCTGTCACCTTTTGTATACTCTGACAACTTGGAATAATAAATAATTGATCAAGCACTGGAGTAAAACACCTGAGCAATGTAGTGACATTTATTGAGCAAGCTGGGGGGTGATAGTACTTTTCTAAAAAATTGTTTTTCTCAATTCCTTCACTTCCTTAATTCCCTCACTTCAAGTTTCTATTGCACCATTTCAACTGTCTTTTCAGTTCCTCCACATTTAGCTGCTGAGGTAGGAAATCTTCAGCAACAGAGAGCCAAGTTTCTAGGCCTCTGATTTGTGATTTTTAAAGGCTATCATCTGCTAAATTCCGAAGAGTATGCGCACACATGTTAAAAAGAGGCTTGAGTCATTCTGTGATTTTAGTAAATTTGAATCTTTAAAATTCACATTTCACATTTGAGTAGTGCTCTGGGAAATCACCAGTTTTACTGGATATTTAGACTAGGAAGAATAGTAAATTTAGTTTATTGTGCAACATTTAGTTTATTAAGTGAATTAAAAATTTTGGCAGGTACATATTTTAGCCAATGAGCTTTTTAAGACATGAAGGAGCCATTTTGTCAACTTGACAAGAACTCTACTTTAGAGGTATAAATTGGTCTGAAGTTATAGAAATACACACTTCTCAATTCTTTACTCTCTATCAGTAAGGGAAAATCCCAGCAGAAGAGCAAGTCATGCTTACTAATGGCAAAAAATAATGTTCTTTAATTTTGTAGCTGCAATGGTCTATTTATCAGTGAAGGTCCTGTAATAATTTATAAGTATACAACAGAAGTATACAAATATAATTTACATGTTTTCAACAGAACTCAGTGGTCTGTGTAAAGATAGAATGCAGTGCTTATGTTTGAGTTTAACTACTAGAATGCAATTAACTACTTTGTTGCTGGATATGTTTACTCAGAAATAGTAAGCAAATTAAGAAATGGAAAATATCAGGTTTTAAAAGTAATTTTTTTTATTAAATAGCACATTTAACATAGCATTAATTGGGCATGTGTATTAGTAAATACTTTTATACATATTAATTCTAATACTAAAAGGGAAAACTTAATTTTCATTTCTAAATACTGTTCAGAGTGATATGAAAAATTAAGGATGAAAAATTGATAGAAAAATTGATTTAAAATAATTCAACACTATGCTGATAAATAATGGAATTTTTTTTTAATGAGTAAAGTGAATGTATTTAGGTTATGTTACAAAGGACACAGTTAAAATGCTGCTTTCAGAATATTAGTCTTTCTGGTGTGGTGTGGTGAGGTGTGTGTGTGTGTGTGTGTGTGTGTGTGTGTGTGTGTGTACTAGTTTTAGTTATGACAATTTATTGTACTCCTGAAACTGAGGAAGGAAATAGAATCACAAGAAGAGCTCAAATTTCAAAATGTTCTTCATTGGCATTTGTAGTTTTTTTCTTTGTTTTCTATTTTTCACCTAGATCAGTGTTGGACTTTTAACTTTGTGTTAAATATCAGATCATTCATATATGTTTTCATTTCTTGAATCTTTATATTTTGCCCTTATTTTTAGAATGAAAGTGATCTTGTTAAAAATTTTACGTTGTGCATGTTACCTGTGTTGATTGTTGTGATTTAAGTGTGACAAAGGGTGCATTAAGTGAAGCTTTATATTGTATAGTGCTTTGTGAAAACTACGCTTTTTGTTGCATGGTAACCACAATATTTCTATAAACTCTGAGTATTTTCTTCTATGAGTAAGAGGAAATATTAAAGCTTTTACAATCTTTGCTAGAAACAGTCCAAGCTTATATGATAACTTTATGCTATTTAAAAACTTATGGAAGAGATCGTATATTCTAGATATATAAGATTGTGAATGTGGTCATGAAAATAAATATTTTGATAATCACATGTTTTCATTTAGTTTTAAAATTTAGCTTTAAAAGAGGTTAACATATTTAATATGGCCTATGCTAAAATAAAAGTCAGTTAGTTTTTTGTTTTCCAGTAGCTGTTTCTTTTTCATTTTAAATGAATGTACTATGGTGTAGTCAGGGTTCAAGCACAGTTTTGTGTTCTTTGCTGGCTAGTTTCTTCTATAATGCATAATTACACAAAGAGATTTATTTATTTATATTTAGATAAACTCTTGTGCAGATATAAATGTAGTAGTCTTATAATTTCCTGAATGATCAGTTCTGGATTTTATTCTTGCAATGGGTTATCTGGATTGAATTTTGTAACATAGAAAGTTATAATCTTTATAATCTTCCATCTGACAACCACAGGTATGGGGACAAAAATAGTTCATTAAATTTCACAAAGATTTTGCCAACATCAATGGACTTTTCATTTGTTGATAAAATAGTTATAAGTTTAATGGGCACATCTGTATTGGCAGGGGGGACTTATGGCAAGTTAATATTCAGGTAAATACCTCCCTGACATTTGTCAAAATTGAATGGCACAGCCACACAACTCAGGCGCAAATTTTTCCATGGGCTCTAACACTCAGGTTATTAGGCTACTTTCTCCTGTGCATCCTCAGGGGAAAATAAACCTCTTTGAAATTGATTTTGGTTTCCTGGCAAATTTATTCAGGACAGGAAAGTTTGTCAGTTTTAGGTCTCCATTTTGCACTGCTTGGTTTCAGCGGTGTGCTGCCGTGGGCCTGTGGGAGTTGGGTTCCAAGTTGAGCCACTGACTGTCAAAGGCAAGGGCCTCCCAGGAACTCCGTTCATTTGTCTCTGACAGAGGCTCCTCCCGCCTGCCATCCCCACAGGAGTGTTGTGCAACTCAGTTAATTAATGTTTGTCAAGCCATTTGAGATCCTCAGATGCAGAGCGCTAGATAAGTGAAGGTAGTCTGATTATGTGTTCATCTTGAAAATGTGATACCAAGACGGTACAATGCAGATGCTATTGCCCTCTTTCTTTAGCAGCGTTAAATTTATAGTTTAAAGATTGTTGATACCGGACCGTCTATTGAGATGCAAAAATGTTCTTTTGGGGACAGTCCATTGGCAGCCAAACAGCAGTTCAAACAAGCAACAGTGTTGAAAGTCTTTGCAACCACTGACAGAAGACCACAGGAACTTTTAAAACTAAAGATGGTCTCCAGTGAAAAGTGATATTTATTGTTTTGCTTCATATTCAATGAAAATAAGGGAAGAATTGAAGTTATCATGTAGGTTCTGTTGATTTCACGTTGATGTCAGTAATCATTTTCTTGATCCCCTTGAACTTTTTACGTATACATGTGTCTAATTCTGAAGAGAACAGACTGTATCAGGAAAAGTGAGAAGTATATACCTTTCTAATCACTGGCTCTAAAACAGTAGTTTTAAGCCATGTTGATTAAGTTTCTCTTTAGGTACCAGTTAATATTTTATTTGCCTAAGAAAGGAATACACTGTTAAAAATTACTTATTGTATCCAGAGATTAATAATCCTTTTGGGTCTCTGTGCTTCTACCTTAAATAGTTGGATTTGCACTGGCATTCATTAGGAAAAGTTAAGAGTTATAACCAAATATATTTAGTTTTTTGAAAAAATGTAATCAATACATGGAGTTGGTTATGTCTAATAGTGAACAAGACCATTTTGTTTATAATAAGTAAACTTTAGATGCATTTTTCTTTTTAATTATTCATCTTTACTTTTTGATGGTAGGAGACAGCTAAAACCAATTCAATATATAGGTTGGGTTTTATTGGTTTGACTAATAGGATTTTTTCGTAATCTAGTTTTGTGTTGTAAATTGGCTCCATTGACCCAAATTTTTTTTTTTTTTTTTTTTTTTAAAGGACTTTTCTCCCTCACTTTGTTGTAACCTAGACTGTTTGTAAGATCTGGCATAGTTCTGTTGTCCCAGGTTTCTAAGGCAGGGGAAGCAGATATATCTTAGTGAATTGTGCTGTAGGTTAGTAGTCACTGTGAAATAGTATCCTTTAGTGTAGTATCTATTCATTATTTCCTGTATAAATATCTTTTGCACAGCTTCCTTTTCATCACAGACTGCCTGAATTAGGAGATACCAGGGTCTCAAAGGAAACCATTATTGAGCTTATTTAGACATTGGAAGGGAAGACTATACAGAAGAGAGCCCATGCTTCAGGATGACAGGTGCAGGAGGATTAAAAAGTGCATCAGCTAGGGGTACATATTTTTGATGTCAAATGTCATATTTTTCTGACAGAACGTAGTGATGGATGGATTTGGCATGTGGATTACCTAAAATGCCACAGACAATTTTGTCTGGGATTGTGTGCGTGTGTGTGTGTGTTGTTGTTGTTTGTTCCCACCAAAAAAAGTAAAAATTGTCTTTATTGGCATATTCTTTTATTTTCCCTTCCCATACACCTTGTTCAAGAACTTTATTTATAGGAAAGGTCATTGCTTACTAGGTTGGTGTACCACTTAGCTCAAGGAGGCTGGCCTACTGGATACTGCTGCATCTAGTTGTGTCCTCAGTACAAAGAGATGCTAAAAGTTGCAGTGAAGTTTGGAGAACCTGTTTTCAATTTGGAGAAGCAAAAAAAAAAAAAAATGCTAAGGATAAATAGTTTTTTTTTTTTAAACAAAATATACTGAATAATTTTGCTAACTCTTTTTAAAAAAGGATGGATAGTGAGTGAATCAAACTTTCATGAGAATGTGGACACAAATATACAAATAAATATATAATATTTTAAAATATTATAAATAAATACATAAATATTTTAAAGATAGAATTTTGGTGAGATCAGTGTTCGATGTGGAGAAAATGTTAAGATCCATAACAATATCGTTTATTGAGTTGCACTTGCATGTAGTATTACTTTTAATTTAAAATGTAGCATTTGAGACTTATATTTGGCCATGATTAAAAAAAAATGTTTTGGTAGATAAAAGGTCCATAAAATAATCTGTTCTTAGAGAATTAACTTTCTGAGCTTAGCTTATAATTTATTGGGTAGCCCCAAATATGTCCTTACCTAATTTAAATTCTCAACGAAGAAAACAAAACCTCAAAAACCTGCTTGAGAAAAATCGCACAGGAAAGCATTCGCAAATGAAGCATTTGGTAAAAATAGGTGAATGTTTACAATTCATTACTAAGTAGTTTAGTGTTTCAATTCCTAGTGTTAAAAGGCTGCTGCCTTTCTATTAATTTATTACTGGTTAAATCCTTTTGTCCATACTAAAACTCTTTGAGGTTGAAACAGTCATTATCCATTTTATTTAGATGAGGAAACTGAGGCAGAGAGATTAAGTAATTTGCCCAAGGTCATGTTCATGTAATGGCAGAGATGAAATTCTGGTCTTGGCCATCAGACTCCAGAGTCCCTGCTCATCATCATTGTGTAACCTTCTTTTGGCTTGCTGTGATTTGCTAATAAAGGACTGGACAACTTCCTACAATTTCAGAGTTAATTTGTTTCATCTAAACATCCACATTTTTATGTGTGTATGAACAAGCAGTAAAGGAGCATTTTGAAATTATGCAAATAATGTGTGCTTATTGCAAAAGAGGTAGTGCAGAACACTGTAAAGAAAATGAAAACCACTAATAAATTCTAACCCAAAAGTACTTTGCTGTTCATATTTTGGCTTTTAATTTATCTATTATGTACAAAGATGTAGTTTATGCAAGTATGGGATTATGTACCTTACTGTTTTATAATTCTCATTTCTAATTTGACAATATATTGAGACTATCTTTTAAAATCCACAGATATATTTCACAATATTTAAGTGCTTCATTATTAGGAATAGCCATTGTACAATATATTTAACACACCCCTATTGATGAACATTTAGGCTACTTCCAATTTTTAATTGTAAAGAACACTTTGGTGAACCTCCTTCTGCATATTATTCCATTGTTTTATCATTTCATTATGATAATTCCTTACAGTGTAGTTCCAATTTTGTTTTATTTATTTATTGATGATACTGGGGATTGAACCCATTTTGAGACATGGTCTCACTAATTTGATTAGGGTCTAGATAAATTGCTGAGACTGGCTTTGAACTCATAATCCTCCTGCTTCAACCTTCTGAGTTTCTGGGATTAAGAGGCATGCCCCTCCATGCCCAGCCTAATTCCAGTTATTTATATGAGCGAATACATGACTGATAACTAATGGTAATGACCAACTCAGTGGTATCCAAAGTTTTTAAGATAGAAAATCAGCTTATGAAAAAATGCAGGGGGGATTATATCTTAGAAATATTTAAGAAGTAACTTCTAAATTGTACATTGACTTATTTACTGGTGATGTGAAGAATTCAGAAAGAACTGAGAAAAACAAATGGTAATCTTTAAGAGCTATTTTTATTACTTATATAGAATGTAATATATATATGCCCAGTAGCTGGTATTTGGTTTAATAGGCTTATTTTGTATTGCACACACCCAGAAAATTTACTTCAAGCAGGCCCTATTTTCCCAAGCAGAGTAATTTAAGTGTTTTAAGTGAAAGCAGTCTCCTCCAACAAACTTGCCTTTTTTTTTTTTTTTTTTTGGTGGTAGGGGGTAGGAATTTCTTTTTCCTTATTTTTACTTTGCCTTGATGGATGATAGTTTTGCTACCCTTCACATTTCTTAACCCAGTTTTAAAGGTTTTACCTTGTATGTTGGATGCATGGGTGACAGGGTAGACTTTGAGGGAGTTTAGGAGAGCAGAACCTGATTTTTTTTTTAAACATTTCATTTAATGATCTTTATTTTTACTTGTGAATGTATATGTGTATGTATGTGTATGTACACTTTTCTCTTTATATATATATATGTATATATATGTATATTGATATGTATATATGCATGTGTGTGTATTCCATTAGAAAATGTTTTTATGTCATGTGTTTTTCAGAATTTCAGAATATTGCTTATTATTTTACTAATGAAGTATTAAAAGAACAGGACAAGGGTGCTTTATTGTATTTGTGCTTTTTATATGTAAAAAATTGCGGAGGCTTAGGTCATATCATATCTTTATGAAAATAGAAAGTTAAATCAGGCTTATATGTGGGAATCTGAAAATTTACATGTTACATTTGAGAAAGATTTTCACTCTACCTTAAACTAATTATTTCCCTTGTTAAAGAAAAGAGTCAGTGTGGGACTTTTGACATTTCTTCTTTCACACATTTAAAAATGAAATCCTTTTACTTAACTTTTTAGATGCATCTCTGTTTTGCAAAGCATGTTATAATTGAAGTTAGTGTCCATTTAGTAGGAGGTATGCATGCATATTTGCCTTATCTAATTCTTCTTAATGTCACATTTACAACTCAAAAGTTCCATGATAATTTAGCAAAATCTATCCTTAATTTGCCTTAATTTTATAACTAATTCAAAGAAAGTTGGAGGCTTTTGAAATGTGAATTGTCAGAATGGGTAGTCTGTAGTCTACAGATTAATTATTCAGCTACTATCCCTGTAATAACTTTATTCTGTGTGACTGCAGGATGGTTTTTTCAGAGCTTGCCTCAAATTCACATTGGATTTATATATTTCTGAAAGTTCCAAAATATATTCCAATTTCTTTTTAGGAGTGTGTTCAACCCTTTGAGGCTACAGTTAAGGTATGTTTCACCTTATACTCTGGCTGTAATTCAGGCTTGACTGAATTTCATTTTCTGGTAAAACTAGGTTTCACATTTTCTTTTTACTCTTCCCTTGTGATGTAGTGGCAAATGCACTGGATGGGGGGAAAGGAGGCGATGAGTTCTAGACTCATTTGTGACTAATGACTGAGTGACCCTGGGTGAGTCACTCAATCCTTATACTCTGTTTCCTTCTTTGGAAAATTACAGAGGTTGAATTATGCAATTGCTTAGATTTCTTTAAAATTTCATATTCTGGAGCCATGTAAATTTTATGTGAAGCCTTAGATATTCAGATGTGTGAATTGACACCTGAGGCAACTTTATGACAAAAATCTTATATTTTAAATGTCGTGATCCTGGTGTCCAAAGAGATGTCATACATTTACAGTGGAAGTTCTTAAATGTGATTTTCTTCTAATGGTTAAGAATCCATAAGTTATAAATAACTGTCACACATACAGGCTGAAAATCATCAAAAATTATATTCTTTGAGCTTAATTTACACAAGAAATCTCATTCTTTGGAAATAACTCTGTTTCAAGACTCTTGTTATTTGGGGCTGCTTATGAATGGAGATAAAGGGAAATATACACAATGAGAAATAAAATTCTGGTGAGAAAGTGACATGCTTAAGTCTGTTTCCTCAGTTTCTTGGCATTGAGTGATGGTGCCTGTTTTGTTCACAGTCAGATGTTCAAATCAGAATTTTGGATGCAGAAACTAATTTTAGTAGGTGGGGTGCAAATTTCTTATGAGTCCATGAATAGACTCTGTTCCCAGCTGTTTCATTACAATTATAAAAATAAAATTGGCTGTGAATCATTCAAACTCTATTTAATGGATGTGAATAATTCAGTTTCATCCCACTGAAATCTTAAAACTATAAACCTATCTTAGTTTTTTATGTCCCTTCAGAGTTAATATCTCATTATTCATGGATGAATTATTTGAAGTATGGGTGGTCAGGATGAAAGTGACCATATTTCTACTTTGCTCCTGTGATTTTCAGGAGAGGAGGTGGCCTCTAGGGTGAGATTGGGGATAAAGCGGAGAAAGAAATTGAAAAGAGTCTAGGAAAAGAGAAAAAGATGTAAAATTAGTATGTCTTCACTTTTTCTTTCCCATTAAAAAAATATATTCATAAATGACACTTGAGAGAATAATAATAAGCAAAAGGAAGAAAATGCGTGTTCAACACTTTTAACATAGCCTTTGTGAAACGTACACAAGCACTATCTCACACAAGCATATGTGTACAGATTACAAACAGATTTATATGATTACTATTAAGTGGGCTTCAGTTCACTTTATAATAAATGATAAACATTTTTCTACATCATATTCAGCTACATCTTATTTTTTGGTGCCATACTATTTCATTATATATTGTTCTACTTGTCCTAGAGAAGGTGTTGATTGATTCCTTGTTATTGGACGTTTATTTCTAATTTTGCTATTAAAAATACTGCTCCATTGGATATCTTTGTAGTTAAATAATCGCCTCTTGCTTGCAATTTTAAATGTTTTAGATTGGTATCCCTGTAATTAGGCTCCTCTGTGGTATGACATAGTCAACCAGTTTATTGGCAAGCATAGGTCACTTTACCAGGTCATGTATGTGTGCTCCTGAGAAACAGGAAAACTATCATTTCTTGGCTTTCATTAGTTAGAATTGCCTCACTGTGGTAGTTATGAAATAAAAACCCTAACATTTTCTTTAAACATTATGATAGGGAAAACATTAATAACTATGACGGCTTGAATAAGATGCATTTCTGTGGCACTCGCAAAGGATCAGTCAGGGGTCTATTTCACTGTTATAGTTGACAGGTAGATTCCTTAGTCATCTTGATATTCAGTGAGTACATCAATAGTGTAATGTACTGAAATGAGTCTTACAAGGTTATAGATTCATGGAAAGTTTCTTGGTGTATTTTTTGATCATAGTGAGTTGACTCTAACTTGTGACTCAGTGAAATGTGTGGCACACAAATGCTATTTTAAAATATTTGAATTTAATTTAAATGGTTCAAGGTCGCTCACACAGGTTACTGTAAAGTAAGAGTGGGAAATTAGGTGTTAAAGACCATTCTGTACACCCATCTCTTCCCACTTGCGTTCCCACACGTCATATTGCCATATACAATCTGGCTTTTCAGAGCGCTGGAGGTTGGTCATGTTTCCCACTTTGAAATTCTGTCAACATGCTTGTGGGATTTGAGTGCACACTGTGTATGTTCAAATTTACATATGTTAATACTTATCTGGGTTAAGGATTTGTTTTCCTAGATCCAACGTATAACAGACCAACCTAACCTAGAGGTCGTGAAAGAAATAGGAATTTAAAAAGCAAAGGGTAATTTTGTCAATATTTTTTCCCTGATACACCTGTCTCTGACTTTTCTCAATGTCCAATAAATACTTATTTAGCACCTACTAGGTTTTAGGAAACATGGAGACCAATAACAGGTAGGAAGATGAGTAAATCCAATATCCTGCCCTCAGCTAATATACAGTCTGTTATAGGTGAGCAGACAGGTATAAAGAGAGCTGTAATACAAAGAAGACCTCCCTAACAGGGGAGAGGAGAGCAACTATGGGTGTTAAAGAGCAGATCACATGTAGAGAATAAATTTAGTTGCCACAAGTCATCTTCAGAGCTGCTTTTTAATGAACTTTTAGCAGGTGAATGTGATAGCTGGGAGAGGGTCAGACCATAAAGAGAAAAAAATACTGAGAGATCAGCCTGGGATTTTCAGGATGAAGAAAAGCTTGTTGGAAAATTGTGTGTGGTATCATCTGAAACTTAGACTTGACATATGGCTTGGAGAATTCCCTCAATGCTTAATTTCAGAAGGATAAGAGAGTCAGCTCTAGTTTCCAGGCCAAGGATAACTGGATCAAACCTTTAATACGGTTAATATGACATTTCACTTAAGATGACTTGCAAGAGGGGTAGGTGGACAGGGTTGAGATGGGGAAGATGAATTAATTGTCTGATCCTTTCCCTTATCAGCGATAATAAGGCTTCTATACTAGGATAGGAAAAACAAAATGATTTCTGTATATATATATGCTAAATGTGGAACCTTGAAGAGTTAGGAAGGTTTATATGAGGGACTAAAAACGTGGCTTTGTGTTTTTGATGACTAGAAACACTGACTCTGGGTCGTGCTCTGCTCTCATTTGTAGTGACTTATTTCAACCTTACAGTAACTTCTTGAGACAGGTGCTGTTTTAATTCCATTTTGCAGAGAGGAACTAGAGCTTCAAAGGCGTTAAGTAACTTGCCCAAAGTCCCCCAGTAAATTGGATCGCGTGCAAGGAGTCTGCCTTCAAAGTACACACTCTTTACTATATTTCTTTTGATTGAATGGAATTGGCTGTTTTGTGAGGGCGAAATAATGAATGAAACTGATTTTATATGTAGCAAGTTGCAGGGCATTCAGATGAAATTGATGACTAATGGATGACTGGAAATGGTGTCTTCTTTTGAGAGTAGGGGAGTTGGAATGACTTCTAAAGAATAGATAATCATGTAATAATTGGATGTACATGGAAAACCTAGTTTGTACAAAATATTCTAGAAGTGATATAAACATGAAAAAAATTGTAGACTAATTCTTTTAAGTCTTTTGCAAAATACTAATGAAAATAATGTTCAGTAAATAGAGTATAGCACAAGAGAAGGAGTGACAGGGGCCATGGAATGAAACAAAATGTCCTGTTTTAGAGGAGGAGATGACCCCTTAATTCAGCTATCAAGGAAGATTTTTCTGGAAATGGTTCCTTGAAAAGTGATGTCTGGAAAATTTAGGGAACAAGCAAAGTGCACAAATATAATGAGAATTCGAGTAAGGATTGAGATTTGTTTCTCCAGCTAGAGGAGTTGGTGAGCCCTGCTTCTGTGAAAGATGCTGTTTGACATCTGTGAGATCAAATTTGAAGCTCCTCTGTGTATGTCGACATTCTTTCCTAATTGATAGGATTCAGAAACATGCATGCATCCATGTCTTATTACACACTAAATCAAAAGAGAGAGGAGTAAACTTTCTTAGGAAAGGAAACGAATATTTAAGGGTCACTACATACATATGCTCAAAGACAAATACACATGAAAAATCCTTGAAGTCATTTAAAAATGTGTACTATGTATACCATGCCAATCTGATTGAGTTACTATATATAATAACTGTCATATTTTAGTTTTATGTATTGATGTTCTTATTTATTTATCATTTAATCCAGTGGCTCATTTTTATGTTTTCTTCAGTGTCTTATCATGAGAAGAAAATGCCTGTGATATGTCACCTGTTGTTTAATGGCTAAAATGGTTATGTATCTTAATGCAGTATTACATTAAGTCATTTTAAAAGCATTCTACTTTCCCTTTTGTTTAAAATTCCTCCAATCCCTAGGATATTGGTAGGGGGTTAATGGAAGTCTTGATTAAAATCTTCCAAGCTTTAAGGCTTTCAGTTCTTGTAAACAATTTGGATCTGAGAGAGAGATCTCGTTATGTCTTTTTACTAGTCTACTTATCCATTTAATGTTAGTAGGGGAAAAAAAAAAATCTTAGTTTTTTTTTTTCTCTTTAGTTTTGTTGTGATAAGTACAAATTAAAATGTCCTTTAGAAAATCAGTCACACTGTCACATGATGATCATGTTCTTTAAAAAAAAAAATTATCTGAAGACATAATCATTTTAAAAGTAAAGAAAGTGCCCTGATTGTACAAATTTCCATTTTTTAAAAATAAACCTTTTAAGTTATATCTAGATTGCTCTTATGTGGTTCTTTCAAGACTTGCTGGGCTAAGAACCCTAATAATCTATGCAATCAATCTGTACTTGATTTGTCATAGCTAACCAAACTATAGGCAGATGAAAGTCTCTGAACAAGGCAACAGCTGTAAAGCAGTTGGGCAATGTTCACACTTGAACTCATAAGCTCAATCCTCATGACCAGCCCAAACTCATCTGACCTTTTCATGGCAGAGCACATCGACTGCACAAGATTAGGTGTAGTCGAAAGTCTTGATTGTTTTATTTTTAATAAATAAAGGACTATTTGGGCTCACTTGGGATGGAACTGGCACCCCTATACTTATGACTTGACAGTATAAATCTTGCAGTATTGGGGATGGTGTGATGTTCCTTGGACTTGAAGTGAAAGTCCGTTGAAGTGTGTGTGTGTGTGTGTGTGTGTGCGCGTGTGCGCACTTGTGTGCCTGCACTTGTGTGCGTATGAGTGTGTTTTTTCTCTCTAAAAGCTGAGGAACAATGAGACACAATGGATCAAAGATGAGAGAAACAGCAAATGCTGTATCTTAACCACTTATCCATTTGTGGAATTTTCTCCTTTAATTGTTGTGAACTTCTGAAAGGTTAGGGCTATATCAGTTTTAAATTTCTGGATTTTTTTGTTTGTTTGTTTGTTTCTTTTGTTGACCCAGCTGTACTGCTCTTTTCTTAGGATGCTAGAAGCAATATACATTTAACTGAATTTTTGTGTGAGGGCATTTTAAAAATTTGTAAGATCACCTTTTAATTTCTATATGACTGTCAAGCTATTTGAATCATTCTTTTGATTCAAATTAATGGGTGTTTGATTTTTTTTTTTTTTTTAGGATTGAAGGATAAATAAATTTTGTGCATTTGTTTCAATAACTTCTAGCTTATGATATTAGTGAGCGGCTTGCTCTGGAAAAAGAAGGATCATAGCAATTTTAGGTTCATACAAGAATAAAAATTGAGCTTCAATGGAGGGTTTTTAAATTTGAAACTTTTTTGTGAGTTATCTGGTGAAGCAGAGATTTCTCAGGATTCACAAAATTTTTCGATACAGAAATCTAGGGGAGCAATCTGCCAAGGCATTTCTGGGCTCTCAAAATTCCAGCAAAACTGAAAAGTTTTGTCTTTTAACTCATGCAATAAAAAATTTCATTTTCTTCAAATAGTATAACTTTTAAAAAATTAACTGTAAATTTCATGTTGGTTGACTTTAATCAGTCCTCATCACAACTGTTATTAGTTTATAGAGTACAATCTCAATCACTGCTGCACCTAAAATATGAAGGAAAATTCTCCAAGATTCACCACTCTTCTGTACTGCTGCCTTCTAAAAAAGGAAAATATTTGAGAATATTAGGTGCTGGACTCAAGATAAGCTGAAGTGTATAGTGATACTTGATCATTTTGTGAGAGAATCATAAGTTCGTAGTACAGAATGTGTGTTATTGAAAAGAAAAGATATTTACCAATACTGTTCCTTAATCTTCAGCATCCAACTTGCTGGAGACAGACTTAGAAGGAAAAGTTTGAAAGCCTCTGTGAATTCAGGGATGCTTCTAATGTTTGTACTACAAACCCAGCCTCATCAAGGTCATCTCCTTGCCTAGTAGAGATGTATAAACCTACAGGTTGTGTGTGGAACTAAGATCTATAAAGGCAGGCAGTTCTGTTCTTCCAGTGGGAAATAGTGGAGGGAAAGGAGCAGGTAAGGGGTTTGCCATACAGAGATACAGCTGGCGAGTTATTCTGTCCGTAGCCCTGATATTGAACTGTGGCTACACAGTTCTAATACCAGATTCATTGCCCCTGAAGACTGGAGTTCAGGCAGAGAGGAAAGATTCATGAAGAAATAACAAAAGTCAGGAAAGTCTTTTGCTGTAATTTGTCGTGTACACTTAGTTATTTTTGTCTGGGTGGTTTACAGGTTTACAGGGATATAACTCCTTCAGTCATCTCAATGTGATGTAGTAAAAGTCGTTTGCAGGAAATCAAACTCCACTTTGGTACTTTTTTCACTTAAAGGCTAATCTGATTAACTCTAAAACATTTGTTCATCTTTTTATTCAGTATTTGAACTACGCCTATGGAAGACATATGGATTTAAATAGTACTTGGCTTGCCATCTGCTGATAAGGGAAAGTGAGATGCTAAATCAGAGTGGCAGGAAAGTCTATTTCAGTAGAAGCTATTTCAAACTGGAATACTGTAGGCAGTTTTACAGAATATTTTAATTGGGATTATATTGATGTGTGCTAGTAAAAGGAGTATATTTGCTGATATGGTTGAAGTTATAGAATCATTAAATTTCAGTGTCTGTTTAGAGATATGAGACCATGTGAAATTTTGATCCCCTTCTATTTATAGTGTCTTCCCCCTAAAATAGTCATTAATGGATAAAATCTTTTTGATGCATATTTAAAAGCACTGGTACATTTTTTATCTTGCCAGAAATTAAAACATAAAAGATCAACTTTTCAAATAAATTAACTAGAAATAAAGAACAATTTATTATTTCAGCACAGTGCTGATTGGTTGGATATTTTATGGCAAATTGTATTTTGAAAATCTTACTTAACCTGGTGGAGTTGAGAAAGAAGAAGAAAAAGAGAATATCCAATTTTATGATGATTAAATGCTGATACATAATGCTGTCAAGGATGCCATGTACCTTAACAGAATCATCTCAGTGAATGCTCTGAGCATCACTGTGATGTTGGGCATTTGCAACTCAATTTTAATGAAGGCATGAAGGCATAGAGAAGTTAAAGTCTCTGAAAGGAACACAGCTGGTTTAAAACTCTGTGCCTGAGAGGAATTAAACCACAGCCTCTTTGAACTAGAAGGTCATTGTATCCGATCCTTTAATCCTAGCTACATCATGAATGCTAAAGGAGGATTTTGCCTCTACATCCTCCTTCAAATCTACAGGAAGTGCAGGGACTCCCATCAGCCTTGTGGATGGTACAGTGAGGACCCAAATGGACCAGAGATCACATGAGAAGTACACTTTGGTAATAAGAGGTGCCTGGCATAGGTTTTCTTCTAATGCCCAGATTACTTAGATGGGACCTACTGGGTGGCACTTTTCTTGACAAGTCTATTTGCTTTAGATTTTTAGATGATTTTTGTGTTAGCAGGCCATTGAGAACTTTTAAGTCACTACCAGTGGTTTTTTTTTTTTTTTTTTTCTCTTCAAATTCCGTTTCTTGCATGTACCTAGAATATATTTCAAATATAAAGGAAGACTTTGTATAGAGAAAAAAATATATTCTTAAATTCTTAAAAATTTAAGAAGTTTAAATTCTTAAAAATTCTTTTCCATTTCCTTACCTTTGTGAATAGTGGTGTCAAAGATCACTTGTTTACAGATCCCTCTTGGCTGAATTCCTAGAAGTGGAATTACTCTGTCAAAGAGTATGCATCTGAAAATGTGAACAGGCAGTGCCAAATTGCTCTCCCAATTCTCATATTAGCAAATGATTTGATAAAATATGATATAGTCATATTTTGTTGGGTCAGAATGGCAAGGTAGGGAGAAAAGAAGAATCAACATGTGGAGAAAGTGTGTCTGTAACTGGGAATTATTATGCTGAGTTTTTCTTTCTTTCTTTTCTTTTCTTTCTTTTTTTTTTTTGCGGTACTGGGAATCGAACTCAGGGCCTTGTGCTATGCTGAGTTTTTCTGTCTGATTGATATATTATTCCCTTGATGGCATTTATTGGAGCCACTTACTTTCTACATGTGCTAAATCTTTTTTATCCATTATCTCTGCCTTTGGAACAAGTATATCTTGACTGTAACTGATACATACAGCTTGGTAGTATCAACCAGACTTTCCTTTCAATCGAATAAATGGCTGCAGTTGTTAAGAAATATTCAGGAAAACTGTATATTTCCACAGATGTGAAAATGTACAGGGTGGTTTAGGTCACAAAGCAGAGACCTCAATGGTGCGAATGTGGTGCAGAAGTGCTTATTCCATTTACTTCATCAGGTGTTGAAGCACTAGGATTGTCTCGGTGTCCAGAACCACATTTTCCATCTTATTTCCTTCCTTTCACAGGACTATTTGATTTTTACAGGCATGAATCTAATTATCTTTTTGAAAAATTTATTTCTAATTAGGCTAAACCCTTGGGTAAACTAAAAACACATGACCATCCCAGATTTATCGTAGCTTTTGTAGGTGTCTTAAATGTTTCCAGATAGTCTGAAGGTAGAGTTGCCATCACTTAGTGAAGTCATTGTCCATATTTTGAAGAACAAGTGGCAAAACGATGACATTCTGATTTTTCTTCACTCTTTTCTGGTTTCTGGAACACTGCCTTTCTTCACATTTCCTCCGTGCCAGCTGGTTATTAAAAAAAAGAAAGAAAAACAAAAAAGTAAAAGCAATAGCATAATAAACAGAAATTGTGGCTTTGGTTACCTTGACATGACCCTTCCCTTGGTGTCATGTAACCTGGCTCATCTAGGGTCTTTTTGCTCTGTGTGGATGCTCTGGAGACCTGGATCACCTCCTTTTTCTGTTCTACCAAGTTGAGCAATAGGTCAACTCTTTTCCTCTTTGCTCCAAGCTTAAAGAGGCTTTAGAGCAGCTTCTTTCCACAACTCTGACTGTTCTACCTTTGGGTCATCAGGTTGGTAACTTTATGTTGTTCAAACCAGGACAGCCTATCTATAGATTGGACATTGTCCAGAATCCTCTGTTTCTTAGAAATATGTTGAGCATCCTCTAAGACCTTAAACCCATGGGCTGTATGTATAGACAGATTCTCTGTCACTTTCTGCCTCTCCTACTTTGTTATGTACACACTCATTAATACCAAAGGATGGAGTATGGGTAAGTAGATATGTCCATAATTCAACATGTACAGTTGGCTTTGAAACAGCATTTGGCCATGTACTTAAACAAACTTCATGTCACAGTGCGAATATAACTTATGTGAAAATAGCTTACAAGATTAGATAGTATTACTCTTATAAGAACATAAAAATTCCTGCCCCCTTTGAAGTTTCAAGTAAAATGGTTGGAATTCTTATAATTTGGTGTGATAAGAAATAATGGGGTTTTAGTGAAATCAAAATGAGGAAGCTCAGTGCCTCTCTTTTCTTGGTGTTGTTATTTTTTACTGCACCGGGTAGTCTCGTTAGCATTGTTGAATGGCTTTAGTTGTCACTGCAGCCCCTAAAACTCCCATTAAGTTACACTGCTGTTGCTCATAGGATCACATTCTCAGCTAGGGTATCTTGGAAGACAGCCTCTGCATTTTCCATCAAATTTTAGAAACTGAGAAAAGTGGGTGGAATTCTTTCATTTTGTTTATATTTACAATGTGGTAACTTTTTAGTACTAAAGGGAGCCCACTAATATATGTATGAAAGCCCAGGCTCATCAAATGGAAAATAAAATCAAAACAGGAAACTCCAGTATGTTTAGTACTAAATCCAAAAAGCATTGTCATTTTTTCCAATTCAATTAAGTAAAAAGAGAACCACTAATATGACAGGTTTCCAATTAGCGTCTCTGCCGTATGAACCATTTTTGATGTCCATCTACTTCTGAGGATTCTGTGTGCTGTCAGACTGCACCAACAGAATACCTAGCTGGGGACTGGGAAATGATTTTCTTGCAGGCTGCCTGCTGAGAGCTGGTGCTGGAGAACCATTTGTGAGAGCCCCCTGAACTTAAGGAAAACACCCGTGGCTGTCAGCGCCCCTCCAGCAACAGCTCACATTGTTAGGAGCCATTTAACTGCTTTCCCTTGTCAGCGGGAGTCTGTGTGTCACACCTCTGGGTTGTCATGTCAGAAGTTGGAATAAAGCCTCAGAGTTTTTGATTTGAAGTTCAATGGTGAATAAAGATGAGGCTCTTTAAAAAGTATCAAGCCAGTTTAGGAGTTCCCTGTGGGTCCATGAGCCTCTTATCCCTTTGGTGCAGGAACAAGTAAAACATTATTTTTCTCTAAGGATTCGCAGTCTCCGGACTCTCCCCAAACCCTGAATGTTTATTAGGAACCCCAATGTATATAGTTCAGAGTATGAAGAAATGTTTGGTCGACTTCTTCATGGTCCTCTTTGCAACATTCAGGATGTGATATTGTTCTAGTCAGCTTTTTTGCTGCTGCAACTAGAAGACCAGACCAGCACAACTGTAGAGGAGGAAGAGTTTATTTGAGGGTTCACGGTTTCAGAGGTCTCAATCCATAAACATCTGGCTCCATCCTCAGGGCTACAGGTGAGCCAGGAATGACATGGTGGAAGAGTGTGGCAGAGGGAAGTGACTTATGTGGTGATCAGGTAGCAGAGAGTCCTTTTGCCAGATTTGAATGTATATCCAAAGCCAAGCCCCAATTCCCACCTCCTCCTGCCACACCCTAACACTTCAGTTGCCACCCAGTTAAACCCTGTCAGGGGATTAAATCATTAATTGGGTTAAGACTCTCACAACCCAATCGTTTCTCCCCTGAACCTTCTTGCACTGTTTCACATGTGAGCTTTTGGGGGACATCTCACATCCAAACCATAACAACCATTACTTATAAACTTATGAAAGTAACATCCAAAGGTGTTAACTTATAAAAGTTCATGGTTGGTGCCCATAGTGGTCAAGGAAATACCCTCTTCCAAAGAACAGAACTAGGTGACTCCTCTGTTTTGACCCTATTGTACATAGATATATAGGTTCCCCTCTTCCACGTCTGTTACAGGAATGGGCAGCAACCTCGGGGTACCACCACTGTGAGGGGGGTTGGTTGTAGTCAACATTTTGGCACCAAAACCGGGAAAGAACTAATTGGTTCATACGGTATGTGTAGTGGGCACTATCAGCTATTTAAACATACACCAATTATTTTCTAGCTTTCCAAACCCATCTGTCACCATATTGTCCAGTTGCATGAAATAAAATTGTCCTTTCTCTGTATAAATGGATATAGTCCTAATTGATTTTTATTTCAAACTTTATGTCAATAGACCTGGACCATGAGGCTCTTTTGTTTTATTGTTGCTGTTATTGTTTTGCTGTTGTTTCTTCTACCAGTAATTTTATTGTATGACTTAATGGAAAAAGAAAAAGAAAAACAGGTATTAGTGTCTAGCTGGCCACCTCAGAAAAAAATAAAACTTAAAAAAAATCAAAAATTAAAAAAAATTTAAAAAGTTACTTAATAATAGGATTTAAAATAATCCTTGTGAAAGCTATAGCATATCTTTTCTGATGTGTATAGTTGAGTCACAGAAATATGCCCCATGATATTGTATGTCATCACTGATGTTTTCTCTCCTACTCTTCACTGCGTAATATGTAATTTGACATAAATTCCTGGCCACCTAATCTTTTCGCGCTGTTGGCAGGCTCAGTTCATGAATGGAGTGATGTGAGTGAGATTTGAGCACTCTTTCTAACAGAACTGAAGAACATTTCGGATGCTTCCAGTTCTCTTGAGAATTCCGCAAGGCAGAAGGGGAAGTTAAGGAAATAGGGAAGTACATACACATGTCTCTTTTGCCAATGGTGACAAAGTCCAGAGATTTCTTGGTAGCAGATTCCTTGGTTCCTGAGTGTGTTTTACCTCTGGCCGTGTTAAATAAACCCAGGATTGCACTGGTTTCCCCTAGGAGGTGTAGACTCCAGCAGTGCCCATTATCATTGCCTGAGTTATCATAACACCTAATGCTCAGCTGGAGTTTAAGTGTTATGACAGTTCAGGGACTGACAGTTGAGTACAGTAAAGGCTTAGGAAGGCCTGTGAATACAAGTTCAAAGTCACGTGGTTGGCTCCCATGGAAGATTTAAATTGTTAAATTTATATGGTCACTTTGAAGTTTTAAGATTTTCCATATAAATTAATGAACAAAAGCTATATCACTCCCCTTAAACTTCTGTGAGGTTTTTTTCCTTCTTCTTTTTTTTCTCTTTCAAATTTGCATAAGAGGAAATGAAACAGTACAAAGTTTTAATTTCTCCCCTTCTTGCTAAACCACTGGTTTAGTGATTAGCAGAGGAGACTTTTATATTATGTTTTGAGCTCAATTCCCTGGCTGCAATTCACTCAACCTTAACGTAAACCTGAAATAAGTACTTTGTAAGGGGTTCTCCTTTTGTGCAGGGTGTGTGAGAAATCCTGCTGAACCAGGTTGGTTAAGAAGCTAGTGTCAAGTTGCCAGTGTCCCGAGTGGTGTATAAGAAAATGCAGACAACAGAAAAGAGAGGGCAAAAACATTTTCCTGAGCACGCCCTCACCCACCACTTCCGAAGGGCTTATTGTCTACCATAAAAGGACTCACAGTTCTTTTTAGTGATGAGCGTTTGTTGGGTGGGTTATTTTTTCTTTCTTTCTTTTTTAGAAATTACCCAGTCATCGCTAGTGGGTACAGTATGTCAGGACAGCAGGCAAGTGTTTCCTTCACAGGACCCATGTCTTGCCTGGTGCTGGTTGAAGCATTGAATCTATTTGATCATGCCATTTGCCTTAGGTGATCAGCAGCCTTTAATGTAAGTCCCAGGCATTCTTTCACTGTTTAGGTCCAAAGTATCCTAGAGGGTGGAGAAGTTATCTGCCTCTTCCCCTTAGAAACATTTGCTCCTCCCCCACCTTTCATTTAAGCAAGTACATTACATCACTTGGGAGAGGACAAGTATATTTTTTTTATCAGCGCAGTGCCTTATACTTGAAAACTTGAAGAAAAAGTTTTAAAATTTGTTCTTCCTGAACGTAGTCTATTTCCAGTTCATCTGAAAGTGGTTTTAAATAAATCATCTTCCTAAAATCCAACAAAAAAAGTCTTTTTTCCCCTTATATAAAAACTGCAGTTTGGCTTTGGTTAAGCATTTTTTTCTGGTAGTCACACTGATGGACTAATTTGAGTTACTGTTCTTCTTGGAGAAAGAGGGAATAGTTCTTGATAAGTCTAATTTAAAAAAGATTTGTATTCATTATCAAATTTAAAAAGTGTATTTTTTAAAATAAGAAAACTTTTAAAGACAGTAGTTAAAAATAATCCAGGAAAATTGACAAAAGTCAATAGCCATCTTCTTTATCTGTTAGAATAATAGAATAAGGAGACTATTGAGAACTTCAAAATACAGGGAGGGATCTCCTTGTTTCACACAGATGCTTTTTTCAATGGCTCTACTGAATTAAGAATTTTTATTTTTAACAACTTTGGACTATTTTTAAACATCATATTTGCTAAGAGTACGAATTATGCCTGTCTACAAATAATTCCCTTCTCATTTGTACCATCTTGGAGCCTTTAAAATATCGTATATTTTCTTTCTTTCTTTTTTTTTTTTTTTTTTTTTACCACTATGTCATTTTGTATGCTGTTGCTTATTTAGCAGGGGATACTTACACAACACCAGGAAAATGTAAATCTTTGTAATTAAATTTTGAAAATATTATAGGAACTGCTGATGAAGATCTACACATGAGGAAGGTACTTGCCGTCCCTTGCCAAGTTCTGTTTTGGTTAGTGACCATCAGGTGTTTGTTTTTGTTAGCAATGGACAACTTCCTCTTTTTAGATGTACATTTTTAATACTTTACCACATGCTTTAGTATTGTTAATGGTGATCAGAACAAATTGGGTATTTTTTTTTTTTTTTTTTTTTTTGGTTTTTGGAGTAGCTGTACATGATTGGAGGCAGTACTTGAAAATGCAGAGTGCAGGTATGTTCTTCAGACTTTATTCAGGTTATCCTTCTCCCTGTAATAGGTTTCATTTAATTCATTCTATTCTAAAGGTCAGCAAGGATAAAATTCTATTACTTAATAGTATTGGATGGTTTGTTGTTGTTTTTTTAAATTCTTACATGCCCCCAAATTACACTCTTTCTTTATACTGAAGTTCTGAAACAATTGAGATGGGGACAATAAAAAGCAAGATTTAAGGAAACTGAGGAAAGACAATATCACCTTTCTTCTGATACAGCTGATACTGAAGAATGTGACTTGTCCTGCATTCAGGTAGGCTTCCAAATACCGAGCCACATGGCCTTGTAGCAGTAACTAGTGCCAAAGACCACAGACTGTATGTACAAACAGCCAGCATGCAACCCTTATCTGCATGGCATTTGGAGTCTGTGGAAGAAAAGCTGTGCGCACAGGTGCTCAGGACATAGGTTAGTATTTGGTAAGTGTCAAAAGCAAAGTATAAACATTTCAAGAATAGGTGTAAGATTCACTTTGTGCCATGGAGGACGTTTCATTTATAAAATGTTTTCAAACTTTAAGACAGAAAAAGCTGTGTTAGTAAAAAGTAATGGGATCACTAATCCACGATTAATGTTAATGTTACTTTAGTCTTGATGAAAATAAAACTTTGGCTTTTGTCTTGGGGTTTTAGGAAACCTGTTAAAGGGAGTGAGGTAAGAGAATGCTAGTGTTGAAATGGTAATAAGCAGGGTTAGACCCTTATTCTTACCTCCTAAAACTTCCTTCTGCATTTAGGCTGAGGTTTCACTTGGTGTTACCAATTCAGGAGAGAGTTCTTAAGCTAAATGGATGGTACATAATACTTTAGTGGTTAACAGAGGAGTGAAAATAGTTATTTGTTGCCTTGCTGTCTGTCTGCCAGGTAGCGTTGTAAGAACATAAATATGCATTGGGTATCGCTCAGACCATTCATCCCATTTAGTTTCTGAAAGGCCCTGAATTGTGCCCAGAGTTGATAAAAGTAAACTTTATAACCTAACGGGCAGTTTACACCAACGTTCAAATTATTTTACCCGACTCTCAGTTGTCCAAGTTTCTTTTAACTTTTCTCACAGGATATCTAATTTTGCTTTTGGGATTTCCCTAAAATGGATTCAACAGCAATTCCCTGGAATGTTCAAAATAGTTCAAGGCACAGAGTAACCTAGATATTTAAATGGCCCCTTTACACCTTAGCAACGTGGTTGTTATGATTTTATGAAAACAGTCTTTGTTTCTTTTCTCTGCTAACTTCTGGCTTTAGTCAGCAAAGATTTCTCTGCCTCATTAATGTTGTAAGGACTCTAAATAAAATTTTTCTTAACGGATTGCTTTCTGAGCAGACCTGATATTGATTGCCGATTTTAGTGCTTGTGTTTTCCTGACCCATTTTAAAATTTGTGGGAGTAACTTTTTAAAATGTTGAATGCCCACCAATAATCCTCTTTCCAACTTTGGACAAACTTTGGGCCTTAATATTGGCTTTGTTTTTTAATCTAGTTAATACAATGACAGTAAATAAAAACAAAACAAAACAAAAAAAGCCCAACAAATTAATAGGAAACAGCATTGACCTGGATGGAGCTGACCAGAGAGTCATCTTTAAGTTGTCTTGAGTATGAGTAACTCATTCTAGGGCCTCCTAGATAGTCGAATTGAAGGCTTAACATTTACACGTGTAGGACTCAAGGCACATTATATAAAAGTATACATGTTACTAAAGGAACTGTATAAAAGACTTAAAAATGTCAGTTTATCGATCCCCTAGCTGTTATTAAAATCATCAGTTTGATGGTTTGGTTTCCTATAGCATACACACTCATTGGGGGAATGTGTATTTCAAATGTAACTAAGATTTTATAGGAGTTTGAAATTTTTTAAAGGAAAAAGATTGGAAATATGATACGAATTTTATTTCATTTATTAAAATCTGCATTCCCCCCAAAATAATATCCTTCTATGGCATTAAATGTGTTGAATCTGGGTTCATCCACACATATCAGGTATCAGTGAGACCTAAGAACAGTGTCTTGTGCTGGGTACTAGGTTTTCAGTGGTGAACCTAACAAGTCATATGCTGTGCTATATAAATGACACATATCATACATATATAATACATCAATGTATATGTATATACACACACATACATCTGAACATTATTGAAGGCTGATGCACAAATGACACCTAGGAATAAATGAGAGTGAACTCACTCCTACTTAGTTCTTCTCATAACCTAAGATTGATGCTTAATGAATTTAGTGTTATCCATATCATAACAATGTAATATCAAGGATCAAAACCTGGATTTAAAATGCTGAAAGCTTGTATTGGAAGGCCACTGGATAATAAACCCTCATTTTTGTATCAATATTTCAATGCTGCTCTGTAACATATTGATATGCCGACACCAACCATGGATGATAATAAATATGGCATTTTTATTCATGTTAATAAGCTGGATAGAGTAAGTGGGGAGCACATCTTCATAGAATTTCATAATGGATTTTGTCATTCATAAATATTAATATACTTTGTAATGCTGATCATTAACATTAAAGGCTAAAAGACAGCAGGTTTTATCTTGAGATTTTACAGTGTTTAGGAGGTTTTAAAACATGGCTAGATTTAAAAGAAAAGGCAAGCACCTTTAATGGCAGCTGAAGACCAGAGATATTCCCATAGCAATGCTCTCTTTATAAATGAAATATTTTAGGTAGACCATCTTTGCAAAAAACAATTGGTTTTAAATTTTACCTTCCTGTTCTTTAAAAAAAAAAATGATGCCACCTTTGCCTTCCAAAGATTCTGTATTGTTTATAGCTATATTAGTTGTTTTGTCATGCGCACAATTCTTTTGTATGTCTAGCTGCTTTGATTCTAGATAATTTGATATCCCTAAAAGTACACACAATTCTTCATAAAACCGTGTTACAGAAATATAACTGTAATTACAGATTTGGAAAATCTTAATTGTACAGAACCCCACAGAGCAGATGATGAAATAAAGTAGTGATTAAGTAGAGACCAATAATGGGAGATTAAATCCACAAAGTGAATCTTATGCTACCAGGAGTAAGTGTTTTTTTCATACTTAATTGCTAAAATGCTTTGCAACACTGAGAAATACTGAGAAATGCGATTCCTTCTGTCACACTTCGACCTTGGATTCTGTGTAACACTGGTGCCAGGATGCCTGGGTGGCTGAGGCTCTGCCCTTGGGTCTGGTTTTCTCTTTATACAGGGGGAGTGGAATAGCTAGGCATCAGCCTTGTCTTGCCTTTGCTTCTTCTGATTTCCATTTATAATCATCTGAAAAATCAAGAGCTTTCATTGAAGGCCAATGGGAGATTTTATCTGTACTTCGTCAACCTTTCCAAATGTTACCAGTAAATGACAATTATCTTTATTAATGCTTTATTAATTTAAATTACTCTAATGTTGTTTACCATCATGTATCCATTTATCCCTGGCCATAAACTTTATAGTTTACAGATTAATTTAAAAAAATGTTGAGAATACAACACTTAATGTTTTATTTGTGTCAGTAAGAAGGGCAGAGTCTCGCCTTGCTATTTTATAAGTCAAGTTTAGAATTGCCTTCATAATTAGGAATCTGGTGACTTGGTTTCTAAGGTTAGATTTTCTTATTTTTTTAAAATCACCTTCATTGTGCCATAATTTTTATTCAAAGTAATAATAATTTTGCATATTTTAGTGACAAAAAAACTCTTGAAATATATTAATTTTCCCCAATTCTGAAGTGGAACACAGACAATAGTTAGGATATTGTGATATGGGGGATAGTAACAGCATTTGACCTTTAAGAGCCATGTTTGCTTATTCCATTGGGTCCAGAACATGCTTTTAAATTTTATGGGAAATAAGGAGAGAGTTGAAGGGTCATGGTTTGTCATCTTTTGAATTTGGGACTAAATGGGATGAGAAACAGTGTCTTAAGTAATCAGGAAACTCCAGTACTTAATCTGTCCTTTGCACAGGCTGACTTATGACTTCCTATGGTCAGAAATTACAGGATAAAATAATAGACAGTTTTCTGGGCACAGCAGCTCATACCTGTAATCCCAGTGACTGGAGAGGCTGAGGCAGGAGGATCACAAGTTTGAGGCCAGCCTTAGCAACTTAGCTAGCCCTATCTAGAAATAAAAAATAAAAAGGGCTGGGGATATAGCTCAGTGGTAAAGCACCCTTGGGTTCAATCCATAGTACCCCTTCTCCCAAGAAAGGTAATAGGCAGCTTAATATAGGTGTACTTTGAATCATAAAAGGTAGATGCCACTAGACACAAATGAATTTCTGGATCTTAGATAAAGATTTTCCAACTGAATTAGGGTACCAGATTTGCTGTGTGGATGTTTGTGTGTAAAGGACCGAAAAATATTAAGAATATATGACAATAGGATGTGCTTGTTGGCTTAAAAACTATGCAGTCTGTTTAGGAAAATAGAAGACAGGCATATGAATTGGCAGAGGAATGGTAGTTGCCATCCCTTGCACAGATACGGTAGAAGAATACTACATGAATACCCAAGGGACACAGAACAAATAAAGGACATTGATTTTGAAGAACTATACAGTTGACTCTGAGAAATGTAGAACTAAGGTCAGTTCCCCCTTGACTGGAATGGAGGTGCTGTAGGAGTGTTAATGAGCAATTTAAACATGCTATGTATGTGTCCGTAAAAAAATGTTAGGAATGACTGAGTGCAGTGGTGCACACCTGTAGTCCCAGCAGCTTGGGAGGCTGAGGCAGGAGGATCACGAGCTCAAAGCCAACCTCGGCAAAGGCAAGGAACTAAGCAGCTCAGTGCCACCCTGTCTCTAAATAAAATGCAAAATAGGGCTGGGGATGTAGCTCAGTGGCAGAGTGCCCCTGAATTCAATCCCCACTCCCCTCACCCCACCCCCCCCAAAAAAAAAAAAAGAATGTAGGATATCATGATTTTCCAAAGCAAACATTCAGAAAAAGTATATCCCACCATCACCTTTCTCTATCTAAAAATGTATTTTGTCATCATGTAGTTTATTTTTTAAAAAGATTTCATATTTAAAAGACTTTTATGGAAGTGGTGAGCTTTGTGGCCAACCTGAACTTTGACAGTTAGGGACTGCCAGTGCATAGGCCAGGGTTTTGCTTTTGAGTGGTTAATCTTTGACCATGTCAATTTGGGATCGACAAGCAGGGTGGTAAGGATACATTGAACTCACACTTACTCTTTCACATTTTTTGATGGATTTAGCATCATGAGAGCAGAAGGTGCTGCTTGGGTGCTGGCCACTGGTTTGCAGAATGGAAATGTACTGGTCTAAGCCCCCTCCACCAGACCACATGCTAATGTCCTCATCCTGTTCTTATTGCCTTCTGCTTCATGTACTCTTGTCTGAAGGGAATTGTTCAGCTGGGAAAAAAAGAAATACTTGCCAGCAACTCTGATTTTTGAAATCCACAGAAAAGGTCACTAATGCTTGATAACATATTGGAACCTTTATGAATAACTGTTAGTTTTCCGTTCTCATTTTTAATCATTGCAAAGGAACTCTTGATGTTGGAGAGAAAAACACAAATGTTGAAATAATCTGTTTCATTTTAGCCTATCTACTACATTTGGAATATGTAACCTTATAATGAAGTGCCTGCTTGAAATTCTCCTTAGTATTTTGCTGCAAGTTACAATACCAAAGTTATCGGAGGAAGGGGAAAGAAACAAGTGTATTTTTAACTACACTGTGGTTCAGGAATTGTCCCTTCAGGGAAGCCTTACCTTTGCAAACTCAATGGCTGTACAGTACCTGGTCTACTGTGTTTGGCTTCCCCAGTTGCTGGCGACTAGGGTTTGGTTTTTGAGGTGTGAGAGTCCCATAGGTACGTTGGGAAGAGATAGGAAGGTATCTGTGACTAGGAAGTGGAAGGAGAGCCCCTCTGTGTTTGAGGTAGATCTACTTGTTTTCACCATTTTGCTCTCTTCATTCATGCTGCTTATCTGTCTGGTCTCAGTCTCGCTGTTCTTCCTTTGTCCCTCTCCTCACCTACCCCTGGGCCTCCTGTCGCCCTCTACACTCTGGCACACCTCTCAAAGGGCCTCCTCTGAACCGGTGCCATCTGGAGCAGCCGCCCCTTATCTCAGAGCTCTCTTGTCTTGCCCTCTTTTTTTAATCTCTTTGAAAAACTTGCAGCTCTTTTTTGGCCTCTACACTGTGATTTATTTCTGTCTCTATTATCCCATTGATAAATCTCACATTTAACCAGACTCCGGGGGATGTGCTGTTGAACTCATGTAAATCTTGCATTGAAGACTGTTGCAGTCCTCACGGGCGATAGTGTCTGGTTTGTTTTGAACCTAATTACTGTAGAGGGCTCTCAGTTTAAGGTTGGAAAATAAGGCACAGTTCAGTTTTGTCACACCAAACCAATTGTTTAATTTTGTGCATCACTTTATCATGATGCTTTTGGAGTCTGTTTTTAGGAGGGGTTGGGGCATTACATTCAGGGGCTGCAGATTGTGCTGTACTTTGCAGGTGTCTTGGGTTTGGCATGGACTCTGGGGAGGGCTGGGGGGTTTGACTGTTCTGTCATTCTGAAAAGCTCCTTTTAAGACAGGTGACACTCTTGAGGTCATCTCTGAAGACTTGAAAGAAAGAAAAAATTCCTCTCCTTTTATTCATTAATGCCCAGGAATGCTGAGCCAGTTTCCCAGATTTCCCTTTATTTGTTTGCTTTTCCATTAACTTTGAGAAAGCTTTTGAGGAACTAGATTAGTGGATGGAAATAATGCATAAAGCTTTTATGACAGTGTTTTTTAATATCCCACACTATTAAACATTGCCACACTATGAACATTGTTTAAAATTTTAAATATTTTTAGGTGGCACAGTGGCACACACCTGTAATTCTAGCAGCTTGGGAGGCTGAGGCAGGAACATCATGAGTTCAAAGCCAGCCTCAGCAAAAGCGAGCAACTCAGTAAGACCCTGTCTCTAAATAAAATAATAAGGCTGGGGATTGTGCCCCTGAGTTAAATACCTGGTACTCCCCCAAAAAGTTTTTAAACATTTTCCTAAATGTAATATACAAATAGATTTTGAGGATTTTAGGGGAAAGTGTCTCATAAAATATTTAAACTTAGAAATTGAATTTGGCAAATTCTTAGCTCTCAGAATCTCATAATATGTTAATTAAAGTACTATATTAATTGTATAGGGAATAGCAGGAACTTTACATATTCTCCATTTGTAATCAGATCAGAAATTTAGATAGTTTTCTAAGTTTTAGCTGTGAGTTTTTAGAGTATTCAATAATTCTAATATGAATTTATTTGCTTCTGTGCTGTTGTAAAAGTGAGGAAAAGCAATAAAAGTTTCCAAATAATGAATGAATCTATCATCAGAGCCTACGAGATGAATTGAAAATTAAGCTGCTAAATGTATGTATTGACATTTCCTTTCTCCTAAACAGTTTTATTATGCATATGCTTATATTTACTTATCAAAGTTACCTTTGAATTAAAGAGGAAAATAGAATATTGCAAAATAACATATACTCTAAAAATGATAAGCAGCAATATGGGCATGCTATTCTTGAAAGGTTTTTAATAGTGTCAGCTGTTTGATTTACTTCATGTTAGTAGGTGTGTTAAGAAAGAAAGAAATGCAAGCTACTTTTTGGAGAATAGACTTATTCCTATATTTAGAGCGAGTTAAACATTCATTTATCATTCATTTCTTATTCATTTTAACAAATATTTGGAGAGCATTTATTCTAAGTAAGCAAGGCACCTGGGCTTTGCAATTGCAGAGTTGAAATATATGATGCCCCTACCCCTTTAAAGATTACCTTTCAATAATCTTGGTAACAGACTATTAAAAACCATAACAAAACAAAACAAATCCCCCAAATTATTGGGCTGCAGTATAGCTGTATGGAAGAGTAAGTGCTTTGCATGTGTCAGACCCTGGGTTCAATCCCCAGCATTAAAAAAAAAAAAAAAAAAAAAAAAAGAAAAGAAAAGATAATTTACTCAATAATAAAAATACGATATATAACCATATATAACACATGAAAATATAATTTTGGTTTTATTTTAAAATGAAGTTTTGTGTAAAGTTACAATTGACTCACTACTATTAATACACATGGCTTTGAGTTAATAGCAGATGCGATGATTTGTGAAGATCCATCTTATTCTCTAGGACTCCGTGTCTCTCAAGTAGGTAGTAATGCATTTTTACATTTCATCTTTCAAGGAGTGCATAATCTGTGACCATTGCACTAGGTAAGATTGAATGAGTCATTTCTTGATGAACCTTCCACTCTGGCTATTGCCAGTATTAAAGTCTAAAGGTAAGAGTAGTTGGCCCGGGGGGGGAGGGGGAGGATGCTGACAGATAATTTAATTTGTTGTATAAAAAGAAGGTTTAAAATATACAGGTACTAATAGAAATACTACAACAATGAAATTATTAGAAAGGTTAAAAGAAGAATGTTAATGATATAGATCATGTATGATACAGTTTGCTGGTTGTATTTGGTTAACTTACTAAGCAAGTTACTGTGCTGCAGTTTTGAATTAAAAATACTAGTTTATTTCCATATTGTTAAAAAGGGATATATTACCATAAATTACCATCATTTGCTGAAATTGTGTATTAATTTCTTTTGAGAAATTTTGCTTAAAATTCTTTCCTTCATCTGCATTTGATTTTACACTCATAATAACTAATCTTTGCATGCAAATAGCAGAATCATTGCTTTCTTCTGATGTGAACTAATAAAGTGGTAGGAGCAGATGGCAGATTAGAATGTCTTTTTTGTTTTTGCTTTTTTTTTTTTGTTTTAATTGAGAGATGAAGTGACTCCTTTAACATGTTTCATTGTTTTTAGATTCCAAAGCACATTATGTAACTTCATTCAGCCTGTGGACCTCAGTCAGATTCTTTAATTTTTTGGAAAGGCCTAGTCGCACACTTAATCTGCAGATCCTTTCCAGGGGGAGCAAAAAAAAAGCATATCCTGTTGGATTTGGTGACATAAAGGTCAAAAGATAAACTGTAAGTGATACCTATGTTTATTTTTTTGACAGTGTTAAATTAGCAACCTCTCAGCCCTCTCCCGGAGAAGTACAACCTGAGTAATTGAACATGTCGCTGGGGAGTATGCTTGGTTAAGCTGATTCCTATTATGTTGACTTGTCAGGGGCCAATAATTAAAGCTGAAGAGCGATGCTCATTAGTGTCTGCAAGATGATTCAAAGAATAAGAGGGAGAAGTCCTTGAGGCACACCTGCAAATGGCAGGCATTGCGCTGAGGTGAGAGCAGACAGACTGACTTGCTTTTCTGCTGTGCTAGCAATCCCGTTATGAAGGGGGTGCAGTAAATTAAGTGTCACAAATGTATTCTCCCCATCTTAGATTATAGAATGCACTTTCCTTCTCCCTTTGAACATGATTTTGTTCCATGTAATCATATTCAGCTCAATTATGTTTTTAATGGAATGTAAGTTGTTTTAGAAAATAGATACAAGTCTATTCAAAAGCACTTTGAAAAAAAATGTTTTACTAGTAATCATTTCATTCACTTTACTGGAAGCATCATAATAATCAAAATCAGCTCTGCTTCTTTGAACTCTCAGTACTCTGCATGCAAAACCATGTGAGCTAGCCAGCTTTGACAATAAAGACCTGAGTAGTATACATTTGTCATATTTACTTTGTAAAAATGACTATTAAAATGTATATTTAACCTGAACTAAACCACGAACAGTACACAAGCATCATATGCAGAGAAGCCTAGAAGAAAAGATGACATAATGAGTGTAGTATGTATATTAATCATAGCTTAAGCAAAGCTGTGCTTTTGGGGACCCTCTATGCTTGTTAAGCACTGGAATGAGATAGGAACTGGAACATAAAGCCTTCAAAAGGTTTTGGTCTTCTTTGGAAATTTGCCTTAAGTAGGCCCAGTTTTTACAATCCCAACAGATTGGAATATTCAAACATTCTGATATTGTTGGAAAGTTAAGAATTTATTGGATTCTTTTCCCCCTATAAACTGGCTTTGAGAAAGGTATTTTGTAGTGGTGAAGTGGCCTTTTTGCTTCTAGTGCTGTGCCCATTAAATTCATCCTTAACATTTCAGCTGGAGTGATATGGGTGCCTTTTGTAAGATTTCAGAGTTAAGTCTGGAGTATTTAATTTGGTCCAGAAAAGTCTTCCATGTACCTGACTTCAGGATTCAGCTTGAGATTACCTTTGAGGAGGCCATTCCTGGACCTAACGTTTTCAGGGTTTGCATCACTGATGTCCCACATCAGCCTGAAATTATGTCTATTTGTCTCCCCCAAATGAACAAAGTTCTTTAAGGGCAGAGACTGATTGTCATTAATGTTTGTGTGCACAGTGGTTGGTAGTTATAGATTTCCAAGAATACCAACAGTTTTAGAAGTCAAATAGAACAATATCCTTCTCAATGCCGAGAATTCCTTGCATGACCTTCTTTGATAGATTGGTCCTTCGCTGATGTGGGTAGAACATTTCTGGAATTGGAGAGGTCACTGCTTTGCACAGTAGCTGCTTCTAGATTGGACAACTCCCATTTATAATATTAACGAAAAGTCAGCACTTAACCGTATAGGTCACATGAATTATCTTCAGTCCTCACAATGTGCTTATGAATCAGGCATAATCATTATTATCTCTGTTCTCCAGATAAGGATGCTGAACTTCAGAGAGGTTGAGTGGTCTATCCAAGCTCCTCAGCTAGTTGGCTGAGCTGGCATAGGAATCCCTGTGTTTTGGATTTAACACCTGGGCTTTTAAGTCCATAGCTGCCCCTCTTTTTAATTTTTTTAGTCATAATTACAATATGATTCCTCTTCTTCAATTATCCATCCTAGTGGATGAGGACAACATTGCCCTTCACACATTTGCTGCTTAGCAATTACATGACAAGCACTGCCCCAAACAAATGGATTCCTGTGTTTATCTAGTAAAGCTTGGATTTACAGTTACTACTTCCTTAAATCTTAACTCCAAAGGGTTGTTTTTAACAAGGTATTATAGTACAAAGACTACTTGAGCAAGACTTTTAAGTCCGTCTAACTAGCTGGAAAAACTTGGGTGAACCACATACCTCCAAGAATATAGTGTTTTAAGCTATCAGAAGAGGGTGTGGAGAGTCGGTTTTCTATCAGGGTTGATACTGGAGTAAAATATGAGAGCATTCTTACCCATTTATATATGGAAGCTTTTTACTTTTCCTTAGATGTTTTCTTTTGACCTATCCTATAAGTAGCATAGTCCATATTGGCTCTTCTGATACTTATATAATGTTCAATATATATTTATTTGTATGAAGAAAATCAACAGTGCTTGGATATAACAGGATCTGTCCTAAACTTGGGCATTACTTTCTTAAAGGTTTCTACTAGTGTGTGTGTGTGGGGTGCAGGCGGGAAGGGAGAGATGTTTAATTAGCATTTTTATTTTTAAAAGAGTTTATTGATTAAAACTAGAAACAGTTCAGCTTCCACCTAATTTCATACATTCCAAAGATTTTTCCTTGTGATTGAATGAGATAAACCAAACCAATTACATATTCTGCTCCGAATGTCTCTCTTCTGTTCCTTTAAAAAATGTTAAAGCGTCATTGAACCAATTTTTACGGTACTATTAATCAGTGTAATCAGTATTAATACACTACTTTACCAGCTCAGTGCCACTTGTCAGTAATATGACAGGGCAAATTTTACATCTTCTTCACAAAGGCTTGCATCTATTAGGAGGGAAAAAGGAGATCAGGGTTTTAATTGTTAGCAATCAGAAGCTGGTGTGATTAAGACTGGCATTCTGAATAAGACACATCAGAGATTATGCTGGGAATGTTTTTTCATCTCTTACTAATTCTTTTATGAATTTGAATATAGTCTTATTTACCAATACCCGAAACTTTAATTATAGGCACACGGGAGAGTAATATGCCAGCTGGAAATAGTTTCATGTCGAGTTAAGGGTCTACAGTGTGGTTTCTGCTGGCTGCCTTCTCCCTTTGCAAGTTGCCTGGAAGGTTTCTGAAATCCTCCGTTTTCCTCAGCCTTGGTTTGTAAAATACCCACTGTTAAGACTTGATTTATTTAGATTTCAGATTATTATGAGGAAGAGGTTTCTATTAAAATAGATATGATTCTTAGAGTAGCCCCAGGTTGATTTATTTAATTAATTAGCTGTTCAAAGCAGAGAACAGGCTGCAAAAGAAAAGCTCAAGTGAGTGTAATATGAAGGAGCAAAGGAGAGATGGCTAACTACAGGTGACTGCCTTTCTGGAGTGAGGTCTTCCTGGACAAGAGCAGCTCAAAAACTGAGGGCTGCAGCAAGATGGTGCAGATGCTTTCTAGAGGGAATTGGGTAAGAGAAAGCACGTGGAAGCCCAAGAAAGAAGTTTTGTCTTCCCAAGCTGATTATGGCATTGCATACCTATGTATGATGCTTTTAGTTACCAGAGTACCTGTAAGCAGCTGGCTTCATACCCCAGAGCTAGCATCAGGAATTCATCCTCGGCTTGCCCTGCAGCATGGCCCAGGAGCTTCAGCTCATGCTTCACTGGCTCAGTTAAAGCTAAAGTCATCGGACTATTTCAGTTTAGCCCAGAGAATAAGAGAGAAAGACAGAGACACAGAGACACAGAGACAGGCAGAGAAATAGAATCATCCTTTGTCCTCTTCCCTGATTTAAAAGAAACCAAAAAAAAGTGATGCACAGAAAGTCAGTTTAACAAAATTATGGTAATAAAAGCATCTTTTAAGTGTTTGCTGTTTGATATGGCATTTTTATGATTTTATCAGTCGTGAATTATACCATTTGATATATTTCTTAATACAATTAAAAAGTAAAATTAAGTAAACTTCCCGTAATTTGGATGTTAGATTAAAAACCTAATTTTAAGGAAATTACTAAGTCAGTGATAAACTTCAAATGTAGTTGACAACTGTAATGGCAGTTTTATTATTTAAACATTTGAACTGGGCTTTGTGAGGGATATTAACATAGGAGTTGGAGGTTTTTTCAGAATTGTTTAATAACTTCCTCTTGTCTGTACTTGTGGACATCTGCCTGTCTTTTTACCATCCTGGATCTAGAATGAACTTTTGTTGTGTGTTAACTATTAAACAAATTTAAATCAATGGAGAAGTTGCCCAGTTCAGCTCAGTGTAATGAATAGTTGTATAAACTGTTTTGCCTGAGTTTATGGGGTATCTGCTTATATTAGAGACTTATATTTGTGGATAATTTGAAAATCAAAAAAATGTATTGGAAATGTTAACGTAAACACCAAAAACTCTGGTGTGTGTGTGTGTGTGTGTGTGTGTGTGTGTGTGTGTGTGTGTGAACATTTTAAAATTTATTTTTTCCTTTTATCTATTGGACTTATGTTGCTTCCTTTTCTCAAAACACCAAGGATAAGAACCTATCAAATACAAATGTCATTATGTAACAGCTATTATATTTCTGAAATTTAAAATAAACAACATTCCCAAATATCACTCAATACTGTGTATTGGAATACAACTTTATTGTTATAAAAGGAAGTCACCTTTCTTTTTATGTTTTACATTTGTATGTTTTTGCATCTTTATAGCTAGCATTGGTATTATTGTCAAAAACATGTTATTGCAAAAGCTTTTAAAATATTTGTGTGTGTGTATAACACATGCATATAAATGTGTATATATTTAGTTAAAGGATTTAATTGTATGTACACAGTACTAGATTGTATAGGTCTGTTTAGTTTTTGTTTTGGGTTTAGTTTCACATTGTTTCAAGAATAGAATAATTGATACCATTGAATGTTTTGTGGTATTTTAATGATTTTTCTGCTCTTTAAAGTGATTAAATAGAAGTAACCAGTAATGACTAACGCTCTTAGGTATAATGAAGAAAGGATGTGAATTTTCTAGATGGGAATTAGTCATATTTAAAATAACATATATGTTAACTCTTCAACTCTTTGACCATCCAGCCCAAAATGCTTCTGAAAAAAGGAAGGAAAATTGTAATTCAAGTGGTTTAATTATACATATCAGCATGTTACCACCAGTTACCACCAATACAAGACACTTTAATATGGATCCATAGACAGCAGCATGCTGTATTTATTTATTTTAGCATATTTAGTCCTCAGTGTTCTTGCAAGTCATTGCAGAATGAAATTGCAAAAAGAGAGGGAAAGTGCAACACATCACCTAGGAGGATTCTTCAAACTGTGAGCATGTGTCTACCTTGTAACTGCATATACAAGCTGCAAATGACAGTGAGATTGGTATGTAGAAGATTTTGTTGGGAAGATACTAGAAATGCAATTGTTAAAAACAATGAAGTCTTCTAACTTATCTGAGGAGACAGTGCATATGTTGTTTAGCTATTGTCAAATCCATTTTCGGATGGCTGTGTTTAGAGTTAGACACTTTAAAAGTGTATGAGAAGATGAAAACAAAACAGAGGATTTCCTATTGTTTTCCTTTCCTTCCTCTGCATCTCTCCTTTTCCTCCTATTAGATTTAAACAGTTGTAAAATCTACAGTCCATCTACTACGGTATTTCACCAAAGCGTGGACCATGAGCCCTTCAGAAATTACACTGGCGATTGAAATAATTAAGTTAATTAAGTGGTGCATTTTAACTGATACAAATATTAAAGCCAATGGTGGACTTCAGTACCTCTGTCAGGTAAAATTGGTTGTGTTTGAGTTCATGTGGCATAAATCATTTTGTAAGTCTGAATATGATCCATGAAATGGATTTTCTAAGGTTGCTTGGGTGCCTATTAATTTTATAGAGCAAATCAATACAATACAAATTTTTAGTCCATGTTTTCAACTATAATTTGAAGTATTTCTTACCACCCTGGGGCTACCACAATAGCTGATCTCTGAAGTGAATGCCTCGAAGGTCTGGTACCTACAGCACTTCCACCTGCATCCAGTCCAGCACCTCAGTTCGTATCCACACTGTTCAGGCCTAGGCAGTAACATATTTTTCTGTATTGATGTATCAGATTCTCACAGTAACCCTGTGAGTTACATACTAAGATTCAAATTTTACCGAGGAAGGAAATGAAGAAAGCAAGTTACTGGCCTGTAGTCAAATAGGGCTCCTTCATGATGGGCTAGGACTTCAGGTTAAGGTTTGGTATTAGATCTTTCCTCCTGTTAACCAATGTTGTCTTCTTCCTCATTTTGCCTTGGAACTGTTATTTCACATTATTCCTGTTTTAGTCTTTTAATTCCTTGATGTCTTATGAAGATTTAATTTCATGTTTAGATACTTAGTGTTCGTTTTGTCATGATAAATTGTAAGTAGGGATTTGAAAAATACTGTCCTGCTCTTTAGGATATTTGTGATTCATGTTTAATTGTAAGGGTACTTTTAGTAAGGCACATGTGAGTGCTAAGAACATATTGGTGAAGCAGTTTCAGATAAGTCATCTTTCAAATTATTTTGATCAGAGCAAAACCTAAGGATTTATAAGATAAGTAAATTATCTGCAAACTGATAAGAGGGCACATTGAAATCCAGACTAATTTAAGTCAGACTTTTGTCTTATTTGGTTCATTTTAACTGACCTCATGGTACATAAAAAGAGTAAAGAATTTTGGTTTAAATAAGTTACTAATGCAATTCATGCATGAAATAAAAAAGAGGGACATCATTTTTCAGTTTATTGAAGAATTAGCCTCAAAATTTAAAACCTTTTATTTTGTTTTAAAAAAATTATGCCCACTTGCATAAACTAAAATCAAAGACTTAGTAGTTTACACAAAATAAACATCTGGTTCTTTCAGAGGACAATCACAGATGGCTAAAAATTTTAAAAGGAATTTTCAGGGGTCTTTTGAAAGTTAATGAATTAGCGATTTTTATGTCATTCCTAATCTTGAAAGAAACAAAATAAACAAAAATGAGATATTAGAGGTAGATGTACAAAACCCAAAAGCAATAGCAGTAGTAGCTGTGGAACTCAAAGAGCCAAAACTTAATCCTCTGTGAGGTACAATAAGATCCATGAAGCTGTGTCTTTTCTTTAAGACCATGCTGGCTTCCAAGGGATAGTGGTAATGAAAATATAACAACCATCTAACTCACTTATTCTCCCCTTGTGCTTCAAGTGGTTTTGAAAATATCTTGAGTATCTTATTGTTCCCTTCCCTCCTTTGGGCTTCCTCATCCCAGGGGACACCAACAAGCGCTTCAGACCTGCCGTGATGACTTCGTGGCATTGTTTATGTGAAGCTGCAGGGGAGTATGGACTCTGCTTGGTTCAAATATAAAATGAAAGGCGTGGGTTTTCTTCCTGCTTTTGTTCAGTATGTGGAGTGAAGAAAGCTAGAACTCATGTTTTTTCATCATGGAACCATGATCATTTTGGAGTGGATCGTATTGTGGGGCTCAAAATTGTTTAATTATAGCATTTGACAGTTCTCCCATAATAATAATGGTTAGCATTTATATAGCCTGTTTCATCTTCAAAGCATTTCACAAACACTAATTAATTCTCACGGCATGCCTGGGAGGTGGGTATCATCATTCCCATTTTACAGATGTGGAAATTGATGCAAGCAGGTTAAGAGTCTTGCCATGGGCCATAGTGGGAAGTCAGTCTAAATGCAGGTTGCAAACTCAGGAGTGGCTGGCGCCTGAATCCTTTTCCTTAGCCCTAAATTAGGCCTCCTCCTCTTCCCTCCAGATCTCCCAATTTTTTTTCCCCTTTCTTTTTTAAGTCCTGGAAGGGACTCTGTGGTTTTCCCTTTCAGTCTTCCTCTTAGAGAGTAGTTTCTTTAACACTGCCCCCAGAAATAAATAAATCATCTTAGTATAACAGCTTTAAAGACCTAATATGTCTAATCAGGATATAAATATTTTGGAAAGTCAGGAAATGAATTAGGTTTGGGTGCAAGAAAGGATTCCAAATTACATTTTGCCTAATAAATATTGCATCCGTAAACAGTAAAAGTAATGATAGTGATTAGTTAACAGTACCAAATAAAACGTGCATTTAAAACGAACCTGACCGGGCACTTTTGTGTCATTCTGACTGATGTGTACACAGTCCATTCTTTGAAAAATCAAGGCACTCATTTGAATTGTAAATTGCCAACATTGTAAATTGTAAATTGCAGCAGTCGTATTGTGCTATGATGTGACAAATTGCAAATGGAATATTGGCCAGGCTTCCATATCTTGCATTTCTATTCTACTTGCTGCTACTATCACCATTAATCTCTTTTGCAGAAGGTGCATGGCGAATTGTTCTGGACATGGAAAGGACATTAAGTTGCATTGTTGGCTATTGCAGGACTCTGTGTGGCTTCTCTGACCTCTGACTTTTCTTATTGGTGTAATTCAGTACAGTGCTACTCATTTTGGGTCCTGCTGTTTTTGGATATAAGGGTTCTGGCACAGTTTGTGCCTGACATATCACTTAATATATATTGTATTACAGTCAAGAGTTTTGGCTAAAATGTGTCAAGAATATCTCAAAATAGAATTTTTTAAAAAAAAATTCGTATCAGAATTATAAAATAAAATTATAATTCTAATTATTATAAGATCCTGGATACATTTTTCTAATGCGTAAGGCTTTTAATCTAGCCTTGCATTTTACAAATGAGGAACCAAAGATTGAATGCTGTTAATGAAGACTGGCCTTTGGATAATGAGTTAGCCTATGTAACCATCAAGAGTCAAAGAGCTCTAGTGTTTTCAAGGGGAATAGTTGACCTCTACCTATTTAATTTTCTAATTGTTGAAATTTCATCTTGAAACACAAGTAAATTACTCATATAATTTTGGATGTGTGTCTACATATAGAGGGTACTTGTTAAAGTGGGTAATGTGAAAATATTCTAGTGCCTTGACAGAATCAATGAAAATTGGTTGCACTCAAATAATGAATAGTTATAGCTCTCTGTTCTTAATAGTTCATGGCAAAAGCTTTAATGTGCATTGAGTAGAGAGTAGAGTTATACTATGATGATAAAGACAGGTGGATGTTAAGAAAGTATACGAGAAATCCTGTTAACTCATCTCTGTTTAATAGAGACCTTCTGTAAAATTTAGTCTCAGGTCCACTGCATGCAGAGTGTCTTTGGACAGAAGGTTCTATTCTGTAATGTAATAGCCAGGTGCACACACACTAATACTACTGTTAGTTGACTTGTGTTTTTACCAACAGTTAGGAAGATCATAGAGTAGAAGAAAGGGACCAGGGGATGGGAGTATGCGAGGGAAAGGGGAAATACTGGGGAACGATATTGCCCTAATTATATTGTTATATGGTATGCATATTTGGGTATATAACAATGAATCCCACTAGTATGCACGATTGTAACACACCAATTGAAAATACAGAAAGAAAAAGATAAGAGTTGGTGCAGATTGTTTCAAATCCATAATTGTATTTGAATGCATTTTTATATTTATATAGATAGATATTATAGACACATTAAATCTGAGAATGAAAGTAAAGTTCTTCAGTACTTCAAAAGTGAATACTTCAGAAAGATTTGATAAAAATGCATCACTTGAAGTAACCAATTAAGTATGGTGAAGCAATTGTGAGAGTGGGGAAAAGATCATAAGTATTTGGAAATTTCAGAGAATCCATTACATGCATGCATCCATGTAAGAAAAATAACTTGGTATATAATTCAAAGATTGACCCAAAAATATATATATATGGGTGTTTTAGCATAATTATGGGTAAGTTAGATATATAAATTAAGTAATATAATAAATTATTCAGATAATAACAAGATATGGCATTTTTATGATTCTGTACTTCAACTGACTTTTCAGTTAACTGAATGCTGATAAAGCAATTGGTGAGGTGAGATCTACAGTGTAGCTCAAGAATGATATGCAGGAGGTCTTTTTCACTCCTTCAAGTATCCTTTTTTTGGTGGGGGGAGATATAAAATCCTAACTAAATTCTTTGTTTCTGGATTTATTCAATTTTTTTGTTGTTTATTTATAGTCATCAACTGGTTGTTTTACTTTATGTTACGGTATTAGAGATCCTTAATATATCTCTTAATATTTACAAATATCTTACTGAATTTTGTTAGTGATCCTACTTTTCCACTAGTTTTCCAGTATAAGTACAACATTCATGTATTCAAAAAGTTTTGGTGTTGATTAGGATGTCCATTATGCCGTTTATGTACAAAAACATATTAGGATTTCTTCCATGATAGAGTTCATAATCCAAGAGAAATAAAACTAGCTTATAAATTCTACATTCTGGTAGACGAGGGAAAATTGACCATCTGGGGAATAGAAGAGACATACTGCAGTCAAGTCAAGAAGTGGTGTGTGGACTTTGAAGATTTCTCTTGCCAATTGATACTCAGCTTTCGTCCAGCAGAAAAATGATCTGCACAGACTTTGAAGAATGACAGAAACAGGATTCCTAGGAGCAGGCTTTCCACAGGAAATGGTGGATCCTTGAGATGATAGGAATTACCCAGCAAAATCAGTTAAGTGGAGAGAGGACGGGACTGACATAAGGATTTGAAAGTGGAGGCAATAATTGGATCACTGAAGCTCAAGAGACTGGATTAGAGCCCAGTTTTTTTTTTTTTTTTAAAGATTGGAAATTATAATGAAATTGATTTTGAATTACTAACTTTCCTTTGTAGCCCTCATTGATACCTTTCCCAGTGAACCTCTCATGTAGTATTTTAGTTATCTCTTTGCTAACAGATCTCTTACACTTGTCTGGACAGGGATTGTTTCTATATTTCTAGTTATTCTGACAGTATAGACCCTCAATAAATATAGACCTAGTGCAGGAACAAAGAAACAGGAAAAGTGTTTTTACTGCATTACTTTCAGTTTGACTTGGTTGTTATAAGATGTGATGATATTTTCGTTACAGTATCTCAAACTCATTGCAAGTGCATCCACTTTTTCTTTTCCTTGTGGTTTTCTTTGATGCACATCTGCAGAGTAGGTGAATAATTTGCGTTTTTTAATGTTGTGTTGGTAAAGTTTTTGAAGATGCAAAAGTTTAGAGTTAGAAGAACTGAGTTCAAACTGTAGAGCTACCTCTCACTAGCTTAGTTGCCATGAACAGGTTATTTATGTTTTCGGAACCTCCGGTTAATCATCTGTAAAATAGGATTATCATTCTTGCCTTTCAGTATGTTTTTAATATACTGAATATTAGAATTTAGAATAATAGCATTTGGTATCTACCACATAGTATGTTCTCAGGAAATTTTTTCTGATTGTAAACATGATTCACAGAAAAATGAATACATCTCAGAAAATGTATTTAGAAACTTGCTTTTTTTATTTTCTGAAATTGAGAAATTGTCACTCCCTCTCCACCCTCAGGAATTGATTCCTTATAGTCTTTTAGATGATTGCATTATCTTTTTTATGGCTTTCATAAAGGTATATATGGTTAAAAATGTTCTAAAATCCTGAGAACTGCAAAACAGTGCTAGTAATGCAATTCATTAACAGTTTTCAAATTTGCTGGCAAGACATCCTGTAAAATGTGTCATTTGCACATCGTGTTCATAGAGCAAACAAAATAATACTTAGCTATGTAATAATATACAGTATTAAATCCCCCTGGGAAAAGAGTTGGTTTTAAATACTTTGAAAAGAAACTTTCAAGTTAGTGATTTACACAGTTAATTATAAACAACAAGCCTTGTAATTAAGTGTTGCCATTTTGGGTGGAATTGGTTTCACCCATCACTAATCCGTCTATCCTTGTCTCTGGCCTTTGAGAGATTACGGGAAAATGCACACGATGAAAAGTTTAACTTGTCAAGTATAAATTTAGATGCAAAGTCCGGAATATCAAACACCGCAAGTGATAATTATCACCACCTGGAAATAATTTGTACCACTGAGTTAAGTAAAGAATTCTCCCTTTCTGCTGATGGGGAGTTTTTAACCTCCTGATCACTGAGTACTCCCTGCAGTTTACAGTGATGTATCTTGTGGTTCATTCCCAGTAGTCAGCGCAGCACGAGCAATTAGCGGAACACCAGAGGATAAGTGTTGGCTTTGTACAACGTGACTAAGATTAAACCAGAGCAAATTAGAATCAAGGATGATTGTCCAGTTTGCAAGTTTTTGAAGTCCAGTTCAGTTACCTATTTCTTCAAGTTCAACTAATTCTGGAACTTTTGCTTTAAAACAAATAGATAAATTTTTTGAATAGTTGAATTATTCTGAATTACATTTTAATGTCTTACATATGTATTTTCTCCTATGTTTACATTTGTTTTGGAATCTTAGGATGTCTCTATTTAATGGGAGACTAATTTGGAGCCCCCAAACATAATCAGAAGATAAGTTTTTATAATAAATAAACATGAAAGTTAAATATATTTTGCATAGTTGACCTACATAGACTCAGTTAAGGATTTTCTGGCAGAAGTTTTTATTCTCTGATGGCTTTTTATACATGATTGAGTTTCTTAGCTTTATTAAGTTTTTGTGGTTGTTAATTAGATTTTCGTATAGCCCTCTGCAGGCAAGAGTTGATTTTGAATTTTGACTGCCTGTGTTTAACAAATTTGATTCTGATTCTCAAACATTTATATGTATAATTCCAAGAACACATTTTATTTAACACAATATGGTAAACAGAATGAATCATAGCTATGAACTTTTTCCAAAGGCATTTCTTAGATAAATTTCATAAAAAGAAAAACCAAATTACATGTAAAAGACTTATGAGTGGGAGAAGGTAAATACTTGAATTTAAGTTAAATTATATGAGGTGTTTTGGGGGGATGGAAAGTTACAGAAATTCAAATATAACCTTCCTTTATCTAATGAGAGGGAGGTGACAGGGAGAGAATCCTGTATGTGTGAGCTCCCTCTGTTGCTCTGGAATAGCATTTTATTCATGATCTTTGATGTGATGTGGAAACTTTTGCTAATTTTATTAAAACAAATGGACTTTTTCTGAATTCAGTTTATAAGTTTACTTAAATAGAATACAAAGGTAGTGCCCTGAAGATGTAATGTTCTGACCTTCAAATTTTTGTCAATGTTTTTTAAATGACTAAAACATTAAAAATATGTCTGTCACCAATAAGGAAGGGAAGGAACTTCAGTCATATTTGGGAAGCACCCACTTATGTGGCAGATATGACAAGTGAAGCCAAGGTCTAACTGGATACATATCAGTTAGGATGATGTTAGTGAGCAGGTGGAACATTAGCTGACTGAATTTATGCTGAATTTTGTATTAATTACAATAAAGAAATAAGATGAACATAAAAATTACTGTTGAAAATAGAGTTGTTTGAAAATTTTGGAAATCGCACTTTTATTTTTTTGGAAATGGCATTTTTAAATGCTAGAAAATCCTGTTATTTTGATAGCCTAGGAGAATTTTTAAAATATTTGTCATAAATTTGGAATTAAATTATTTGCATTATGTAAAAATATGTTTTTTCTGTGTCATGTACCTGTGTGCTGCTGAGTGATTGTTAAAAGATACCACTTTGATTGGCTTATTAATTTCATATTTTGAATAACAGCCATCTAATTTTATTACTTTAGAATTCAAGCTTAACAAAGTGTGGGAAATGATAGCGCTCTTGACTTTATTTGTATAGTGGGGGGCAGTATCTTCATTACTCATGAAAAAAATGTGAAACTTTTGAGCCTGAAATATTACTCAGATTGTAATATTCTGAAATTTAAAAAATAGTTAAGTTAAAGGCAAACTGAAGGCTAACTGCTGTTCATAGCATGTGAGTCAGAAGTTTTGATTCTGATATGTATGAGTGACATTTTTACTTGAGACATTTTAAAAAAAACTTTATTTTTTACTTTCTCAAACCTAAAATATTCATTTTCTGGCAAGCAGTGGGAGAAGTCCCTACTATATTTCTAATTTTAAAATGAGTGTTTATATTTACCTAAATAATTATTAAAACTGACAATTTTTGTTAAGTTGTCCAGGCTATGACATTTTGTTCTGACAACCTGAGAAGACTGACTCACTATGTGCAGAGGGAATTTAAAATGAAAATTGCTTCTAAATGGATGGGAGAATATATTTTTTTTTTATATTAAGGGGGCAAATGTAGGTGCATAGTTTATAGGAAAATGTTATCTTTTATATCTCAATATTATAACCATCATTTTTTCTTGAAGTGGGAATACTTGAGATATTTAATTTTAGCTCAGTTTTTTGGAAACATGTTTTCAAGGAAAAGAAAAGCAAGTTAATTGTAGGAAACAGGAGCCTTAAAATCTGGTCCCTTTCAGAGTCCATGTAGCTACTCCACGTGTGGCACCATGCACGGGTTTTACCCTAATTGGCAGCATTCTAAATAGTGAGGCAAACTTCCCTACTGACCCCATTCACAGGAGGGTGGGAGGTAAAATGGTATATGGTGGACACCCTAGGAGATGACCTCAGGGCTGACTGTATTCTTCTACTCTATAATCATGATCAAAGTGCCAAAAGTTTATTGAAGCTAGAATTTACATTTTTTTTTTAAATTTAAATTCATTTTAAACCAATATATAAGACAGAACAATTGTTCATATTTATGGATTCCACATGATACTTTGATTCATATAAACATTATAAAATGTTTAAATCAGGTTAAACCTACCCGTATCCTCAAATGTAATGTCATTTTTTTTTCTTTTTAATTTAGAGACACTGTGAAAGTAAGTTGCTTAGTCATTAAATTGCTGAGGCTGACTTTGAACTCTCCATCCTCCTACCTCGGACTCCTGAGGTCCTAGAATCACAGGTGTGCACCACCAAGCCTAGCTCAAATGTTATTTCTTTAGGTGAAATATTGAAAATCCTGTCTTCTCACTGTATGAACATATAGCACATTATTGTAACCACTGTGCATCAATCAGCACATCAGAACTTCTTGCTTCTGTCCAACTGTAACTTGATGTGCACACATAAGGCTTTTCTAATCTCTGCCTTCCCTCCAATCTCAGCCTCTGGTAAGCACCATTCTATTCTCAGTTTCTATGAGATCAACTCTTTTCATATTCCATATGTGAGTGACATCATGTAGTGCTTGTTTTTGTTTCTGGCTTATCTCATTTAACATAATGATGTCCACTTCCAAGCATGTTGTCTCATATGACAGGATTTTATTCCTGCTTATGACTGAATAGTATTCCATTGTGTACATGCACCACATTTTCTTTACCCATTCATCAATTGATGGACATTCCAGCTATTTCCATTTCTTGGCAATGTGAATAGAGCTGTCATAAACAGGGAAGTGAAGATGTCTCTCAGGCATATTGATTTCATTTCCTTTGGATATGAACCCATTGGAACTGCTGGATTATATGGTAATTCTGTTTTTAAATTTTGAGCCATCTCCATACTGTTTTCCATGATAGTTATATGTATGCACATTCCCACCAAGAGAGTGCAAGGGTTTCCTTTTGTGCACACCCTCCCCAGAGCGAGACTTTGCTCTCTTGGCTATTTTCGATAATAGCCATTCTTACTGGAGGGATGTGATGAAATTTTGGACCCTTTGTAGCTATTTTCCAAAGACAATCATAGCACAAACATATATGATCTCAAATTTGATTTGCATTTCCCTGATGATTAGTGATGTTGAGACTTTTTTTTTTTTTGTATACTTGTTGGCCATTTCTTTGTCTTTGAGAAATCTCTATTCAGGTCTATAGAATTTGTTCCTCATACTAGGACATTAACCAGTGTTGTTAATATAAAATATTGGATCATTCAGAAATAAAAATGAAGAACATCTGGAATTCATTTTCACTTCTTGATCCATACTCACACCTCATATCCTATCAGTCTAAGGCACCTTGTGTTCTAGTGTTTTGGTTTAGACCCTGTTCTCTTTTCTAAACTCCCACTTTCAGGTTTGCTCTCTCTAATCCACCCTCCACACCTCAGCAGTTGCCTTTTAAAATTTTATGGTGGTTCTCTTTGACTCTTGCTTAATATCCCTTCCCTGCCTTACCAGCCACATGGTATCCAAGTCCCTTTAAGTGTTGGCTCTGCTCTTCTCATGCAGCCACATCTCCTGCCTGACATTTACCTGTCACCTTTTGCAGCCCAGTGGGATAACTTCATTTACTGCCAAAAGATTTTGAGCCCTTTTTATGTGACAGGGAATGCCAAGGCAATTCACACCCTGTGCTATGAGTGGTCTCAGTATGAATCGTATTCCCATTTAAAACTCAGCCTGGTACTTCACATCCAGTGGATCCCTTCTCTGGTTCTACTATTAGTGAATACCTGTCTTATGTATCTTAGTGATAGATCTGAAATTGTACCATCTTATATTGGTTGCTTTCAGCTCTATCTCTTGGAGACTTAGAGCTTCTAAGATGGGAACTGTGTCCTATCAAGGAATTTCAGATACCAAATTTAGTGTCTGATTGAAATAGTTGTACAATTAATATTTGTAGAATAAATTGTACTGAAATATGCCTGAAAAGCCTGTTCTCTGGTTACAGTTTTCATTTAATCTCCATAGTTTCTATCAGTCAAATATTCAGCATATTGTTATCAGATATTATAAAAATTGCACTATAATTTAATTCTATCTCTTGCTCAGACTATACAACATATTTTAGAAATTTTGGACCCACTGTAGCTATTTTCAAAGAAAAATTATAACACAAACATACATTATCTGAAATTTGATTGTTTAATCTGTGGATTATTTTGTATAGTTGGTGACTCTTCTGATACCTTTCCCTTGGAATTTCTCAACTTCTTCAGTGTCAGTAATTATTCTACTCCTCTTTGTTCACATATCCACAGCCATGTGATATCTCAAATTTCATCATTCCTTACAAAAACACTCCCCTACGACCAAGAACTCAGAAACCCCCATCTGTGACCACGCCTTCCCCTTCCTTATCACATCCATTTCCTCAGTCTTCCAAAAGCACTTCTTGGCTCACACATCTTCATGCTCTTTCCTCCCTGTTGAGCCTCCATTTATATCTAGTGATCCTTTTGTGGGTCCTTATTTGACTGCTTCTGCTAGTCCTCACAAACCAGGGACATTCTTCATTCTACATTCTTTTACTCTTTGTCGCTTATTTCTTTTATTTTACTGAAAGGGCTTTATCAGCTCTCTCCCATCCCTGGCAAGGAAAAGGTACTTCACCTTCTTTCCTAACCTGGTTTCTTTAGTACCCTGGACTGTCTTCTCTTGCCTTATCAGTTTTTCCTTTCCCATCTTCCTTTTTTACTAACCCACTGAACTTTGCCTATAAGATGTATTAGGTTGTGCCCAATCCTACCACTTTGTTCCCCTGTGACTCTTTTCTCCCCTTCCTTTAGATCTCAGTCCCCTCTGGTTTTGAACCCTGGATGAAAGGTTCCAGATCATAGCTGGTGGATTCAGCAGTACTCAGCAAGTTGTTTGAACAAGCCAGGTGGCCCTATTTACAAACCTCTTTGGTTACAGAATACTTTTGACTATTTAATATTGACAGTAAATTCAGAGCTACTAGTTTAATATCTTCAGGAAACCTTCCCTAACTCTTTCAGTCTGCCCGAGCTTTCCTTTTCAAAGTTTCTCACACATCTGGATCAGTCATTTCTGTTAATTCTTAAAATTAATAAACTAAAAGCTAGAGACCCATTCATTTAAACATGACAGTCACTTTACAGATTGCAGTGCAGTTGACAGTCTGACAAATGGATGATGTTTCCACTGTAACTCACTGCATTCACCCTGGTATGTCTCCATGTTTTAATGTTAGTATGTCCTTGTAGCCACAATTGATAGTATGGAGCTCCCTGATTCTCCTCTTGACACAGGACATGCACTTTGCTTGTTTCCTCCTTCTGTTAACTGTACTTTCTGTGTCTACATTCTGGGTTATTTGCCTAATTTACTAAGCAAACTGCTGCATGCCTTAACTCCTCTGGTCTCCTCTGAGATACCCAGCAAATACTGCAGAGCATGGGTTTGACATTTGGGACTTTATGTCATGATATTTGTAAAATACCTAAAAATTCAGTCAAATAAAGTAAATACTGGTACATCTTTATGATGGAATATTATAACATTAAAAGTCAGATTTTCAAAGGATAATTAATAACAGAAAATATTCCGTTTATGATATGTGTTGAGAAGTCCTCAACAACTAATAAGATGAGGAATTTAAAAACAATGATTAGGTTTGTCTGGATTTGGAGTAGGATATAGAAATCAGGTAGGTAGTCTCAGCATTTGGTTATCCTGCCTCCCTATCCTTCTCTGATAGATTTTATTGCTCATTTTATGTATCTCAGCTCTTTTGTAAACAACTGCTATGCACAAAGCAGCTTTATATTTTCATTTTGGACACCCGTTTCTGGGCGATGGGCATCCTGTGCATGTTGAGGAATGGTGATTTCTGCATGCTGGTTTGCCAGGTGCTGGAAACTAGTGTTACCAAGTGTCTACCTGTTGTTGACCTCTCCTTAACTGTTTTGGTCAATGACAAGGATATGTTTTGCACAAAAATAAATAAACACTAGACACTTTCTGTGATATAATGCAGCTTTTATGCTGTGGAAACATCTAGAGATCATTCCACCCTTGCTCACATGAATGCAGTAAAAATGGGTATAGAATCTTTCTGCAGAGCAAGCTTTTTCTTGTACAGGAGAGGTAGACATAGATTTCTACTGCATGAAGTTGTCTGGAGCCGGCAGGCCATGACCTCGCCTTGCCACATGTTGAGCTAAGATGGCGCCTGCCAGATGCTGGCGGGGCGTGCCTCTCCTGCACACGTAACTGTCAGACAATACCATGTGCATCAGACTAGATTGCGTGGTGCTTCATGACTGGCCAAGTACACTTCCTTGTTTGAGCTCTGGCACACGGACTAGTCTTGCCTTTGCACACTTTCCCCTGATTGGTTTTTGTACTTTTTATTAACTGGGTTTATTCCCCTAATAAATGAGACTTGATCAGGCTTTTGTCTTGTCTTCATTTCTCGTGTCTCTTGTCTCTCCCAATCCCCGCTCCCCCCTCCAGGTTCCCGTTGCAGTCCTGTGGGTCGGGACATGAAGTGGTCAAAATAACATGGCCAATAAGGGCACTCATTATCCTTAATATCAAGTAGCTGTTTAAAGCATCCTGTCACTTCTTTTTGGATCACGCATTTTAATTAGTATAAAGATGTGGGGTCAATATTAGTAGTGTACATATATGTATGTAATTTTTTTGTATTTTTTTAAAGTTTACTGAGATCAGCTCTTTTAAAGCCATCGTTAAACTTTGTATGGCAGAGATTTAAATAGGTTTTTAAATGTCTGGTTTTTACCTATTTGCTTGCGTGAGCTCTGTGGCTGTGCTCACTGGCATACACACCGTATGGATTCTTTTCCTGGCCAGAAACTCACTTTGCCTTTTGTTTCTTGCTCATTTTGGCCTTGTAGCCAGTCAGCCAACACACTCTCTTTGCCAGTTTTTCATCTTTGCCTCCCTTTGTCACCATGAGGCAGGTTTTCGTCATCTCCTCCCTAACCCATACCATAGTTTCCTTAACAGTTCAACTGGATGTCACCAGTTCCTAATTTCTGTTCTTTCCAGGAGGTTTTTAACCAATCGTTCTGTATTTTGATTTGTATTCATACTATTTAACTGCTCTGTGTGATGGGAGTTTATTCTCATTGTTTCCAAATTCTATTTTGAAGTAGTTCTACAAAAATAATAAATAAATAAGGAGCTCTGGTTATTGTCTTATTATACTGAATGTTATGCCATTTCCACAATTTATGTACTATTGTACATAAATGGATTAACATTCAAGGCTGGCCCATTAAGCTCCCACACTGTTTATCCACTGGGTTAGTTTGTATCTTAATTTTTAAAATTATCATTTATGTCCCTAGGCTTCCTACGGCCATTCTGAGGAAGCTAGTTTGATCCATATGGTCCGTGAAGTTGAACATACCATGAGTGAATGAATATTAAAATGCAGATCAAGAGTGTTTGAATCCTTTATTACCATTTTAAAATGAAAGTCAGTCTTGTGTTCATGTTGATGTGGAGCCACATTTGCTTCTAATCCTGACACCCAGAGAGACCTGGGAGAGGTACCATGTTTAGACTCACTTTAAAGCCATGTTAGTGACACTAAGTGCTTAATTGCTATTAGTTTTTATTGTAACTAATTTCCTGTCGTAAACCAATACATACCAGCCTTACTGTTGCATTAAAAAAAAAGATTAGTGTGACAACTTTTGTCTCCTGAATTGCTCAGTTTACCATTTTTTATAAAATTTAGTAGTTAACCTCCAGTTCTACTTTTCCAGAAAGAGCATATCTCTTTTTATGGTGCCTATTAAGTCACTTATTACTGTCTTCAGGAACACTTACTAAAAGCAGAGAGAAGATGAGCAAGGAGAACAGGCAAATTTAAAAATCTCCCCTTGGGACCTATCAACATGCCATTGATTACATTGCTGTCTTTTCCTGTTTTACCTATCCGTTGAAATCTAAGATGGCTGGAAACAAAATCGTCCTTATTTCCTGGTAAAGCAATAGGAAGTTTCTAATTTTGGCTGTCTTACTCAGATTCTGACACTTTGAGAATGGATAACAGTGGCCATTTGGTTTTTATATAGAGGGAACATTTTATCTGAACCCTGTTAGCTCAAAGGAGGTAATGTCAGCTGAAATAAAATACCAGAATGGCTTCTTTCTATTAATGCTCAATTATCTTGAGTGTTTGGAGAGGTAAATATCTCCTCATCTATTAACTACATTTTTTTTTAAGTTGACTTTTCTCCCCAGGATCATTTTCAAGTGAAGGTATAATTGGCTGGTGAAAGGGACCTTTACCTCATATAGTGTCAATTGTATTATAAATCACCCATTACTGTATTAGAAACTAAGAAAAGGAGTGAGTAGAATTATAACTGTTCTTTTATTCTCTTTGTTCTAAGGCTGCCATTGAATTTTTCTTTCTTTTTCATTTTTTTTTTTTTTAATGTAGGAACTCAGCATGAAAGATGCTAGGGAAATTGAATGTATTATTGGTTAAAGTGTCAGAAATAGTAATATCATTAAATATTCATTTTTCTGATTTTAGCAGTGAACAAAGCCTCACACACATTTGTGGTTAAATTGTTTTACCTCGTACATTAAAGATAGCCCTGCATATCTGACAGAAAGATGGTGTTATGCTTACCTAAATGATGCTGTTCTTTTATGGAGCACGTATTTCCTTAGGAAATAAGAGTAGAAAATAAGGATTAAATGATGAGTAAAAATTAACAACAGACTGAAGTCAGAATGAAAAATATGGCTGAGGATTAAAATCTCTTTGTCATTTATATAATCAATACCTTCTCTTTGTGAAATTCTTGAACCCAAGAATAATGAAAATTGGGTTTACTATGAATCCTGATGTACCCTGGAAAACCTGGATGAAAGAACTTTATACAGTCTTCTTATGTTCCCACAGGGTGCTGGACCTTAAGGGAAACACAAAATGAGCACACTTTGGGTGGTAGGTAGGTAGCTGGAAAAATTTGTAAATGGAAGACTCACACCAATATATCTCTCCCATGACTTAAGCTATTCATATTCTTTTACTAAAAATTCTTTGGTAGAAGACCAAGTTTGAGTTATTGTTCAAAATTGGGCTACTGGGCAGTGTTTCAAGGGTCAGTTTTGCAATTAATCCTTATGTGACTATCTAATTTATTGCTGGTAGAAACAAATAGCCTGGTTCTTTGCCACATAATTTAATGCAGTACAATCTGGGGATTCCTTTTCTAATGTAGTAGAACTAATGTTTTATTTTAACACATTGTTTATTGCCTTTTCCTACATAAGTCATAAATTTCGTGATGTTCAATTTTGATTATATAATTTTAAAATTTCTGGTGTTTTGGCCTTTTTCTTTTACTTTCTCAAAATTAACTTTCTTTTCTAATACTTTTTTTTGGTGTATGTCCAAGTTATAAAAGTAGTATATTGTTGGAAATAGGAATTAAAAGTCAGTAATACTGGTGCATTTTGTGTGTGTATTGCCTACTGGTTGCACCATTTTAGTTTACAGAAAATGAAACTTGAATTAGGTGCACTACAACATTACCAGTATAAATTAAATGACATAGACATTTTGAGTATTTCACATATTTCCATTGTAGCCTAATTTGTCTTGATATTGTTTCCTGTTCTGAATGCATAGTGTAAAGTCTTTTAAGAAGCATTTCTTGCTTAACATTATTTCTTAGTATGCACTTTGCTAAGCAGTTTTATTGCCATATTAGGTGAAAATTTTATTTAACAAACAATTGTTTTTTAAGTCACATCTGTTAGTCAAATGAACAAATTCTCATTTAGATTTCTCCTACTTTAAACAACTCTGAATTTCAGTATATTTTACACTTCATTAGAAATTTCTATGATATTGGAAATTATCTAATATTTTCTGTTCAAATAGAGTAGCCACAGGTTGCATTTGGCTATTGAGCTCTTGAAATGTGGCTTGTAACACTACTGAGGAACTAAATTTTTCATTTTATTTTATTCCATTAATTTAATTTCAAAGAGTTACATATGGCTAGTGGCTACTGTATTGGAGAAAACAGCTCTAGATAATTGATCTTTAATATTTGTTACCACTATTTCTGTTAGGTCAATGTTATTAATAAGTACTCTGTTTACAAACTAAAGCAATACAAGACCTAACCCCTAATAGTCTCACACTGATGTGTATTTTGATTCCTTAATCATTTTTGAGAACCTGAACATGTGTCCTGTCCATTGATCTGTGTTATGTGGTGATGCCTTTATCATTGTGTAGTTCAAACATTCAAAGCTCTTCCTTCCAGTTGGGCACTCTTCTTTCTTTTCTTTCTTCCTTAGAATTCTGGCTTCATCTAAGATCTCCCTCATTTTCTCCTTTCTCACTTGATTCCCTACTCAGCTACAGTCATAAAATTTTCTTCCTATCATACCTCAGTAGACCGTATTATTCAGAGGAGACTTCAAGCCCATGAAGGCAATGACCGTGCTGGAATATTGTGGACTCGGGCCTTCCCTTAGCATAGTGCCTGGCTCAAGGCAGGAATCAGTGCATTCTGTGAATGAACAAGCAGGTGTTGCCGCCCTTCACCATGCTCTTTCTTTTTCCCCAGTAGTATAGAAGAAATTTATTCATGAGGTCCTATATTGTCCTAGATGATACCTAATATCTATTATACCAGCATACTAATAATAAATGGATAAGTAAAGAAGAGACAAAGGAAAAAAAAAATTCTAGAAGACTACCTCTAATCATCAGACCATCTGGCATTTCATGACATTTTTCTGCCATCTTAACTTGTATCTGTTCATCATGCTCTTTAGTCCAGTGCAGGAAAAAGACATGGCTAGAAGTCCATTCCAAAATGAGTTTGAGTTTTCTGAATTTTATTTCCATGTATAAAAAAGAAAATAGTTTGTTTATAAAAGTGAATTATAGATGAGAGATGAACTGAAGAAAAAGTGGACCAATATACTAAACAGGTATGGAGTTCAGAACAAATTGTAAAATGTGGCATATAGTGATTGTACAATATTTGCTGAACGGATGACTTTGACAGATGCTACTGTTTAGTAATATATGAAACTCAAGTGAAGTAAATGGCTACTTACAATGAGCAACTATAATCTTTCACATGTTTGTAGAAATTAATTATCACCAAATTTTGAAAATCATTTTTGTTTTCATTAATAACATCATTTTAATCTTGGGTCAAATATAATTGATAAATGATATTGCGGATCTGAATCCACAGAAGCAGCTCTTGCATCAGCTTTTTAGAAATAAATGTGAAGACAACATCAAGAGGACAGTTGTTGGTGCTACCTCACTTCTTACATTCAGAAACTTTTGATTCTAAGCACACTACCAAGCAGTGGTGAAATTGAAAATGAAAAGCAAAGGAATAGTTTTTAAGAGTCCATCATATAGTGAAGTTGAATAATTATTGCATCATCCCTGTTAACCTATAAAACCTGTTCCTACTGCTTTTGTATTTTTCCTCTCCCACTGACAGTCATTTTGGGGATGAAACCTTCTATGCTGTCTTAAAATGGTCATTGCTAATGAATTTAATCTTCACTACTCCAATATGAGTGAGAGTGCTGGAGATAGAATATAGATTTTGCTTTTCTGGACTCATACAATATAAACAAACCCTGACTGTATCCAAGTTGAGAAGTCACTGAAAATTGTATGCAAATTCAATTTGTAGGGTATTGCATTAATCACATTTCCCACTATAAGTTTTCTATTTTAAGAGGAAGTTTTACTATACTGTCACCATATGTACATAAGGAGAAAACTGATGTAGTTGCACTAAATTCAGAATTTGCCAAAACACCTAACCAGAAGATTTTCCTTAATATTCTATTTCTGGTAAAATCAAAAGATTTATTTCTTAGATAAAAATGCATCAGATGCATGTAACAATTTTGGATTTATTTTATGTCTTTAATAGATCTACTGCTATATATTTACAAAAAATAACTTTTAAACAACAGAACTCTTTGAAATTAGGACTCTTTCATGAGCAGTCATGAATCTTTATAAAGTTAGAGAAACTAACTTTTCGAATGGGTTTATGAGCATTATTATTGGTTACTTATGCTATCAGCAGTTTTGAGTACTGGGCTTAGCTGTGTAAAGCTTTGTTGACCAATATTAAGATAGTTTTTGGGTGCTGGTTGATTTAATTTCATTTATACACTATTATTTTCCATGCACACAATTTTGTAAGGTATTTTAGTATTACTTCAGCACTTTCTGTTTACTACTGATTTGTATTGAGAGGAAGGCTTGATATTAATACAAATAGCATGTGAATCTTTCTAATTTCATTCCTAGAAATATGAAGAAAATGCAACCAAAACAAATGAGAACTCTGTCATATGAAATAATTTTTAGTAGTCCATCAGCATGTGTAGTTATTGTTGAAGAACAGACTAGGATGGCCTTGTTCATGCGAAATCTCCTTTATTTAATGTATGTAGTTAGTATCCATATTAGCAGGTAAAATAAAATTTCACCCACTTATCTGAGCATTTTAATAATTGAATCATAGAACTGATTCAGTAAGTCCAATTATGGATAGCTTTTTAAGAAGCTTAAAATAAAGGGCATTTGTAGACCTTAGAGAGTTTTTGTACAAATATTGTGATATTGTGTTGTGATAGAAGCATTCTTTTTCCTCATCACGGGCAAACAATTTTAAAAAACTGTTTCAGAAAGCGAATGGAAGGTTCTTTTATATATTTTATGTTTGGCACTAACTTTTTTTTTTCCAAAAAATTTTTTTTTTTTTTTTTTTTTTAGTTGCTGATGGACTTTATTTTTATTTATTATATGCAGTGCTGAGAATGGAACCTTTTGCCTCACAAGTGCTAGGCAAGTCCTCTACCCCTGTGCTACAACCCCAGCCCTGGCACTAACTTTCTAAGGCCCAGTGGGCCAGCAATTCATTACAATTCATAATTGATTTGAGTAACAATCCTGATAGTTAATTGACAGAAAGAAGAGAAGCTTTCTTATTTACCGTAATACTTAAATCGGAGACTTAACCACCTCATCAGATTTTGCTATTTTGATAGTCTTTTACATTGTTTTGCCACATATGAAAGCTCTGAACTCCTGAGAAACATCTGAATATTTGGGATGGAATTCCAGGGATCCTCTGGTGGTCTGTCAAACTCAGGTGTGAGCAGAGCTTGGGGCAACTCCCCAGCTGGTTTGCATGAAGTCTTAAGAGAGTGCATTTCCCCATACTGACTTTCACATGTGTGCTTTCATAACCATATTAGAAAAGCAAATCATAGCATCACATTCCCCAAATCTTACCATGGTGCATCTTTCTAGGCTATGACAATCTCCCGGACACCAAACAGAAGGGTAAGTCGAACGCTGGCTTTCTTGGATGCCACCTTCCTGACTTATTGAAGCACCTTAAACCCTCCTGCCTGTCACTGTTCTTTGTTTTTCTTACATATTTCTGTTAACAACAAAGCTTGCAGTTAGCAGTGTATTTTGGGCTATGCTGGGGTGCTCTGTGTACAATCTTTTCTGCTCCCTAAACTTAGTATCTCCTCTTGGAAAAGCAAACTCCAAAGGTTCATCACAGGAGATTGAGGTGACTAAAAAGAACTGCAGTGCCTGAGAAACAGTAACCTGACTACCTGTGAAACAAATAGATGATGTAAATTTCTAAATAAACATTGGAGACATAACATTAATCTTATGGAACTGTAGATCTCTCAGAACCAAGGATATGCCAAAGAAAACGCAAAGCATAGAAACTTATTCTTGTAAACCAGATCCCTGTTATCGAATTATATTACACAGAAAGTAAAATTTGAAAAACAAAACAAAAACTTTTATTAACCTTTGCTCAGAATAGACTAAATGGTGTAGGACCAATTTACCTATGATTTTATCAAAACGGATTCTACTGTCATGTATAACTAAAAAGAACCAGTAAAAATGGGAGGAAAGCATATCTAATTTTGCTTTAATGTAATACGTAATAGCAAATGATTCACAGGCTCCCTTTTTTATTGTATTATGCATAAGTCAATTCACTTGTTAAATCCTAACACATTTTATTACTTCTCTTCTGGCATGTTAGTTGCTGGTATTATTAATAAAAGTCAAATAAAGTTTCCTTCTATCAACTCTTACACATTTTGTGTGTACTCAGGTTTTATCTTTCACTGTACTTTTTATATTTTATGAAACAACCAGGTATTTTATTTTGAAAAAAATTTATTAAAAATTTATTTTTATAAAAAAGAAGGAACAGATTCCATAATTTGCTTCACAGTTGAATTTTTCTGCCTCTATTTCTAATATAAAATCTGAATCATTCAGATTAACATGACTGGTGAGATCTACAAGGTAGGTATTTAAGATATGTCTGTCATCCATAATCATTATAGCAGACAAGCAAAGCTCATAAATGCCACCATAGTCTTTTACAGTCATGCTCATTGATTTTACACTTTCTTAATGTGGGAAAAATTATAATGACCCAAAGATAGACCTGTGCCATAACTGTGATAGATTGGCGATCAATTTGTCAATATCTTATCTTACTGAGAAATCCATCAATTATCTAAAGATTATCTATTAACTATACAAAATTATATTTAACCTAACAAATTATAGAACATAATTACTGTTGATGTAAAAGCATTTCACTTAAACAGATAACTTTACATTTTTCACAGTGCTAGGTGTTATTCCAGAAATGTTAGCAATAGTCCTTTATAAAAAGTTTAATTAGTCTCTTCATGAAGGACATGAGACCAATTTTTGCAAAAGGAAAAGTGTTACCTTGGTTTATACTTAACATTGATAAAAATCAGGTCAAGATATGTAGTGTTTTCAATCCTACAATATTATCAAAAGAAGCATAATAATCCAAAGATTTACTTCAATTACATAAATACATATGTATTTATATTCATATATAAAAATCTCTGAGCTTATAGGTTCTATAAGAATTGCTATTTTTCTTTCTTAAAATATTAGCATATTTAAATTTTGCATGTTCAGTTTGTTTTCTTGGAATTCTGGGAATATTGGAATGAATGTAGTTATTAATCTCTGTAATGCAATCTTTTTTTGTATTTTTAAAAAATATTTATTTTATTTTTCACAGACTGCATTTTGATTCATTGTACACAAATGGGTACATCCTTTCATTTGTATGGTTGTACATGATGTAGATTCATACCATTCATGTAATCATACATGTACATAGGGTAATGAGGTCTGTCTCATTCCAAAATTTTTCATACCCCTCTCCCTCTCATTTCCTTCTACGTAATCTAAAGTTTGTAATGCAATCTTAACAACATTTAAGACATTTTTATATAATTGATTAATACACAGTGGATATAGGGAAGCATTTTAAACTTAAGAGGTCAAATTGTTTCTAAATTCGATGAACACAGAAACAAAGGAAACTTTCAGCTTCAGTTCTTCAACTTCAGACATGGGTCAAGAGTAAACAAAAACTCACTAGCTCAGATCTGAAATTTATGTTGTATTTCATGGGAATGAAGTGCATTCTTGCACAAACAAAGCAATACAGGAGACTAACAAAATACAGTTTGTGTTGTCCTCACCAGAGAGTAGAAGAGTAGTAGAGATCATCAACTAGTAAAGGATTCCCTATCTCTGCCTTTGCTAGTAGGGAATAACATATTTGCCCTGTGCACACCAGAACAGGAACCAAATGAAGAGGTCAGAAACCAGAAGCAAAAACAATAACAGAGTTAGGATCAGAAAGAGAAGCAGAGACCAACAAAGTTAAAGTTCTTTAGTAAATTCTATTGTTTGGAGTTCACTCTTGGCTAAGTAAAGAGTGTTTTTGCTTAAATATTTCTGGCAAATGAATCCTCTTGGGCATCACAGTGGAAACTCCAACCTGTCAAAAAATACTTTTGATAAAGTTTTAAACATTTAACATGTACAAATATAGAATAAACACATACTAAAATTATTTAAGTCACAAATAAGAGAGCAGAAAGTTGTTTTAAAGGAAAATTAGGAGAAAATCTTTCACCAATAATGACATTTTAACTAGACATAAAACCAGTTAATATTGTTCAATAAAGCAATATAAAACTTTGGAGTTTTTATTTCTTTTGGGCAGAAAATTAACATATAACCTCACAAAGTCTGAAAGGAACTTAATTAATTTTAAGTCAGACATAGGTATGCCCCTAGACCATTAAATAATCATTTTGAGAGGCTATTAAATAAGTACCCCAGTATATGTCAAAAGAGCATCTTACATTTTATTTTGCCTCATTTCCAAGATTTTGGATATAACATAACTTCATGCCAGTGCTAATGAAGAAAAAAAAAATTAGAGACCAACTTAAAAAATGTTTCTATTAAAATTAGTTTTGTGGGCAGGGGATATAGCTCAGTTGGTAGAGTGCTTGCATAGCAAGCACAAGGTCCTGGGTTTAATCCCCTGTACTGAAAAAACAAAATTAGTTTTGTAAAATGTTTTCAAGGTCTATATAAAGATAAGTTTGGCTACTGAATAGACTGTACTTATCATGTAGCATATTCCTCCAGCATGGTGACTGACTTTCTGGAGAATCTAAAGGAAGTTATGGAAAAAGGGCTGAAAGGTAGATGAACTGAGATCATCCGGGATAACTAACAAACCTATGTTCTTTCTTCTCCCTATACTTTTCCTGCTTCTTGGTCTATTTCTTTCTATTTTCTAGGGTGTGAAATATATGCATATGTATATATGTACAGAGCATTTCTGGAACTGAGACCTAAGGATAATTGTCTTGAAACTGCTGACAGGATAAAATCCCCATATAATTTACACTGCCAATCACAATCAGAACATATATTAATGATGTTTTTAAAAAGTGTTTCCATCTCTTCTGTTGATGAATTAGCAAAACAATCATGATTATATTGACAGCAAAGAGGTATGTATATGAATCAGTGTCTAGAATCTAGATATGTGTTTCCCCTTTTGCCAAGTTGAACATTTTAGATAAAATCAAATGGGAACTTGAGATACCATGTTTTACTGACAAAATATAGTTATAGATTTTACAAAGGGAGGTTTTTTTTGAAAAGTGCTTTCTAGATTATTTTGCTTAATAAATATTTTAGAAATTTGGAAAAACATTGTATCTACTCTAACCATTCTTTCATATGGTTAGAACCTCACTCCTTAGTCTGTATTTTAATAAATATATTAAATGACATCCTTTATTTATTCTCTTTAGTTTTCAGTTCTCCTTACATTATTATAAATATCTATATAATACAAGGCAGAACTTTCTAAATTTAAGGTTTTAACATAGAAAACATTTTATGTATGCCAAGTTCTATGAACAAATACTTTTAGTCTATTGTGTATTGAATACATTAGCAAAACAAAATACCCACATTTTAAAATTACAACTCAAGTTTTTATTTTCAAACTAACGATCATCTATTGAAATGGACTTAGAGTCACTAAATAAATTATCTTGAAAGAGAATCTTTTTTTATTAGATTTTGGTTTATTCTAGTCCCTTAACTGAAACATGATTTCTAAAGGCAGTATATTTCAAATTTACATTGTGGATTTCAAAGTTAATTAAAAATTTAAGTTCAAAGGATTACTGTAATGAGCATTTTTTAGTAAATCCTTCCTCATAATAATGTTAAGAAGTTATATTCATCCGAAGGACGTGTTTCTACTTAGTTTTGCACAATGTGTGCCTTTATGACTGAAATTTCATTTATTTTTGTGACACGTTTGGTTGTTTATTTTTGCTTTTTTTCCTGTGAAGTTCACTTCCATGAAATAAAATGATTATAAATTAAGAACAACAAAGTAACAAGCAAAAGAAAGTTATAAAAACTGCCATAGAAATAATACATCAAATAAATTTTAATGGAACTTTCATCATAGAATTTTTTTGGACATGTTTAAGTTACATGCATTGAAGTGGTCCCTGCCACTCAGGAAAATGCATTGGAAAAGGTTACTTAATGACATGTAAAATAGATAACATTTTTAAAAAGGCCTGTGTTATTCATGACCCATGCATCATATGCCTGTATGAGTGTTTATTTTACATATATCTTTTGAAGCTATGCAAAAATGGGTTTAATTTTCTTTTAATTTGCAGTTGGCACAAAGTAGGACAGAGAAAATGTTAACATCACTCTCTGACCTCTGATTTTCTTTTTCAGATGGGTATACCTATGCCATATGGTGTTTCTTCAACTTTAATAAGTGTATTCAGTGTCCCTAATACTTTTTTTTTTCAATTTCTATTAGCATTTATAAGAGTGAATCCAGGTTTTGTGAGCCTAACAAAAAATCTGGGTGCCCCTTGTTAAGAAAAATATTTCATAATTTTAGATATTCCATTAGTCTACAAATTAATATTCAGTAAGAAAGAGCGAAGAAATCAAAGAGAATTGGGGAATTTAAAAATTTGACAAATACCATACCTTTCATGAAACTCCAGAATAACATAATGTTTTTGTAAGTTATTTTCCTGAATGCCTCTTTAATCTTTTTCTCTCACATTTCTGCCTGTATGCTCTGAATTTTGTAATGTTTTCTAAAAAGAGAGCAGTTTTTACTGTAGTCTGAAATAATCAAAATTTGTTTTTGAAGTGTTGGATGGCTTCCTTAAGCTTTACAACTCATGATTATTGGGTGATATAAATTTTTAGGACCAACAGTCTCTTTGGGACCACCTCCATCAAGTTTCCTTCATACATGAACTGTAAGATTTGTATGTGTTTTCCACATGCTAACTCAGGCTCTGTAAATTTTGAATCTTTTTTTTCTCATCTACTACCAAGAAGCTTATAGCACTGAGTACAGTTGTGGTTTCTTATTGGGATGTAACCCCTTATCCTTCTTGCTGTTCTCACTCTTGGTGTGGATCAGATCAGGATAGTAGTAGTAAGAACAAGTTCAGGAACCTTTTCTTCACTAGAGTGACTCGCTTTATAATTCTTTTGTATCCAGTTTTATTATGATTTCTTACAAATAATGTTGAATAGTCAGTGATCAAAATTAACATTTGTGGAACAGACCCAGTGAACCAGGAGTGGAAAGTGTCAAAAAGTCCAACAACCAAAGAGGCCAATTTTTGTCAAGGTCAAATTCAAGGAGTCTGGAGTCAAATTGGCAAAGGTTTGAAACTGACGGAAGATTGTCTTATCTTCGACATTTTGTTCTGTCCCAAGTAGTCTAGAAATCAGAATTTGAACCTTTTAAAGTTAGTTTAGTTAAGATACTAACCATGTTTTGAAGTTGTTTTATTTCGTGTGAAGAGACATACTCTTTCTTTTCTCACACCCCTGTTTATGTTTTGATGTTGTTATGCCAGTTAGCTCTTCAAGACCCTTATGACATCCTTTGGCATCTTTACTCTTGCTTTCTTTTTAGTAATGGTTATGTAAAATTGGCTTGAGACAAAAAGCTTCAAACTGATTATCTTGATATACGTTCTTAATATGGTCCTAAGAAAAAAGTATCTTGTTAGGTATCTTCCAGGGAAGTAGTACATTTATGCAGAGCCTTTCAGAGGCTTTTAAAAAGTGAATATTTTGCATGATTTGAAGAACAGAGTAATTAGGGTGTCTATCTAAATGATAATAAAAACTCAGTGACTATAAACTGGCAATTCCACTTTGAAGCTTATAGGAAGATAGAAATTCAATGTTTTTAAACTATTTATTAGGAATATCAAAGCAGAAAATATTCCTTGCCTTTGATGAACAAGGTGATGTTCTATATTTGGATCAACAGTCATATATTTTGGCTCAAAAGCACAAAATAGCCCTAGATTGCTTCTTGCATTAGCAATGAATATATCAAAGACTGTGAAAAAGATTTTTTTTTACCACTTCCCTTTCCAAGCAAAAATAAAAATGAAATAGGTTTTTCTTCCCTACACTTTAATCTTTTTATCTATTAATTTTTCAGACATTCTGTAAAAGTGTTTATAATATTGTTTCAATTCAGTGATGCAGGGTTATGTAGGAAAAAGAACACTGACTTGAGATTGAATTAATTCTGCTTTAGTCTTAGCCTCGTGTAAACTTGCTCACATGCTTTAACCTTTATGAACCTGTGTGCCCTGCACTCTAACATACCTATATTGCCTACCTCTGCATTTGTTGTGAGAATCAAATAATAAAATGCTAGTACAAATGGCAAGAAAATGAATCATCCCTGAAGTTGTTAGTTAGAAAAACATTAAGCAATTATTAAACTTTTAAATTCTATTTTACTTGTTTTTATTATAGTTAGAGTTCTTACATTATAGTGAAGGTCTCAGCAGCAGCATTATTGAGACATTTTGAGCCAGACAGTTCTTTGCTGTGGGACTCTCCTGTGTGGTGTAGGATGTTTAGCAGCATCGCTGGTCTAGAAGCCAAGAGCACCCCTTGCTCCTATCAAGACAGTCAAAAATGTCTCCAGACACTGCCAAATATCCCATGTTGAGCAAAGTAGCCGTCTACTGAAAACCACAGTCGAAGGCCTTAATCAGTGGATTATTGAACAAACAGTTTTTAAAAAATCAGTTAAAGCAGGCAAGCATTTAAAAAGTGAGTATCTTAAGCATTTTTTATTGCAGCCAAAGCATACGGAGTATGTGTACATTGGCTTCTTGGAGTGGGAGCTATATCTTTGAGTCAGGTTGACTGGTGGCATCTAAAACTTCTCTTTTTTTACTGAAACATTTGTTTAATCTATCTTCTCCAGTTTCAGATTTCAGATTTTAATGATGAAGTAAGACCAAAAAAAGGATTGTAAAGTAATCTCAGGGTAGAAGTCTTCTAGACTTTGCAGTGTGTCTCAAACTTTATATATATCATTCATTTTCAAACCAGTATTACTTTTCTGGCTACTTATCTTTTTCGAGTCTTTCAACTCAGCTTTTGTTAAAATATTTTTTTTCCTCACATTGTATAACATTAAACTTAAAATTTCCTGACTTAAATTTCTCAGGAATATTGTAATTAAGAATATATAAAATGTAAAGATAAGTCTGAAATGCAAGATTCAGTAAGGAATATTTTAAATCCATTTGCTTATTTGAACAAAGAAAGCTCAAATAATTTCAATACCTATGGCAAGATTCATTCATTTTATAATCAGATATTTTTAAATGCTTACTGATGATTTTCTTCAAAATACGTATTAACATAGCATTGTTACCCCATTACTAATAAAAGGCATTCTTTGTGTTTCTTTGCTTTTTTCGTACATTTCATATCATATTTTATTAAAGACTTAGTGAATGTCACCTTAGACTCAGAGAACAGTGGTATATGTGGTAACTTAATGGTGTCATCTATCTAGTTTGCTTTTTAAAATGGTGATTGCCAAGTTTGTCCTTCCCCATATCATTGGGAAGACTTTGGGAAATTTTTAAGAAATCAGGGAGAACAGAGCTAAAGAAGATAATGATTTTAGGATACAAATTGATTTTTACTCTGTCATGAATTTTATTAACAAACAACAAATGGTAATTCGCAGGGAGCCTTTAATATCTAACCAGCTACTGAAGTTAGAATGCATTCTTGAAGTTAGCATTCAGTGTTTTATGTAAATAGAGCCAGTGTGTGTGGGCACATGTAAGTATATGCTCTTTTGGTGTCCTGTAAACAGTTTGTTAAACCATAATCTAAGATGAGGCATTTATTCTTTTTCTTCATCTGTCCATACCTATTATAGAATAGACCTTTGTTCATATTAATGTTCATATGAAAAAATAATCCTCTTTTGGGCTATGTGTCTTTGACATTTATTTATTAATCAAAACTAGCTTTTCATTCAAAGAAGAAAATATAAGAGCATTTGGAACTTTTTAAAATTACAAAAAAATCTTTATTATAGTACCAACATGAAGTACTTGTATCCTGATTTAGATCAGTTACCTAAAAAAGGTGTTGATATGTTTTAATGAATGTTAAATGCCAAACTAATTACTTTTTAAAAATTAATAAGAAAAAGATGTTTGGCATTATGTTCAATTTATGTTTCATGGGAAGATGTGTAGTTTCAGGTAATCACTCATTCTTAAAATCTCTCCACATAAAATGGTGAATTAATTCAAACTTTTTAACTGTATTTGTTTATGTTGCTATATTAAGTTGCTGAATCTATTTAGATAATGATTCCCAAAAAGTTTAGTCTATAAAAAAATTGAATCTCCTTTGTGTCCTGAAGATTTTAGTAACATTTGGGGAACATGGAACAGTAGAGTTTGAACAGTGAAGAGGTATCTTTGTCTTCCAGCTGTGACTCTCTCCAGTTTACTCTGTGCCCCTGGAGAAGCTGTTTCACTCTCTTGAGTCTCCAACAAGTTTTCCTTATAGACTATCTTAATTTTCTCAAGAATGTACTTGATAATCTCCTGAGGTTCCCTTTCAGTATTGGGCTAACAATCTTTGTCACTTAGGAAACACATTTTAAAAATCCATCAGAATCTATCCTGCTTTTCTAACATTGGAATTGACAGATGCCACTGTCAAGATCTTATGACAATAGATGTCATGCGTTTGGACATGAGAACATTAATGACAGCTTGGAACCCTAGTTATTTTCTACCCTATCCCAGCAAGTAATTTTAATTTTTTAGCTATTTTTGTTTACCTGGCATTCATTGGAAGGATTAAAGTGGAACCTATTTGGAATTATATCATGTAATAGTTCATTGAAAAAATTAAACTAATTTCTATTAACAAGAAATGGCATCAGTACCATAAATTTGAATCATTTCATAAAATATTTTTTGCATGTAAGATTAAGTTGTCCTATTAATAATTTAAATAAATTTTTTTAAAGTAATTCATCACATTTAAAATATGTTAAATATAAATATCTTGGGAATAGATCATGTAAAGAAGAAAAAAGAAAAATATCAATTTAAATAAATGCTCTTATTAAAACAAATTTTAAACACACTTATGCCACTTACTCTATTTTCAATGAAGATTCTAAAAATAGTAAAGATAAAATTTTTACTCTTGTTTATTTTTGCTTTTGGTTTATATTTAGAATATTCACCTCCTTCCCTTGTTTTCTAGTTTTCCAGATATTGATCTGATCAGCCAGTTTAATTCTTCATAGCATTTATTTCCTGACAGTTTCTGATTTTATCTATGAAACAAGTGATGTTTGTGATCTAATCAAGGTTGTGTTTCTAAGGTAAAATTATGAAGGTTTGAGCCACGCATTTCTGAGGACATTCTAAATCTTGGAGCACCAAGCAGGACCTGGCCAGCAGCCAGGCCAGCAAGTGGGGGCAGAAGATAAGCCAGTGCAGTTTCAAAACTGAAGGTGCATGCAATGGACCCATTGAAGATTGAGATGATGAAAAAGCAGATGTAGTCCAGTGGGCTACAGGGTCCCTGAATTTCCAGATATTCACAAAAGTATGGAGGAAAGAGAATAGTCCAGCTGAAACTGGACTAAAAAATATTTTTATGGTATGTTTCTATAAGCTGGTATGGATGCAATGTTTATATTTTATGTGTCCAGGTCTAGCACTGGATTATATGCCTATTCATTTTTTGTTACATTCTCATTCCATATAACTGTATTTGGGACAGAGGAGTTACATAATTTTGGAGGTAAGACAGTAAAGGTCTTATGTATATGGAGATATGTTTGCAGCAATATTAGACCAATCTTAGGTCATATATTTAAGACATATTTTTGGAGACAAGTATACATACAGTATACTAACCTTACTTTCCTACAAACCAAAATTTAAGGCTATGATAAAGTAATGTCAAATAAATAAAATGTTCATGTATATGAGAGATTTAGAGTTTTTGTTGGAAGCAGAGATAGGAAATATAGTATTCTCTGGCTAAAATATGGTAGTGATTCATTGAACTTTTTCACTCCTGAATATGATTTTTTAGCTCAGAAAAAAAAAAAGGGATGCATAATTTTTAAAATTTTCACATCCATATTGGAAGGCAGGTTAAGTTTTTTCTGGTTACAGTCTTCTGAGAACAATGAATATTCTTCTTCATGATAAGGTCCATTTTAGATTATGTTAATTTATACCATTCATGAAGAAAAATGACCAAAATTTGGATTTATACTCTGCCAGTTTTCATTTTTAAAAACAAACTAGTTCCTGAGGAATGAAGGTTTTTAAAAAAGGCAACTAAAACCTCAAAAAATCTCTCCTTTTTGGTCCTTTTATTGCTTAAAAAATTATATGAACATACTGTTTTTAAATTTAGGCTTTAAAAAAATGTCCTCATGCTGAGTTCTTGTTTGCCAAGTTTCAGTTTGGAGAGAATTTTTATAGCTTTTATAAACCCCTGAAAATAGAAAATTTTAAATGGAAATTCTTACACACCCTTAGTGAGGGCCACAAATCTTGCCACTATTTCAGAATGAAGGTAACTTTTCATTATTTAGGATTGGCAGTAGTGGCTTGATGGAGCAGTTTTTTGAAGGACTAAATTTCAGTTTTATGTTAGCTATGTTACAGTGGCTTAACATGTTGATATTTAGCCACATAGATATAGATTGTAGGTGATAAAACATTTTTAAATTTTAAGTGCATTTTTACTCAATCGAAAAGAGTTTATATGTTGAAGACTGTCTTATCCATCTTTTGGATATGTTAGACATCTTTTAACTTGGTTTTTAATCTAACCACTAGGAATGGTTTTGGAAGTTAGATTTGTTATACTTGAATTGATCATAGCGAGGTATCTTTAGAAGTATGAAAGATACCTTTTAAAATCCCTTGTTTTTTCACTTATTTATGTCCTGTGAACCCAAATCCAGAATATGTCAGGTCTTTGTCAGGTCCTAGTGGGCCTTTGCCAGGTCTCACTTCTGTTATAGGGGTGATAGACCAAAAATCTCACTTTCAAAATTGATAACTTGCTGTGGTACTTAGAGCTACAACCAGTGGTCAGTTTTACATTGGAGAATAGAAAGGAAAGATAGGAAATGGTTGAAGCTTTGGGCACAGAGAATGTTGAGTGCTGGGAAGAAAATGAATGAGGTAGACACTCAGCCAGGACAGTTAGTCATTTTTACATGGACAATGCAAAATCGAAAAAGCACTGCCAAAAAAGGCCAATTAAATTCATGCATACCATTTCATTTAGGTTGTCTCCTTAGAAAATGATTTCCAAATAGCAGCATATATTTATTTTGAACAAAATCTGTAGAAGAGCATTTTAGTAGAGTAGAAAATTTGTGGACCTCTACTAAATTTTCCTCTAGCAAACAATCCACATTTAAAGACACAAAAGTCCTTATTTTTCCTGGAACCTGCCTGTGGCTCTTTTCCTCTACCAGAAAGACAATAAGTTTAGAATTGGCAGAAGATTTGCTTTTAAAACTCTTGACATGTATACCCTTTGGCAGAAGTGCCCTAAAAGAAGACCAGTTTTTTGGAAGGGCAACTCTGAAGAGAAAAAATATAGAGCAAACTATTATAAGACTAATAGCTTGTCCTTGAGACAGGTACATGAATTAGTGATGGAATATTGCTTTAACTATATCCTGAAAATTCTTTACATTTATTTCTTCAATTGAATGAGGCTTTCTAACATCTGTGTCTGGAACTAATTCTGATAACCTTGACATTCAGGATGGAGATAAAGCATAGATATCTTCCCTCAAAATGCTTCAATATGGCAAGAGAAATTATCTAATATTGATAAATAAAGCAACGTGACATCTGTGTTGAATCCCAAATTGACTTGTTGAGCTGCATAAGAAGGTAAAAAGAAGGGGCTTATTTTCAAGATTGAAATGCATTGGGAAAAAGACAAGGTCAAACCAAAGTATGACTCAATGCAAAAGATTTTCAATCTTAATGAAAATCTCTTTCAATAAGAAATTGACAGTTGAGGAACAGGGTCACTGTTAGAAGTTTAACATTCTTCTGCGGGTCTAAGAGACAAAGTCCTAGAGAACTGAATTGTATTAATAGCTAGCTTAAAATTTATAACTTAGGAAGAACAGATGAATAGCTTTTGGAGTAAAGCCTAAATTACATAGGATGGCCTGAGCTCTGACATGAGTGATCAATCACTTCAGTGCTGCAACTGTTCAGTTTTAAGAACTCTTAAAAGGTTTCTTTTTGGCCACTGAAAATGCATCCAAAGGATAAATCCATAACAAGCTGATTATGGTATATGTTTATGGTTCTTTGTGTTTATCAGAAACTATAAGCAGGTTTCCTATTTATTTTCTATAACTCACTTCTTTTAACAGATTGATTTCTTTCAAACTTCCCTAGTAAAAATTCTGTTGGGGTTATTTTTTATTTATACATATAAAATGACAGTGTTTCTTTAAAGAAGAAAAATAAAAGGTATGGCATACTTAGGTTGCTTTACCATTACTTTGGGTATATAAGAGGACACATGACTAAATTGAGCTTTTGAAGGATGGGCAAGACTAAGAGGAAGAGGATGCATTGGGAATAGGGTGGAATAGGGGAAGATGCACAGTCTAGTTGGGAGGGAGGAAATCTGTCCCTTGAGGTAATAGGATTGAAGAAAGAAAGGTAGACAGCTGGTATATGAGGCTAAGAACCTGAATTTTAGTTGGTAGGGTATAACCATTGGTATTTTCAGGCAAGAGAAATATTTCATGCAATTAATCCTGTGGCAGTGTCTGCCAGGGTATCAGGATTGGATAGGACAAGACCCCTGGGAAACTGAACAGCAAGAACGACTAGGACAGAGAGAAGCGGGCAGGGCAATAGAGTGGGACCACAGCTTGAGACAAACCTACAAGGATGTGACACAGATGGAAGAATTTCCAATCTTCCATGAGGCATTGGATATTGAGTAACAAGAATGCAAAGAATGAAGACTCCCCCAGGTTGAGCCTGTCTTACTGGGGACAGAAACACTTCCAGTTCCTTCTTTATCTCATTTCTTGCAACAGATCAACTTTCAGACTTCCCTAGTGAAAATTCTATTTGGGTTATTTGTTTTACTGTTTATCTACAAAATGACAAGAAATTCAGTTAGCCTGAACGAACCATTTCCTGCATCATAGATGATTAAAAAATAGAAAATATTAACAAAAATTGGTTTGGGTTGTTTAGATTTAATATCTGGTCTAATCTAATACATTTCACTAGCAATGTGTCACATATACGGCTAGACTCTGCTGTATATATGGAGCCCTTCCCCATACTACACAGCAACATCGTTGATGACAAATATTGATACCTTACCTGACTCTGTGAGTTGGCCCTGAATTTCATGGCTGCAACCTAAAAGGTACTCCAGAAATTATACTAAATGAATAAAGGAGAGCCTCTTGTGATTCTTTTTTCATTGGTTGGTCAGTCATAAGTCTCTTTGAGGAAAAGGGCATCTTCTGTTAAGAACTCCTCGGCCTCTTTAAAAAGATGAAAAAATGAGTTTGCCTTGGGGGAAAATACACTGTAGAATGACCACTACTTCTAGGATGTTGTCATTCAGAAAAAATGTGAGGTCTGAAACATTTTTTACTAGTCTTTACATACTAACGGTTTTAGAAATCATTGCAAGAAATTTTAAGTCATGAGGGAGAATATTTTGATTGTCTAATATTTTTGCTTAATTCAGGAGAAGGAAAGACTCAAATTCTGTATAATGAGATGCTCATATTTTAAAACTTATTAGAAATGATCTGTGTCCAGTCTTTGCAGGATATGCTGAAAGATGCATAAGAGTCAAACACGGCCAGGAATGCAGGACAAAGGTTGGAAAGTGTTTAGATTCATCTCCAAATGGATCTGGCCTCAAGAGTTCTTCAGTAGTGAGAAAATTCTAGAAAGGTCTAGGTTTAGAAACCACAGCAGAGTTACAAGAAAAGGTTTTCTAGCTTCTGTTTCTTATGCCATTCAACAAGATTTAGAAGGAAATGCAGCCAAATTTAATGGTTGTTACCTGATGAAAAACAGACATCCTTTGGATTACCCTCACCAACGGACTGAACAGGACTAAATGCAATTAGAAAACTCCATGAGGACAAGAGGGTTGAGGAAAACAAATGGATATAAAATATGAACTTATCATGTTAGGTAACCTATGCATCTTTAAAGTGGCATTATAGGAAAATCATTAGAGGAATTTACAGTATCATGAAGTGCACATTAGATTCATCAGCTGAGAGTATTACTAAGTCAATATTTTACAGGAGATATGGAGAGTTTTTATGACAGCTTTAAAAAGAATGGAGGGATTTTTTTATACTCTAATGATGATTTTTATATTTTACCATGTTTAATCTTTAAAATGACATATTTCTCTAGAAAGACCATGCCATTGATACTGATTCCATTATGTTTATGATATTTGATACTTCTCATTTTGTCTTCAAAATGAAAAGTTCTTTGCATATCCTTGTAGTAAATTCAGTGTCAGTTCTCATTTTGAGCCGTGCAGTAGTTTCCTCATGAAAATAAATGGTAGGCATATCTGTTTAATTTAAATAAATATGCTAAGGACTTAAGGGACATTGCTATTCAAAAGAAGGTTACATTTTGCTTTTTTATGTCAACAAGGAAATTATTAGCACTTGTTTTCAAGGAAGAAAGTACAAAAATTATCATGATAAGAACTTGTTTCTGAAAAACGAGGTGATTCTCCTAGGCATACCCTTGGTGAATGAGAGAATGGTTTAGAGCCATAAGCAGGGCATTGGGAATCCTGGCCTATGCAGAAGCTTTACCCTCGGGCCAGACCTAGAGTAGTTGTAAGAAAATGATTTATGTGTTGTAATAAATGTTACTTCTCAATCTGTTTGCTTGTTCAATGGTTGAGGTCCCAAAAGAGAAGGTCTATCTCAAATTAGGACTGGCATGTATTATCTGTCAACTTTATATAGTACTGTAAAAGTCATGCAGCTGACAGTAATATTAGCAGAATGTTTTATAGATTTTGTACTGTGTGAAGCTTTGTATGGGTGAGGAGAGTCTGTGGGTCTGTGGGGCTCTGTGGTCCGGGATAAAGTTGCGTGTAGATGAGTCGTCTCTTTGCTTCTTGGTAAATGAACATCTGGCTCACATATTGATTCCATGTGTGAAAATGAGATCAGCCCATATAATGACCAGAATCAATCAGACTTCAGCCGAGGAGTAACATACACTGGTCTTGATTTGTTAGACAACCAGAATTGGCAGCACCTTGCATAATTTGGCACCAATTGACAAAGATTAGGCTGTTTGGGGGCCCTGGACGGTTATTAATTTGAAACCCCCCTTCAGTATTTTGCAGAGTAAAATCAGCTGTAACTTATTTGTCCCAGTCTCCTTCTTTTCATAGGAGCTCTAATTGTTTTAGACAAACAAGTGAGCTTGCGGCCTGTTCACTTTACAGGGGAAGACATGGATTCTTTGATCCATACAATATTCTTTAGCTCAACCTTGGAGCTATTTACTGAGGAGATTTATTTGCAGACAGACAGTAGAACAGTTCTTTGTGAATAGAAATGAGTATAGCTTCTATGGGTTTTCAGCTCAAGTTTCTGCTACTTACTACAAGCGAGATAAAGGAAACATCTTTATTTTTAAGCCAAATTATTTTTTTTCTTCTATATTTTTTTGAAAACGGAATATGCTTTAGACTTTCGTCTGTCTGCCCTTTCTTCATACTTTACATTTATTAGAGCAGAGGTTGAGCTCAGAAAAATCACCAAATACCATTTCCTTTTAGTCCTTTGCATGCTCATGAGGACACACTTAGGAGATCTGGAAACACAACAGATGTTGGTTGTAAACTTTTGGCAAATGTGTCTCCTTCCCTAGTTTCTGGGTATAAATGAAACTACTTGGCTGTATGAATAGCAGATATTTGAAGAAAAGCAGTGACCTTAATTGTCAAATGTTCTTTTAAGAGTCAATTATTACTACCCAATAGTTTTAAAGATACAGACTCATTTACTTTGAATTTAGATAATGATATTTAGATATCTAAACTAAGATTTTAATTTTTCCTCCAATTAAATAAGAGTTATTTGAACAGTCTCTCGAAATGCTTTTTATGTAATGGACTGGATAATGTAATAGTAAGACAGTTCCATAAACATGTCTTTATAATATAATGCCGTATGATATGGTTTTCATCAAGACTATTGATTTCTTCTTTGCACAGAAGAGAAAAAATGATGAGTTTGATTCACAAAATCTGTTCTAGAAATAATTCTCAATTATAAATTATATCTGACAATTATTCAACTATATTCATCTCAACTTTGTTTACCAGGCCTTTTTGTAAAAAAAATTTTTAGCTATAGATGGACACAGTACCTGCATTTTATTTATTTATTTTTTATGTGGTGCTGAGGATTGAATTTAGTGCCTCACATGTGCTAGGCAGGAGTTTTATCTCTGAGTCACAATCCCAACCCTGCCAGGCCTTTTGATAATCAGTATGTAAAAACTAACTCTCCTTTTTTTCCTTCTGCATGTTCTTTACTTCCCTGTAAGTTTGTAAATTAGAATTAAAAGTGTGTTTCTTTGGGGAAAATCTTTCAGAATCTTACCCTGGATAACTTAGGTCATTAACATTTATAGTATTCTTCCTGTTGTATTTCTTTTGAATAATTTTACAAATAATTTTTAGAAATCTGTGAATGGTATCATATAAATATTTGGAGTTCAAGTAACAAGGCAAACTGCCTTAACTGAAAATAAAATAAAATAAATAGTTGACTCCTGAAGAAATCATGCTTAATTAAATGTTTTATTTCCTAAAATACATTTTTTAGTTACAGATTAATGTTGACAGATTTTCAGAGGCATTATAGTTTTGAAGGTTTTCACCATCCCACTTATATACAACTTTCAAATTAAATATAAATTTTGGAGGAAAGCATTTCTAAACAGTAAACACTTTATTTTTAACTGGGAAGCATTTAAATCTAAACATGCATTCAGTCTATAAGTCCTACATTTTCAAAATCTTTCAAATTGCCTCCAGAAGGCTTAAAACCTGACTTTGGTAAACAAAAGTTCATGAGTTTTTGCCAAATGCTTTACAGTATCACTTTACAAGGATTATGACTAAAGACATCAGGCAGATTATTTGTTGCTTGTGAAAATTAAAAGGATTAGGAGAAAGTTTTAGAGAAAGAATGTTATATGTATAGGTAGGAACAGATAGGCCAAAAGACTTTGTAATTACAGACCACTAAATGGCATAGTCACACATAAAACCTATTATAGAAGATACACTATGAAGGTGTCACAGGCAATTGACATTTTAGAAAAACGGCCAAGTGTGTGGCTGTCTCACACATTAAAACAATTTCAGCACACATGGGTTTTCCTGTCCTTTATGACTAGCCTCAGGTAAGAATTCTTGCATATTAAAAATATTACCACGATTTCAAAGTGAGCCAAGTCGTGTTACTGGAATGTGTGATAATTTACTGTCCTGTCTACACTCTAAGTGAAACCATGTTAACACCAACCACACTTAAACATGGTTCTGGTTATATTTCAGACATGGCGTGGACAGCTTTATATTTCATAAGACACTTCTTTGTCTTTTTGTATATTGGTTAATTTTGTATAATTCTGTCATTTAAATCATCCACGAATGCTAATTGATAATGACAGTAGCATTCAGAGCATTCTACAGATGCCCTGCAACGGACTGTTTCCTATTTTACCCCTATTTATGCAAGAGTGTTTGTTTGGTGTGGTAAGACAGAGTTTTGCCAGAGTGACAGATGAGGTGGCTCTCTGCATGGATATGAAGATCTATATCCTGAGCCTCATAAAAATGTCAGCCTAAACTCCTCACATGACTGTTATGTATTAAAATAAAACGTTATCTTGTGGTGGTCTTACCATTAGAGATTTTCTTACACCTGAATAAAAGTTCACGTTTTTGGTCATTTCAGCTTTATTTTGTTCCAGATGTAGTTTGAATGAGTTCCTGTTGTAGGAGGTCATGTATTTTCAACAGCATCACTCCTGGGAAGAGTTCAGAATAAATGTGTCTAACTGATGATAATGTCATGAAAAGCAACTCAATGCTATCAGTGTAGCTCAATCAAGTGTCCTGACTGATACTAAGAAAAGCATTGCTCCCCACCCCGCAAATTTATTGAACCTTCCTGGCCTACCACTTTCTATAAAACAATATGTGTTTAAAGGAATTGAAAAGGGCCAGTTCTGAGTTGGGTGTTTGGTTGTGTGCATGAGAACAAAATATGATCTTAATAAAAAAATATTTAATTTTCAGTTGTGGAGCATTCTAAAATACTCTGTCATAATTTGAACTTTTATCTTTTAGTCAGTAAGAATCATATCATAACTTCTGGCCCTGTTCCATCTATTTATCATTTTATAGTTGATTTTTTATAAGGAAATATAGACAGTGGTTTTTAAAGTACACCCTCAAAGGCTCCCGGCTTAGGGCTCCTGCCTGTTCCCATTGCCCTTGGCTATTTGGGTCTGTAACTCTTCCTTTAAGACATGCTAAAATCAACTAAATACATACCTTTTAAATAGTCTGGGTAAGATGTAGTGTGGTTCTGAAGTTAAAGCATTGTAGTAGTGCTGCCTCCAGAGAAATTGGACAGCAGCGGGCAATGAGGGGGTTTGAGGAATGACAAAAAGAAGACGAGGATACCATCCTGCCCGAGATAATGAACAGAACCCTAAGTCATTCAGGTGGGAAATGAGTAGACGTCAACTGGACAGTCTAATGAAGCACATGTGTGGATTCTACACATCCCTTGGAAAAATATGTAAGTTGTTTTCTATAGTAATAAGGGTTCATAATTACCCACAGTCACAGTGATACCAAATAAGGAAAAAATAAGGGTTTTGATGCTGTACTGGGTTGGTGGTACAAATTACAGCTTTACTATATTAAGGCAGGAATGTTCATGCTTTTCTCTCAACCCAGAAATAACTCCAGGATCGATCAAGGTGATGACAAATGCATATTGTGTATAGATTTGCATCTTTATTAATACTTGAATCCTTAGTTTGGAAGTTATTTTAAACTTTTGTCAACACTTATAATACTAGTTTAGAACTAAAGGAATCTCAGGAAATATTTCTAGCCATCTAATTTTTAAATAAAATAGAAATTTTTTATATATTTTAGTTTGGTGGCTTATGCTTTAATGCTAGCTTACATTTTGCTCTCTTAGGATATTTAAATTTGTTCCTAAAAGGGGTTTTTTGAACATAGAAAATAAATCAAGAGGGTCTTATCCAAATCAATGATCAGTATTATTTTTTCTTTTCATTGTGGTAGTTTTTTGCTTTATTTGGCAATAATTTTTAACAGCGAATGCTGACCACTGTTGTCTAGCAATTCACCTACAATTGTGTGGCATCTTCAAGTGTCAGAATTATTTACATTCAGAGAGAGAAATGCCACCAAGTAGACTTTATCATCTTTTTGTGTAACAGTAAAGTAGGATTCTTTCTGGGTATTTATATTGAAGATTTATTATGAAAACAAATTATTGAAAAATCTTCATTGTGGCTAGTAATAAATATTTCTCTTTTTGGCATGTTAAGTAAATGATATGCCCTTTTTGAAATGTGTGTACATAGGTACATTTGTACATGTTGCAAGCGTGACAGATTGACCTGTTTTTGACAGTTTCTCTGCTGCTTCCTGAGTGGCCCTACTTAGCTGTTTGGCTCAAGTGGTGCATACAGCACATATTTGTTGAGCACCGATTGTGGTTCAAAATAATGTGAATTGAACCTGGAAACTTCATTTCACCTGTAGATTCAGAGGTCTGTGTGAATACAGTGGAACTGTGGTGTTGGCTTCTCCATGTTATGACACCTACAGCCATGTTAATGTCCACATTTCCACTTGTAGATTTTCTTTTCATGTGCCTTGCATTTGCCTGGGTCCTGCATCAAAGAGATAAGAGGAAGGGAGTTGATAATTGGAGGTAATTAGCCTTTCATTATTTTAGTTTTTGAAGTTAAAGCTTATTAGATCCCCAGCCTCTGAGGTTTTTATATATATTTTAAGTGGGTGGATTCTATTCTTTGTTGGTCTTCCCTGTTTTTGATCCCTGTGCAAAAGAAAAGCAACTCAGAGGAGAGCACCATGACTTAGCTGATGGTTCGTTGACCTTGTAGCTATATTGGCTCAAATCTGCAGCACATCATAAGGGATGACTTTATCATTCCACATGATTCCATTTATAGCTCACTTGCAGACCATGTAGATGGTTGTGTTTCCTGCATAATTAAGCATGTGATGCCTCTGTGATTCCATGATCACCTTTGGATGATAGTGAATCTTCCAGCAGGGAAGGACAAGGTCAGGTATACATTTTAGGAAGCTTATTATATTGGCAGGGAGAAAGATGGACTGGTGTCAGATGAAGAGACCAGTCACAAGACCTGAATTAGGATAGTGGAGTAGATTTAGAGAAGCGGATAGAGCAGGAGTTTAAGGGAAATTTAGGAGATTTAAGTTACCTAGAGCTGGTGAAGATTAGATACCACCTGTGAGCAAAATGGAAAAGTAGCTTCCTATTTAGGCTCTGGATGACAGCATGAAGAGTTGTACCATTTACACTGAGAGGTGTTTTTGTTCCTAGTAGGAATTGATGTTACTCAAATTGGTGATAATGTTGTTTTTTTTTTAACAAGCCACTTTGAATTTCATGTGTTTGAAATCTAGGCTTTAATACTCTAAGCAGGTAAAAATAAGACTCCAGGCTATATTTTTGTACTGGTTATAAATACTTGGAAATTAGGAGTTTTTAGGTATTAGTTGGAAATTGGGCATAAATGAGATTTCTCAGGGTTCAAAGTTCCCACTCTAGTTTGTAGTTATATAGGTCATAGCAGTAATACTATGCCATCCTTTTTTTTTTTTTTTTTTTTTTTTCCTTTTTCTTTTTGCCTGATTCTTTCCCTACCAGCTGCTATACATCTCCAGGTCAGAATTCTCTCTCTTCCCTTCAGAAGTTTCTCTACCATCTGAGAGAACCTGGCATTGGGCCCAGTGCCAGGCAGCTGTGTGTTTAGTGAATGAGCAAATAAACAAATAATAAGTAAACAGAAGAAGCATGTAGAATGAGAAAAAAAGAAACTCTGGGGAAACAATGATTAGGGATCTAGTCTATCTGAAGAGTAGTCAGACAGCTTTGATGAGGCTCAGAAGAGAGTGGTGGCACTGTGAAGCCAGGGGAGGAGAGAGCTATAAGATTAGGGGTTGCTAGTTCTCAGAACCCATTAGCTCCTCCAGCTCCGGCCCATGACTCTGTGAGAAAGAGCAGCGAAAGAGTTACCCTGTAACAAGACCTGCACACAGGTGACAGTGTGTTTGGTTCATCTGCTACACATCATTATTGTGAAGAATATAATCCAGGATGGGCCTATATTGTCATTAAAATAAATTTTCGCCTGGTCATTTTCTACTCAGATCAATAACTGATAACCTTTTCCATGTCTTCTCTGTATCAAGTGATAAACTGGCAGAGATGTTTTTTAAAAATACTTTGTGTTTCATGAAATTGTTTAAAATCAAAATGGTTCAGCATGAAGATTTTGCAGAATTCAGTGAGGGTGCATCAAACGGTGCCAAACATCCAAATAGTGTTTTTGTAGTCATGGAGTTGGACGACTGAGAGAGTCTAATTAGACAAAACTCTGCCCTGGCTATTTGTAATGATATAAGAACAATATTGAACTCTTTAGGTAATGAAAGTCCAGCATTTCCACAGATGTGGTCTCATAGCCCAGTATCACAATTAGCTTCACATTGTATCCTATGTACCACATTCCTCTTAATTATGTGAAAATAGCTTTATACCATTCAAGCAGTTACAATGCTCAGATACAGCAAAAACAAATTGAATAATTTCTCTTAATCTGTTTTCATCATGTTCTTTAAGCCTTCAAGAACACCAACGCATCATTTCTTCTGCCTCTAGGAAATGGTATGAAAGTACCCAGACTTAGACTTCATTATTTCAGAAAGCTGTGTGTTTCAGGAGATACTCTCATTTTCTGCTTCTGACTAGGCCTGCTGCTTCTATTCTTAGTGAGTTTGATGCTTTTCTCATGTTGTTTGGAAGTAAAACCTGATCTTTAAATGATCTCAATTTGAAAATCCTAACTAGTTTTTTAAAAATAGAAAATTTACCCTTAACAGGTAAAGCCAACACCTTCCTGATAGTAGAATATTCATACGAATGAAAAAGCAAGGAAAGAGGAAGCAGGTATTAATATTCAGAACATACAAAAATGACTAAAAGATATTTTTCCCTCTAAAAAAGCACAGAGGATGGTTTTATCGGTAGGACATACATATTGTTAGATAAGCACCATACATTCCTGGGAATATTTGATGAAGAATCTTAAAATACTTTATAAAGAAGGGAGAAGAATTTTAATGGTAGATTAATTGTAGTAAACTTGAATTAATTTTCCTTTTACATTTATCAACATCATTTTGGTTTGGGAAATAGCCATAGTTCATGGTCTTTGAACTTACCCAATAATTGTGTCAAAAGGCTCTGCATCCATTCCTTAGTTTACTCATCTAGTAAATAAAAATTTGAATAATAGTTTATCATAAGTTCTGCTTAAAAAGCACAAAATTATTATTAAATTCCAAGAGAATTATAAGATTTCTGAAACCTTTTCTCTTTTTTTTGGATTTAAATATAGTTCATTTTTCCAAAATACTTAATTTTATAGTAAGTAAATTGGAAGGTTGAGGGACTGAGGGTGTAGCTCATGGTGGTAGAGCTCATGGATAACAAATAAGGATCTAGGTTCAATCCTCAGCAAACCTTATCCCCCGTATAAGGGGGATGAGAGCAAATAGACATTTCTAGTTCAGGAAATCTATTTTGAAGTCCACCACAACTCCCAAATAATAATTGAATTGCTCATGACAAAAACTGGCTGCCTTATTACAACTTTAGTAAACACCCAGGATTAGCTCACTTCTGTCTGGGGTCTATTTATTTTCTTTTATTAATAAGAAGTAGCTTATGATGAATCATGCTTCCATCAACCTGGGCAGCTCTTCGATGAAATACATGCCATGAAGTTCCTTTAGTGTGTTCAAGCAAATTTGATTTTCTTTTTGTAACATGAACCTTTGTTTCAAATATGTTAAGTTTCATGCTTACAGGATTCAAATATGGCTCTACTCCATTATATCACGTTTTTCTAGCTTATTGTTTCCATTATGAATAAATTTTCTAAAATCCGAAATTATTCTCCAAGGTTCAAACTTCAAACAAGAAAACCTTATTTTTTAACTTTATTTCATTGGCAATGTTCCTAAAGCATTCTGTACATATATGCTGAGTTGAAGTCAGTGAATCAACTGTAATTTCTCTGGTGACTTTATTGAAACTTGGTATCAGAAATCAGTGGAGTCTGTTGCTCTAGAAAGTACTTGTCAGTTTTTTTTTTTTTTTTTTTTTTTTTTTTTTTTAGTTCTTTTGTCTTTTATGGTTTTCTAATCCCCTTCCTTCATATCTGTATATTTCTCCATTCCTCCTATTATTAACAGACCTTTCCTACTCTTCTTGTTGATTTTCTTTTTTTGGTATCTCTGATGTGCTCAGGTCTCCAAAATTAGATATTAGTATCTGATCAAGGTCATGGTCAATTTATTTTTAATAAAGGGCATGGTCTTCATTGTGTGGTTTTTCTCTCATGCATTTGATTCAGAAGCTGATATTTTGCCTCTGACACATCGATAATTATGAAAGAGGAATTTATTCTCCTTGATTTTGAACTTCAGTGTTATCCCTAGGAGAACCAGTATACATTTGAATTTGTTTTGGGAGGGGGAGGTACTGGGGATTGAAGTCAAGGGCACTTTACCACTAAGCTACATCCCCAGGCCTATTTGAAGACAGGGCCTTACCGAATTATTTAGGATCTTGCTAAATTGCTGAGGCTGAACTTGAATTTGCAGCTCTTCTGCTTCAGCTTCCTGAGTTGCTGGGATTACAGGTATGTACCACCAAACCCAACTGAATTTTAAAATAAAATTTCTTCTCAGACAATAGTTTCATCTTTCCAAAGAGCAATGAAGCATCAGGTAATGCACATTCAATTACTGATTTTCATAATAACCTATCCTTAAACATTGGTTTCAAAATACCTTAGTGTAGTTTAACCTAAGGGGATGGAAGTCACAAATTCTTAATTCTGCTTCTGGATATTTAACGAACCCATTCAGTTCTGCCTGATGTTGTTCAGGTCAGACACTGGAAATACAGTGAATAAAACATCAATTTTGCAGAGTTTTGTAATAGACATCACTGATAAATAATATATAGTCTTTCATTTGAATGCTTTCATTCCTTTTCAGATCAAGATCATTATACTAGTTAAAAGATACAGGAATAGTAAATATTATTTTCTTCTCTCTCACCTAAACTTTTATTTATTTATTTATTTTTGAGGGGGGTGCTTAACCACTGAGCCACTTTCCTAGCCCTTTTTTAAATTGTTTATTGTGAAGCAGGTCTCACTAAGTTCCATAGGGCCTCCTAAGTTGCTGAGGCTGCCCTTGAACTGGCAATCCTCCTCTCTCAGTTTCCTGAACCTCTGGGATTACATACATGTACCACCATGCCTGACTCATCTAAACTCCTGAGACCATTTCTGTCTCTTAGTTCACTAGAGCAAACTAATATTTATTGTAAAATTTATATTCATGTTCTACTTTCTATAGTCTAAGTTCCTTGTAGGCAGGGTCCATCTCTTAAAGAGTCCACATTTCCATAGGATTTTGTATGTGGATTGGAGCTCATTCAGACTAATAGATCCTGAACAACTTTAAGAATGTCTTCTTTCAGTGTCTCTGGCACCTGAAGACCCTCAAAACATTGATTTTGTTTGCATTTAAATAATATTTCACTGTCAGAAGAGTACACCTTGTTGGTATATGCCCACAGTCAAAACCAAAGCATATAGTAGGTGTTATTTACAGAGGCTTACTGATGTAGCACTATTTTAGTGTCTGATATTTTTGTGTCATATGTAATGTCAATAATTAAGCCAGCAGATGATCTACTCTTCTTTGAAACTGAACAACATGAACTAGGAGAAAGCTGCTCAAGCCACAAAGTTATTCCTTAAACAGAATTGGTAGAACCATCTCCTCCCCTTCAGTTCCTTTATCTTGTTTCTGTTGAATTGCCTCTGTTGCTGAAAAGAATTAGAACTTGAGGACGTTGGAGTCCATTTCTGGGCTTGATATGTCCCCCAGGTATGAAAAGTGAGTGGAGAGAATGGATGTTTTCTACGAGAGCTAGAAGAACTGAATTACAGAACTGTGTTGCGTCTGAAGAACAACGCCATGAGCAAAGGGAAGATAATATTTGATGCCTATATCTTTTACCTTCATTTTCTAGTATCGTATTTACCAGTATTTTTCCTTTTGCTTTGGGCATGGGAAAACATTGCTTGTGACAAAATATATTTTTATTTTTAAAGAGATTGAAAAATGGTGATCTTTGGCATCAGAATTGTAAGCAGCAAAACATGGGATATTAGGTATGTACACTAGTGAAAATACATAAAATATGTACACATAAAATACATATGTTTTAAAGTTTGATTTTAATTTAGGGGCAGATGTTCGAAGCTTCTGTTAACAAATATGTACTTAGAGTTCACTGCAGATACCACTAGTCACCTTTAAAAAGTGAGAATTTAGTGGATTTTTTGTTGCTGTAAGACTGGCATTTTTATTTCTTTCCAACATTTAAAAATTTACCCTACTGTGTATTTTTTCATATAATTTAAAATAATTAGCAAAACAGCTGACAAGAAAGTTTAATTTACTAGATTTTTTTTTCCTTTCCTAGCTCTTCATAGTAAATGAGAGCCATTACGTTTCAGAATGAAAACAAAAAAAATCTTACATTTTTTTAAAATACATAAACATGTTATAGGATATTAATTGCATTTTAGAACTATATCTTCCTTCTGCCTACAGTGATTTGCTTTTCTGTCTTTTGGTACTGATAATAATGTAGCAAATTGTTACCTGTTTGCTAAGGAAAGAAAGATTATCCAGAGGTAGGCTACGCTTTTCATATTTAATAATTGCTTGTTACATTTATTACTTTTTGTCATAATATAGGAACTGGAAAATGGTCTTATTTCAAAAGACAGTCCATTGTATGGAAATAGCTTAAGGCTCTGAAGACCAGAGACATGTTCACACTGTTCTGCCAGTGAGTCCTGAGTCCTGTTGGTAGTTTCTTAGACTTTCTAAGTCATAATTTTATTTTCAACCTACTATATACAGATAGTCCCTCATATTGCATAATAATGGTAAGGATGAGAAAATGGATTTTCAGAAGCAACACAGAATTTGACAAGCCATAGTTAGTTGCCCAACCATATGTACCTGTTAATTTATTATTTTATGAGGCATGAGAACCAGTGGGGGCAGTTGAGGTTCTGAAGACTCAAATCATGGACTTTACTACAAAGTGACAATTAGAAATGACTATCTGACTATCCAGGAAGGGGACCGAGGAACTTCAGGTATGCCATTTTTGAAGATGTCTAATAATTGAAGATATACCATGCTAATTCAACTAAAATTTTAGACTCAAGAGTTTTGTTTGAACAGTATAATTAGCCTGGTACAATCCATTGCTTGTGTTTACTGTGCTTCTCTGGGTCATTCCATTTGTTTTCCCATACTCCCTTAATTCTGCAAAGGACTGAACTTGTGAAGACTTTGATTGCTGAGTTATACAGGTGATGGCAAAGGATATTTAGTAGCTGGGAAGGAAAACCAGTGCTGTTTTGCATAAGCTGTCGCCTGCTAGTGTAAAGAAATTGTTTCAAATTCTTTAAGAGTAAGAGAAAAGGTCCCATTGAATAAATGGCTAATTTAGGTATATTTTCTCCTCCAATTTCTGCCATAATTTGGCTTTTCTGTTTCTGACACAAGATCTATTAAACGATAGTACAGGTTTCATCACAGAAGTAAATAACAGCATGTTTCCTTGGGAGCAATTGAACAACAGAATAAAACAGTGCTTACTGTTTTTTGAAAGTTGTGACAGATTGCCATGGTAATAAAAAGTTGCATCATGTTGTCATAGCAACCAGAATTATAAAACGAATTTAAAGGGGTTGGAAAGATACCCTTTGGTGGTGTGATTCCTATAACTTTTAGGATTTGTTCCTCCTCTACTTCTATTTATTTCGTTTTATTCTGATAAAATGTGGAAGAGGAGCATAGTGAGAGGGGATAATTGGAATCCGTACTTCTACACAAATGAAGAGTTGCAACATAAAGGTTTAAGTCATCACAGTCTCTGAACCAGGTAGAATTCAGGGTCTGGAGCGCAGGATCAGATACATTGCTGTCAAGCCATCCGACTCTGAGCAGGAGGAAGTTCCATTCCGAGTGGGTTGAAAAGGTATTTCATCTTTCTTTATGATTATTCATGGCTTTCCTCTCAAGCAAAAACATCCCAGTCTTCCCCTGAACAAAATGCAGTATTGAGCTTTGGGAGCTGATTCATCAAACTTTATCAGGCTTTGGGGAAGATTGCTTTTTCTCAGTAATTAGAATGATTTAAGTCATTATAGTTACTCAAGAGGTTAAACTTTGACCCATGAGGTGAAAAACTAATTTCAATGCTAACCCATTTCTATTATTCCACAGTGGGGGGAAAAAGCTCTATGAGGCATTTGAGACTTTTGTTGCTGGAGTACATCTGATGACAGATCGTACAAATAGTAACGACTGAAGCAAAATAAATTTGTTAACTTTGAAGTTCTGCTGAAAATCAGTTGTTTTACATATGCCTTCTCTTCTCTCGCCGTCTTGGCATGAGCAATTTGCTTTTGTTCTTTTTGTTGCTACATTGCCTCCTCTCCACTTGCTTTTTAACAAACTCTTTAAGAGTTCTGCAAGTTGCAGCAAGTTTTAGGCATTAATAGTGGCCAGGTAGTATAATACTATTTTTAATGAATGTCTGTTTTCTATTCTTTACTGTGCTTTCTTTGGAAAGTGGCCCATGAAACAAAGTATTAAGAAAACACGCTGCTGCCCTGGAATGTGTGTATTAGCTGCAGATTATTTCCTATTAGCAGATTAGCTGCAAGGCTATTGGCTCAGAAAGGTCTTTGAGAGTATTTTGTTTTGTAACTGATTCAAGCCATGGGAGAGAATTGCCACCATGATTGGAAAGAAGAATTAGCTACTGTTGCCATGGACACTGGAGTTCACAGTCCCATTGTTAAATCTAGTGCTTCAGCATGAGATGCCCCAGCGTGAGTTCAAGCTTTGTTAATGAAATGATCGAATATACTTTTTCAGAGCTGTGACAGAACCTTGTGAAAGATAAGTGAAATACATTTTTGTTATAGAATCAGAGTTTTCTTTATAAATGAGTGTTTTCCACTAAATAAAATGATTCCGTGCCACAGCCCTCTATGAAAACTAATACTTAACACCCATTTAACTATAAAATATTTTTGTAATACATTTCCATTGATAGCATCTTTTTTAAACTATTTTTTTAAATCGAAAAGTAAAATTTTCAAATGCTTAAATCACATTCTTCTAGACCCATGCCACTGTGCCAGTATAAATTCATCATGGTATCTTAAGTTGATATACCTTTTCTAAAATACAGAATAGAATAATGTAGATTGAAGCAGCCAGTATATTTTAAGGACTTGATCCCATGCAACCTACGTGAGATATTAATTTTTAAAACTGGAAAGAATTTATGCAGGTTATAGACTAGTGGTATATTGTGATGACAGAGTGAAAAGTTATAAAGTTCACAAAGAAAGGGATAAGAGGTTGTCACTAGCAGACTTCTGCTAATAGTCCAATCTACAGATACTTATGTGCAGGCTAGAAGCCAAATGAGATGTTCTGCACTTCAAAGAGAACTTGGAATCTTGAACAGCCCTTCTTTTTGTATATTTTACACCTCCTATTCATCAAAAACACTTTTGTTCTATTATCCCACTGACAATGCTGTTTTGTTCAGAGGGGCCTAGATTAAATCAGGATTCTGTCACTAACTGATCATGTGATTTTGGCCATGTATCTACCTAGAGTAAACCTCAGTTTCCTCATCTATAAAATAGAGTGACAGTATCCAGTAGCATATCCATAGCATTGCTTTTGTGGATTACATTATATAATTGCATATATTATACATATATGTATGTATGCATAATTGTCCTTTGTCCTTTTAGCTTGGCTTCAGCATAGTAGTCTTTCCTATGATGATGTTGCCAGAAAGGAATCTTGAGAAGCTTGAAGATGCTCCCCTACCCCTCTGCTATAGATAAAGACAGATAGAGTGTGTGATATGAAATAAACATAGCCAACACTGTATTCAAAACTTTATAATGATTTTCCATTTCTGATAAAACGTTCAGATATTCTAACATTAGAACCCTGACAGTTACTGCCAGTTTGCCAGCCCCTCCAGCTAACTCCAGTATGTGCATCTAGCTATTGCCCTGGACTCTTCCCAAACATACCTCACAAATATTATTACTTCTGTGTCTTTCCTTACCAAGTCTCTGACTAAGGACATCCTTGCTTCTCCTTTCCTGCCTATGGTCAATTTTATTTAAGATCCATAGTCTCCGAAGTATTTCCTGATTAAGTCAATATCTGTCCTCCTTAATGTTCCCCAATGTTTTCCACTTCTCAGTTTTTTTTTTCAAATTCTTAAATATTAGAAGCCAAGTGAAAACTGGTATGAAATTTAAAAGACCTTTAACTCTGCATAATCATCAAACTCTCCTGTATATATTTTTAGAAAAGTATTAAGCATATTTCAAGGATATCAACTCTCCACTAATTTCATTTATCCAACAGATTTGAATTAGCCAGTTGTATATGGATTTATCCTCAGTTGATGAACCTGTAATAGGTTTGATTGGTACTTATCACTATATAATTCCAGTGTCCTTGTCACTGATGGATTCTTACCAACTGGGTAAGAACATCATCAAGTCTCCCATGATTCTTCTCTGTCAGCATTATGAAGGGAAAGACTATCATGCCCAAGCCAAGGTAAAAGGACAAAGGCCAGCCATCTGTACGCCAAGATGAAAAGAGTAATAATGTGTCACTGGTCTGCTCTGATTCCAGTTCTCTTGGAATCTTGGCTTTTAAATCCCATGTAAATAAATGCAAGCACCTACCTTATTTGCTGATGAAATCTGGCAACATCAGGTACATAAGACATTCTGAAGGAGAAAAAGAGAAGGACAAATGTCTCATCAAAGATGATATTAATAAAGCTGCACAAGGGGAAAACTGGAACCATCTTTGGCAAAATCTAATTATTACGCAGTGGTGATTCAGATGTCTACTTTGTTTATTTCCCAGTTAGCACTTCAGAAGGGGAGAAGAGAATTGTTGCCATAAACTTACATCCTTAGCAAAGGATGAAGAAACTTCTGGAAAAATCAGAATTCAGAGTATATGTTTCAGTATTTGCTGTTGTTATTGTTCCTTTATGTCATGTTTTTAGATCATGGTGGAATTAGATCACTGTAAATACAAAAGATCCCTCCAGTTTTGTATTCAAGGAGCTGTAGGGTATCTTGGATTTAATGTGGAAAAAAGGAACAATTGCTTTCCAATTTGCCAAATAAAACAGCCTTCCAAATTCTGGGAAATGTTTTTTCTTTTTCCTTTTTTTTTATGGTGGGGGGAGGGAGGACAGATGGTTACTGGGGATTGAACTCAGGGGCACTGGACCACTAAGCCACATCCCCAGTCCTCTTGCATTTTATTTAGAGACAGTGTCGCACTGAGTTGCTTAGCACCTCTCTTTTACTGAGGCTGCCTTTGAACTCATGATTCTCCTGCCTCAGCCTCCCAAGCCCTTTGGATTACAGGAGTGTGCCACCATGCCTGACTCTATTTCATGATATTAACTTGAATGATTCTTAAGAAGATAATCACAGTTTGCAATTCCATGAGATTAATTTTATGGTCAGAGGCGGTGGAATTATTTGGGCAGATTAACCTGTAAGTATTGACAGCAGCAATAACAAACCGATGAAAGTAATAACAGTAGAAAGGTAGTAGTTTGATTCAGAGGGACACAAAAGATTGAAAAATAATGATTATTGTATTAAATTTACAGTTTGTTGCTTGATATATTAATATATACTCTGGAAACCTAAATTGTTAAAATATTATTTATTAGCCCAATGAGGGAAGTTAATTTTGCAAGCATGCAAGAATATATATATATATTATATACATGTGTGTATATGCAGTAGATTTTGTATGGATTTTATGTATGAATTACAATTTGAAATTTTTAATTCATGTAGTGGGACATAATAATTATATCTGTTTCTTCTTCTCATTATCCTTACTTTAAAGAAAAATTGGAATGGAAAGAGTTATTTCACAGTCTTACTATCTTGCTTATTGTAATATCTGGATTTTATGAGGATTGAGACATTTAAGAATTCCCTATAAAACTGCTCTTGCCCCAGTAAAATACCCTTCTCTTGGTTAGATAAAAAGTTTGTTTGACAGAATCACAGTGTGTGCCTTGCACTGATATCTATATAAAAATACAATTGAAAAACAACGGAATTAAAATATGGAGATAACCATCACCCACATTCCACAGACATGAATTCATTCTTATTTTCTTCTACTCTTATGTTTAGGGGAAAAGAAAATTGAAAGGTCAGTGACATTGTTGTCCTTGCAAGGGATGAAATGACACATATAACACAATACAGTTTGATGCATAAAAAATAGCATTGTCAAAATTTTAAGTTTCGGGGCTGGGGTTGCGGCTCAGTGGTAGAGCGCTTGCCTAGCACATGAGATGCACTGGGTTCCATCCTCAGCACCAGATAAATAAATAAATAAAAGTTATTTTTTAAAAATTTAAGTTTCAAGTGGATCAAGAAAGTTATATTTGAATAGGCCAGAGATATAAAAGAGTGGTAAAATAATATATACTTATTCATTCAAAGTTTTCATAACTCTAATTTGAATGTCTTTTAGAAAAGTCATAACTTTAAAGGAGCCCTTTTAAAAAGCCAAAATCATGCTAATATAGGGACTCTAATAAAGTGTATTTTTGACAAATTTTATTGTTCTCTCCAAATATCATAGGCCTATTATCATCCTGCCTAAAGTCACTCTTTACTTTGAAATTAAAACATAATGTAGCCGCAGAGCACCCTAACTCATAATCTTCTGATACAAATAAATGGAAACAAAATGTACACTCTTTAATTAATGTTTAAAAACCCAACTCTTTACCAGTAAACCAAGAAAAATGTGACGGCTGAACTGAATTCTGTGAGACAATGGGATGCTATAAAACTTCTTAATTGGAAAGGATTGAATGCTGCAGGAAAACTTCTGTCTTTTCTATAAAGTAGAGTTTGAGAGGGGAAAAAAAGACCCTTAATTTGTTTTTCCTTAAAACTTGTTGCTTTTTAAGTCTAGGATTCAGAGTTTTAGTTTTGGTTTTGTATAATGGGAGTAATTGGGCAATGTGGCTACACAAAAATTAAATAAGAAAATATGGTCCCACATGCGGTGATGAAAGATGCTAACATTTTTCTAGTATCCTGTGTATCACATCTGTTTTTAACTGAAAATGTATATACCATGTAATTCTCTCAAGGCCAGGTATGTATCCAAGTTTGAACAGGAATAGTACAGGGTATGGAGCATGGGAAGGCCCCACTAAGTCATGTAGACTGTCTCCCAGGAGAGGAAGGCTATCATTCTGGGTGGTGGAAGTATAAAGTCACTAGAACTGTACTTCTGGAAGACAGAATGTTGTCACCATAGAAGGAAAACAGTGGATATCGTTGTGACCTACTAAAAAGAGTATGCACTTTGTGCTTTTATGAGAATATTTTTAAAGCATTGAAGCCAACATAACCTATCCTCAGTTATAATAATCATCAACTACTTATGAGCTGACGATTTTAATTCTGAATTTTCCAAGTGTGTGATTCATCCTTATATGTCCCATTTTCTGCCTTCCCCTATGAATTCTCCAAAGTCCTTTTGAGTGAAAAGGAAAAATTTAGTCTGGAAAACACTCTAGAGGAACTCTTACAAATGGCTGGTTTACTAGTGATTGCACATACATTATGGCAATATGGTGAACTTATCATCATGACTCCCTTAACCCCTGACACAAAGGCAATAAGAACAGCAATAACAGTAAAACAAAGCTGAAAGTCATGCTCTGTAATCCTCCTTATGAATGGCTCCGAAGTACTTTAGCTCTGGGCCTAGAAGTGGGAATGGCAGCTATTAGCTAAGTTTTAACTTTTACCTATGGCTATAAATTTTCTGGTGCACCACGACCTCTGTTAGTATTCAAATATGGTTCTTTCACTTGTGTAAATTGTTATTCTTAAATACTGAACCATGGCAGCTATGACAAGTTTTATTATTTTATGAGGTAAAAAATGATATTGATAATCAACTTGACCAATCTTGGTGAAGCATAAGACACCATTTCATAGATTGATATGAATGTCAAATCATTTCTTGGTTGTTGAGACAAAAGTTAGTATTTTGTCATGAAAGCATGTCCTTTGTTACTGGGTTAAAGCATGTCCTTTGTTACTGGGTTAAAGCATGTCCTTTGTTACTGGTATTTCCAGGATATGATGTGTCACTTCCATCACTTCTTTTTTTTTGAACCAGTTTATCGTAGTGAACTAGATTATTTGTGAATCATTAGGAAGTTGTATAAACTGACAACTATAGCACAAGTTTCTATTAATACTAAAACCAAATTCTGAATTTGCAAATTTCAGTTCATATAAGCTATTTATGTAGAATGGCTAATAAGTTAGAAAGTTCATATATATATCTGTTTACATAATTTAAGTATGTGTATGTGAATGAATCATTGGAATTAACTCCTACTTTCTTTGGTTTGCATATGAAATTGCATTTATAGTATACTCATCAATAATTGAGGAAGTGTATAAATAGTAGTCCTAGTATTTTCTGAAAAAAGAACAATTAATGGTAGTAGTTGCCTATGCTTACATACTGATTCTTACGTGTTTTGGGCTCCATTCTAGTCACTGTATAATACCTTCTTTATTCCTAACAGACCTATAGGGCAGTTATTATTATGCTCATTTCTCTGATGAAGACACAGTGGCAAGGGTAGTTCATTTCTAGTTTATTTTCAGGTTCCATTTCTTTCAAAGGTATTAACTTTTCTTCAGCCTTGCTTGTACAAATAACTCAGAATTATGCTCGACTTCTCTTTTTCCTTCACCCACATCTCATAAATCGTTCTTGTATATTCACTGCACAGTGTTAGGCTTTGAAGAGTCAGAGACAAGTAATACACACGTATCCCTGCCTGGAATTTCATTTTGTCTCCTTGCTTCTTTTCTGCTTTCCTTTAGAAGGGACTCTCCTTAAGGGCATGGCATTCCACTTGCTCTCTGCTGTATTTCCAGCATATTCAATAGTGCCCAGCACATAGGTGGTACCCAATAAAGACTTGTTGCATGAATGAATTACAAAGATTCCCCCACTCTCTAAGTTAGCCATGAACATATTATAACAAACAGCCTGATGAAAAGGATAATTTTATCTAATCTTCCTTCGAATGTGTCATGCTTAATTTCTATTTCATTCCCACTTCCCAGAGGGAGCTCTTGCCCACTCTCTGATCTGTCACCTCCAGTCTTCTACCTGGTTTTCCTTTGTGTGTATTTCCTCTCATGCCTATCTTGCAGCTTCTGTTAGGAAGGAGATTCCCTGATCCTATCATGCCCCAGTCCAAAATGTCTAATTTAAACTCCTGCTTGGGATTTATTGACCTGTTAACCCTATATCTGTGTCTTGTTCTCTCTATTCCACCATAAACTTTATCAGTAAGTATGGCGAAGTTTTTTGCCATTACCCCCATGTAGTAGTGAAAGATAGTACTGACAGTATATACTGGAACTACATACTAGTAAGTAAATACAGTGACTATATATTTGACTCAGAAAGACATAGAACACATTGAAAAAGTAAGAAAAATGTATATGCTCTGTTGCTGTGTAACTAGTTATTCTAAATTTGGCAGCTTGAAACGCCATCAGTTTATAATCTCAGATTCTCTGTAGGTCAGAGGACTAGGGGATGGCCTGACTGGATATTCCGTTCAGGGTCTCACTAGGCGGAAGTTAAGGTGTCAGCCAGGCTGTGGCTCTCCTGGGTTCAGAGTCCTCTTCCAAGTGTACTGGTTGTTGGCAGACTTCATTTCCTTGCAGCTGTAGTACTGAGGTCCCTATTTTCCTTCCAACTGTTGGCCAGGGACCACTTTCGGGTTCTATGGACAGTTCCTTGCCACATGGCCCACAAAATGTTTGCTTTCTTCTAGGACAGGTCAGGCTCATCTCTGACGTCCTCTTCTGAGGACAGCTGCGGGTCTTTAAGGGCTCTTGTGTTAGAGCAAACTCACCTGGATAATCTCCTACTGGAAAGTTGACTGATTTGGAACCATAATTCCATCTGAAAAATCCCTTCACAGTAGTTCCTAGAACAATGTTGTTGAATAAGTTGGAGAAATTGTGTGTATCCCAGGGGCCAGGAATCTCACAGAGCCATCTTAGAATCCTGCCCTTTAGAAGGAGTTGTGCACTATATAACCCACAAAGGAAATGTAATTCTGGAGGCAGTGCCTCAGAATCACTTATTTTTCAAGACTGATGATAGCAGAATAGTGTTTTCCTCATTCAACAGTACTTCCTGGAAGATGTCTTGGAATGCATCAGTACTATTTTGGGAGTTTTTTAACATGTCTATCAATGAGATAAAATTGGAAAATTAATATAGCATCTTTCCTCAAGTACCAAATTTTGTAGATGGCATTGTGCGATCTCATATTAGTTGGTGTTATTTCCAGGAAGAAGTAATTTATAAAGTGGTTTTAGTTGAAGCTGAACTTCCTTTAAAAGGGTACTTTTATACGGCATCACTAAACAGATGGCAATCCCAGATATGGAAGCAAGACTCCAAAGAGCTTAAAGTAAATAGGACAAAGGCCAACTGACTTCTTGTCCTTTTTGCCTCTTGCAGGGCAATATTCAAGAAACTTTTAACTTCTTGGTGCTTTGGACATTCCTTCTATCATAGGGACATTATATTAACTTGACTCTCTCAAATTTGTATCATAAGACTAAATTTGTGAGCTCTATGAAATTTAGGATATTTAAACTTTTAGAAACCTTTAAAAATTTAATATTAAATACTGAAAATAAATGCAGGGTAGTCATATTATGATAGTGTGCTTACCTGTATTTTCTCTGCCAGAACCTTGTTTCAGTCTTATGCTAATGAAAAGGGTCGAGAATGCTTAGATTTTCTGATTTGGGGGTGGTCTTCTTGGTGTTGAGACACATCCATGTTTATTTTTTTGAAAAATTATGATTTCGCTATTCTAGAAAGAGGTGACTTATGATGTTCTCATTCCAGTCTAAAACAAAAATTAGATTGTTTTATTTTTCTCCAGAATTATGGCGTTACAGTGAATAAGGGAAGAGAACACATATTTTACAGAGCAAATATGAATCAAACACATTAAGAAAAGCATGTTTGGATCCTGGAAATCCATGCCCTTCTTTTCTGGGGTACTGTCTAGAGGAAATTCAGTTCGTGTCATTTATATGCTTTGCAAACAAAAACTCATCTATTCAGAGGCTACCATGCACTGATTATAAGCGTAATTTTTTTGTGTGTATGCTACATTATGTGGACCAGATTTACAATCTGTGATGTGCCTATACCTCTAGCTGGCTGTAGTTTTAGGGGAAAAAATAAGTAGTGTGCTTTTGCCTGCATTGTCTATGTGCATAGGCTTGAGAATCAGACAAAACTTGAATCCTGCATCCCACTGGCTGTGTGATCTTGGGAAAATTACTCAACATCTGTGAGCTTAAATATCGTCTATACCATGGAGATTATTATTTCTTTAACCTGGGATACTCAGAATTAAACTAAAAGACACAAGTATCACATATGATGTCTAGGACAGTCTCATCCCAATAATTAGTTTCTGGCCTCTTCTCTGTTACTTCATTCACTCAGTTTTCTGAGTCTTTATACTGTGCTGGGTTCTGTGTCAGGTGCGAGGAGTGTAAGGATGAATAAAAGTCCTAACTGCCCCATTGAGGGTAAGACACCGATACACTGGTATCGGTGGGATACCAGCGTATATTGCATTTACAGTGCAGGATGGTGGGGTGTAGTAGTGCCCAGAGGAAGATGCCAAGTTGCTACTGCTTATTAGAGAAGATAGTAAGTTATATAATCAGTATATCGATCACATGGAAATAATTACATTAATCTTTCTGGTTTTTCCCATGGCTTTCTCTGCATTTTGGTTTTAGTTAAGGTGGAGCTCTTTGATCGGAAATGCCCACAGGATATGGATCCTGGCTATTGAAGTTATATTCTTGTTTCCTTTGCTGCTGTAACCATGTTGATGGTCAACTGAAGCTGTTTTCATATTCTCTCTAGATTTGATCTTTGATGAAAGGAGCCAAAAAGAATTCAAAGGAGTTACCCTGCCTTAGGGATTTCCTTCTTCTATTAAATTGATGTGTCCCGACTTTGTTGGGGTTTAGGGAACACTAAAAGCCCATGTTGATTTGCTTTCTGACTTAAAAGTGTGGGGGCAGGGCTGTGCTCTCCTGATATTGTGGTGTTTGCAAAAGGAGATGGAGCCATTACTCGAGATTTTATTGAGTAGTTTTCTAGCTTTAAATATTTTAGAGATTCATAGCAATTAAGGCAAGGAAAACTGCTTTGTATAGTACAGTTAATTCACTGATTTATAACCATAAACTTTTGCAAAGTCAGAATTGACCTTAAATGTTTAGTTATCATTCAGTGGAATCAATGTTCATTTGTAGATTAGCTTTTCTTTTATTTCACCAAAATGTGGCAAGCTAAGGACTTTAAATGTCCAAGCATTTACCTTCATTAGAAATCATTTGGTTAGTTGTCATTGAAAGCTGTCATTCAAAGAGCAATGCTAAAAACCTGATTTAGGGAATGGGCCAGTGAGGTTTATCAGTTTAGGGTCTTGATATCATCCTCCCACAAGGCCCCCGTTACCCCAGAATTCATTTCCTCCTCTGTACTCTGTGAGCATGTGAACATCCTGTCCTATCTTGCCCTATATTCTATATATTTGTACCTTGTACTCTTCCTGATTATCCCAGAATTTCCCAAGACCTGCGTTTCATCTCTGTATTCTTTACAGTGCCTTTTGCAGCACCTGATCTGTAGTGGTACTCAGTAGAATTTTTCTTAATCGAAGCCTCAGGCTAAAAGTTTGAAATTCGTGCTATACCGAAACATTTTAGAGAAACTCAGGGAAAAAAAAAAAAAAAAAAAAAAATCGTGTTCTCAGCAGATACACTTCTCCAGGTCTCTACTGTGTTCTTGAAAGCAGTTCTAAACATAGTCAATCTCTGTTCCACAAATAGTTCTCTTTATTTGTGATGAGCTGACAGGAGCTTCTTCAGTGAAAGTAGTTGCTCAGATTCTGGAATGAATAGGGTTCTCACAATAGTTTTTATGCCCTAGTTTTTTGATGATCTGGTACAGTTAAATGAGGCTCTCTAGTGTTTGAATTATGAAAGTATCTCTCCACTTTCAGCATATTCTAAACCTTTGTAATTTTTAAGGACTAGTAATATCATTACTCAGTATTGGGATCCTTACAGGAAAATGGTGAGGCTGGTGACGATCGAAGGACCGTTTGGTGGCCCCACAGAAGTGCTGAGGCAAATTGGAATTTAAACTCATGTTTGATGAAGTGTATTTGGTGAGGTCACACTTTGCTTCTTAGATATGTTAATTCTTGGTGGCAATGAGTCCTTTGAAGAACTATTTATAAACCTAAAATTTCTGATCCCAGAGTGAGTAAACAAGTCAAATCTTTATAAATGTCTTACTTGCCAATTAGTTGCCTTTTTCTGAATCTTCTTTGTCATTAGGTACTGAAAAGGGGGCTGGTACTTGGAGAAAGACTAATGGCATATTTCCAGAAAAGGAAAAGTGAACATCAACCAGTTGCAAAAGATAGATCTAACCTAATAATTTTCTATGTAATGATACAAAGAGGAGTAGCATTTAGCACTTTATTTTCATCTAAAATATATTTAAATATTCCATAGTAAACCTTTTGTTCTAAACAGTGTTAATAATTCTGCCAACTTGTTTTATGGCTGACAAGCACATAAATTTAGGGTTCATATCAAATCAAATCATTAGCATGAAAAATTATACAAAGGCAAAACCCTGTTAACTAATTATGCTAGATTGGCAATTATGAAGAAGTTCATCACATGCAAGTATTATCATTTCTAGAAAGCAGTCTTTTAAAAGAAGCCTTCTATTTTAAAACTTGTTAATTAATGGGATTAAAAATAGAGATACAGGTATGCATATCATATCTGCATCCTCTACCTGCATGCATCTTCCAGTGAGAGGTTAGACATTAAGGCAGTGTTTCTCAATTTCATGTTGTCTTCCAGTAGATTTCTGATCTGTGATAGCATTCAGTAGAATAAAGAGGAGGAAAAAAAAGGAATAAAAGAAAAAATGAAACAAAGGAAGGAAAATAAAATCAGTCCCTCCCCAAATAATAACAAACCCAAGAAGGCATCTGCTTTCCCCTGCCCTATTAAGTTTGATCTTTCTTATTGAAACTAGTCCATCCACCAGTGGGGAGTGACAGACCATCATACAATCTGGGAAATGTAAAGTCATCTAGTTCTTTCTGCACATCACACTATTTTAAGAGTTTTCTGATGCTGTGAGCAAATGCTATGGAGAGAAACTTCTACAAAATGCTTTTGAAGTTTACGTCATGTCATTGCACATTTTTCTGGCTTCACTTATCTATTAAAAGCAAAATCTGTGAGGGATGAGGGATGGTAGGGTGGTAGAGCCCTCACCTAGCATGTGTTGAACCCTGGGTTCTGTCCCTACATAACACACATGCAAATAGGAATGTAGCTATGTTCGGTGAACTGTGTTTCTATGAGAAAAAGACAAGAAGATAAAATTTAGGACAAGTTTACTTATTTGTATCTAAGAGCTTCTCTTTATTTCCTGTTTGTTCCATATATATTCTGTATAACATGTACTACATATCTCCTTGCTGACAGTGACTTTTGATGTCCTTCAATGTAAAGATATAATTATGAAAAGAGGTACCATTGATGTACAGATTTTTAAAAGACCAGATTAATTAAGAAATTGACTATAGTAATGGTTTATTTTTGGTTTTATTGGGGAGAGGGTTTTTTGTTTGTTTCAATTTTTTTTTATTTCAATTTTTTTTGTCCCTCCTGATCAACCCCATTCTTAGATCACAGGGAAAAAAGAATTTTCTTTTCCTTATTTTTATTTCATTTTTTTTTCAGCATACAGATCACTGTATGTTACTTGTGTCAGTCAGTTCCAGGTCAGATACTATTGCCTCTAAAAAACTTTTCCAACTCAAAGTAGTCCTTAAGTCAGTTAATATCATCTCACTTGAATTACAGTGATAACTGTGCCTCCTGTACTTGACTACAAGATACACAGGGTAGGATCTACATTCTATTCCACCATAGTCTTAAGTGCTCCGTATTTATTATTATTATTATTTAAATAATTGAATATATTGACTGTAAAGTATTATGATTAATTTTTAAATGCTCTTTTAGATCAGTTGGAAAGATAAAAGTCAAGTCAGGATATCATACCTGTTTTATTAGTTAATTCCCCCAAAACACTGGTCTCATGCACATGTATATTCTAAAATTGTTTGTTGAGGCTGGGGTTGTGGCTCAGTGGTAGAGCACTTGCCTAGCATGTGTGAGGTACTGGGTTCGAGTCTCAGCACCACATAGAAATAAATGAGTAAAAGAAAGGTCTATCAACATCTTAAAAAAATCAAGAATAAAAATAAAACTTTTGAAAATTAACTGAATATTTTTTAAAATAGAATTTAATACATCCTTTGTGCTCATTTTGAAAATCTGTTTCCTTTTCTAAGAGCATATGGAAATCAAACAATGTAAAAAGGATAGAAATATTTATACTCCTTATGATTCAATTTATAATGTGTTAAAAACATATTTTTCCTGAAAAAATGGAGCTATGGAACTGAAACTGAGCCAATAAAATTCAAGAAAGAATATAGCCATTAAGCATGTAATTTAATTTCAACCTCATTGTTTACCAAAAATATAGATTTAAATAACAATGAAATTTGTTTTTTTGTCACATTATAGAGGTATGTGCTAAATAGTGCTTTGATGTAAATTGATATATCTTTTTGAAGGTTGGTTTGATAATATAGAGCAGAATTTTAAATCAGCACACTTTACTAGAAATCTCACATGTCCACTTCTGGTAATGTAGTCAAAATAAATATTAAGCTTGTGGATGTTCATTGTTATTGTTTGTATTGGACAAAGGAAAGGATAGGGAGGGAAGAAGACTGAGAGCAAATGAAACGTGATAGCATGGTTTTTGCTGAATATATTGTTAAAACGGCATACATGACTGTGCACACATGAAAAAGGACAATATAGAAATCTGTCTTTGTCAAGGGGAGATGATATTAAATGAACAAAAGGAATGTTGACCGGGAAGCAGTCCTTGTAGTAAGATTTATTGCCTTTTTGAATATATGCTGTGATGCAGAGATGGAAGCAAAAGACCATTTTCTAATAGAACTTACTACTGGGTAATTCAGCCTAAGGAGCTGTCTGTGGATATTTATTTTATATCTAAAAGGTGTGATTTGGTTCCAAGATTGTGGATCTAAGGTGGAGAAGCATGTATACCTACCACAGCGAGCTCTGTTGGAAATTGGACATTGGTCTCTGGGATAGTTTTCTTATCAGTCATGAAGAAATCATGGGTGAAGTGATAAGAGACTCTTCTTCTGGAAGTTACAAGGGCAATCCTAGACTTCTGAAAGATGTAGGGAACCCACCTTGTCCAAAGCAAATGGTGTATATGGTATTTGAAAACTGCACCAGGATGTTGGTCCCCTCGGACATATAATTAATTTATTTTCAAAAAATAATTGCTTAATGGTTGTGTGACTTCCTGTGATGTATTTTTTTATTTATCAGTATGTATATTATTCCAAGTTTTATGCTCTTACACTTTACTTCTTTTTCTAATTTTGTATCTAGACATGATAATTACTGCACTAATATTCCTGTGTCACATTTCTCCCTGAATCCACTCAGGTGCTCTTTCAATTTTTTAACCTAGGATGGGATGTGGATACTGAGGATACTATTCCAGCTAACTTTGTGTCATTGCTGTGTTTCTGTAGTAGAAAGTATAAAATTTAATTCATAATGTGATTTTTTAAAAATAATGGCTCTAATTTTGTTGAGATTTTGAGAAATGCAGACATCTGAAGGAATGAAATATTTGCAACATATTTATTAGCTAAAGATTAAGTAAGTGTAAATATGTGTTGTGTTTTTTGAACTTTTACTTGAAGGGCGTTTTCAGAATTGGAAGGTAATATTCTTTATTCCTGTTCATGGAAACCAAGGGCATCATTGTATCAGCTGTGAATCTTTTGTTTGATTGTGTTGGTCCTTTTGAAACTCAAACATTTATAAAAATTCATAATTTTGTGCAAATATTGAGGACCTAAAATTGCAAAGTCTAGATAAGCAAAGAACTGCTTGCTGGTTAGGCAGAAACTAAATTTCCGCCTGGCCCTTTCTTGCATTTTCAATTAGAATTACTTGTTTGTTACAATGTGATTTTCTTCAAAAATAGATGCTCTGAGGCAGAAGAGGAGCCACAGGCTATATGTTGAATAGAAGGTTGATTAGTTGGCTATACTTCATGAGTGGGAGCCTGCCATGCTTCCTAGGGAAGTAATTCCTACTCTGATATCTTATTGTGCTAATTACTAGTCCCAATTTGAGTTTGATATTGCCAACACAATTGTTTTGTAGTTCCTTATGAATCAGGTTCAACTTTTTATGCATGATTTCCTTGCTTTTAAACAAGTAAAAATATTTTTTCTGATCATTTCTTTGTGGTGAAGTATGTGTTATATTTAAAAATCTAAAACAGTTTATTTTGGGTCCTTGTTTTGTTATTTACTCTCCATTATTCAAGTTTATTTAACTACAAGCTAGAGCATATCATAGTTGGTAAATGTGAAAAAAAGGTGATAGATGTATAATTCCTACCATGCTGGAGTATAACACTGACTACTTTTAAATAGTGATTCATAATGTGAATCATTATATAGAGTATCTTCCATATGTTTTCATATAAGTGACATTCCCAGTATTAAATTCTGACTGTTGAGATAGAACAGCTAAAATGTTTGTCTGTGGCACAATCTGTGATGGCTTCTTCTCAGTCTAATGCTCTTTCTATAGAATTAAACTGCTATTAACAGAATCTTGGAATATTGTTTCCTGTCTTTAAAAATCTGTGTATTCAGAGTCTATATATTTTTGAGACAACTGAACTGCTTTCTTTTCAATTTTTCTGAACGTTTAGGCTTCATTTTTTGTGCAGGGGAGTAAAGGTACTTATGAAGTTATGATAGTTTCTAAGAAGAATTTCAAATTGGCACCAACTAATTGCAAAATTGAAGTAATCCGAGTTTTATAAGGGAGGAAAATGTGAACTCTCTGTGTTGTGGGTGTTTGTATTTGGGTGTGTGTATAATTCTATTCATTATAAGAAATTTATATGATACTGTTATAATTTAAAAATTTGTACTAATGTCACCACCGAGCATCCCTAGCAGTTATTCACCTTCAAGCCGACTTAATAAACAGTATATGATTAAATTTGTTTTATAACTAGATAAGTTCATAAAATATTGCCTTTTATTATGGTACTCATTTCAATATTGTTCATACATTTTTACAAACCTGGTTTTTGTTTGTTTGTTTGTTTGTTTGTTTGTTTTTTGTTTAACACTCTGTTTATGCACTTGAACTTTAAAAAGCCCTACAGTAAGTTATTGTTCTTCGCTTTCTATACTTTAGTTCAGGAAGAAAGCAGGTTCATTCTGCACTTAGTTTTAATTTCTTCTGGAAAGCCCTTTTTTTTTTTTTTTTTTTTTTCTTTTTTCTTAGCAACCAGCAGAACTTCCACCATCATGGTTTGCTGTTTTTATTACCCATGAACATAGTACTTATCTCTCATGTCAATTAAGTTGGAGCGCTAGATCCACAAGTCTGGCTCTGAAAACACTCCCACCTGCCCCTGCCCTATTTTCTTTTTTATTTTAACTTTTTCAGAATTTAATAAAACTAAAATTTCTTCCTTTTACTTGAAATTGAAAATTCGTCTTGATCTTCCATTTGTAATCAACAGAAATATTTTGACTTTAATATTTCACTAAGTATAATTTAAATGGTGACCAAGTTTATCATACCATTGTATGCTGTATTATTCCCTTCTGCTCCCTAGTGAACCACTTTTAAACACAGGTGCTTTTACCATCCTGATAGGACTATAAACTGTTCTCTCTTCTTACTGATAATTCAACAGGGGGAAAATTTTAATGCAGTGTTAGAAATAAAGCGTGTGATCCAGTTCTCTGGTAGCACACTTGCTAGAAAGCTCTTGTGGCATGTGGTGAGTTCTCCTCCTCTAGAAATTCTTTTCTCCTTTCCTTCTATCCTTCTCTCCCAGATTGTGGTCTTGTGGTTTTAGTGGACAGATTTATGATTTTAAACCATGTCAAGTTAGAAAACTTCTGAGGTCCTGTCATCATGATTGTACAGTGACTGAGGTAAACTGCAGCCTCAGAAAGGGTTTTTAAGTGCATTTTGGTGAATTACTTCTGCCAGTTTTAGTCACTGAAAGTTTTTCGATGAGTGAAGGAAGAATGTCATCTTTCGTTCCCAGGGCTACCAGAATAATTTATAGTAATTTTAGCAAAATATTGTTATAAACCCTTGGCGATGTAGAATGAAAAACTGTCAATAAATGTTACAGAAACCACTGTCACATATAGTACTCCACAGTACCAGATCATTAAAATAATTTAAAATCATTTATTTAAGTGCTAACAAGGAAATCAATCTCTGATTCTCCCCACTACTCATAAATACCTGCAAAGGGAATGTCAGCTACATTCTGTGGTTATACGATGTATAGAACGAAGTATTTCATTTGAACATGGGATTTTCTTTTATCATTTTTAATTTGTCACTCATAACATGAATGATTTTGAAATTCCCTTACCAGAAAGTTTCCCTTGCATGTCTCTCTCAGAAAGACTCAATTCTAGTGCTGAAAATGAACCAGTTCCTGCAGGGCATAAAGTGAAAATGCTCAGTGTATTCCAGGTCATTCCACTAAATATTAATGCAACTTACATGAATCACAGATAACATATACTGCCCCTTTGTGCTGGAAAATGCCATGCTTTTTATGGTTGTTGCTGTACAGCAAGGATAATAGGAACCAATGTCATAAAACAGTAATTAATATACTTCAGAAGTGAGCTGTTTATTGGTAGATGCTAATTAAGGATGATAGATGTTGGTTATTGGAATAAGCATAAGCCATTTGGTCAACACAAGTGAAAGGTCAGCTATCATCCTTAATGCTTTAATTAAGAATGCTTTACTTTTTTTTTCTTCCTTACTTTTCTAGATATTCAGAGAAACACAGAAGATCCACAGTAAGTAAGGGAAGTGATATATAGGGCACCCTCTAAAATCTGAGAATGAGATAGATAGGTGCTGAAAAATTTGATTGACCTGATTCCTGATGAAGTTGCCTTATGTCCTGCAAAGAAACACCCTAGTGTTTTCTCAGTTTCTAGACTGTGGCTCAAGTCAGCCACATCTTTCTGTGATATTTGCATTAATTAAGAATTGGAGCCTTGTGTTGTGGAGACAACTACTGCCAGCAGTTAATGCGAAGACTTCATGTCTAGAAATAAGCTCTGACATTAGAAATGGCACAGAAGATCAACTTCATCTAAAGGAATGTTTAATATTTCTTAACCATTTAAAACACAATCTGAAATAAAGCTCTCCAATACAGAGTAATAAAACCTAAAGCATGTTCATGTCTTACAGCGCAGAGAACACAGGCCATAGGTAAGTCTTTTATTAACTAAATTTGGCAGCTACCTAGTCCCCCTTTGGTTACCTTTAATTTTTCCTAAATGATCTTTACCATTATCATATTTAATAAAAGATTCTTCCATTTCAGTTAAAATATCTTAAGTGACTGGCTTTTTGACAAAAGTATATTAACTAGTCAAAAAAAGGGGCTTATATTTTAAAAACAAAGTAATGTCTGATTGCAGTAATACACAAGTACTTGTTATTCTGTCCCTATTACACACATACATGCTTGTAACTTAGGCAACAATCTTTTATGGACTTGTATGCCAACCTCCATCATTATATTCATAATATATAAAAACATGCATTAAATGTTCAAATAAATGGAACACATGAATAATTACAAAAACTCCATGTTTTCAAATATGGATAGCTATCAGATCTTCCAAAAATTATTTTCATTGTGCATTGTATTATTTCTCATTTATGTATCTTAGTTAAAGACTGGAAAATACATTAAGTTTAAAGCTAGTATGATTTAAAGTCGCTCATTCATAGAGCAGTCCACTCTAAGAGTAGAAACACTAATAATGCTGCTGGAAAAATCTAAAGTAGACTGCATCAATGAGAATTCCTCAGACAGTTTGAGTATTCCTTGTAGCTGGAGAAGTAAAGACACTTTGTCTTTAAAATTCTGTCCTTTCATAGATAGTTGAGCTGTTAAAGACCAAACCATATGCAGGAGACATGGAGTATTCTGGTTTTAGTAGTGGCCTTTTGTGAAATTATTTGAGAGATTTATATTTCCAAAAGCTTTCATAGAAACTGGACTAGAACTGTAGCTAATGATAGTATTGAAGTAGTGTAGTCATTGGTATAAAAGTAAAAATCTGAGTATAACCCAGTGATATTCTTTGGAAGAAAAGTGATAATATGATTATGCCTGTATTCATTTAGGCAATGTGGGTAAAGTCATAGCTAAAAAAAAAAAAAAAGTTACCCACATTTAGCCAATTTAGTGAAGACAACATCAGGCACTGTCTTAAGCACCATTTAGTACGTTCTAGTTAATTTGTAACTTGCACAATATCTGCTCATGCCTGTTGCTGCCAAGCATATTGCAGATCAAGGAGCCTGTTATGCAATTGTGAATAAGAATCTTGGGCCACTTCACACTGTTTCATCTTGTCAATTGGGAGTTTTGTTTGGTTCAGCATTTGGGGGGGTGTTGTTAACTGAAGTGTGATGACTTTTAAGTAGACAAGTAATAGACTTTGAATATCCCTTTTCAAAATGCATTGTAAGTTCTGCAGCTTCTTCCTTCTCCCTCCATGTATGTGTACTTTTTAAAGAAAAAAACCTCAGTGTAGCATGAACTTTGCTTCTGCTTCTCACTGTGATGCGCTGCTAAGGTAGCTGCTCTGCTCTACCCTGTCATTTTCTTGTGCTGTTGGGAAATGAAAGTTTTTCTAAATCATTTGCATTTGGCTTTGGCAAGGGATTTATTGTTCAGGGGAAATTGTCTCTAACCTGAAAATTCTTCATAACTTAGACACACATAGTCAATTTGTGACTCAAAAGGCTGGAATCTGCTTGCTTTTTCACCTTATCCCTCTATTCAGTTTTATCACTGCTTCCACTTTATTCTGCAAGTTAATTTTTATCAACACCCATGGAGATCGTTTGTTCATATATGCAAAGGGAAATTATTTTTCTCCTAAAGCGTTTTTCCCTCCTAAAGTCCTGGATTAGATTAAGCAAATATCCCACTTATGTAAATAAACTGTTTAATTAAGCAGAGTCAGTAACATTGTCAGAAACAATAAAATGGATGATTTGTCAGAAATAAACTGCAGGGCATCAGATCCTTTGAAGATAATTGAAAGTTGACGATTCAAAAACATGAACTGAAAAAAGCCTGTGTATGTATCTTGATGAGGTACAGTTATATAAATCACTATGCCATTAGTATTTTGGAAATTTAAACTCAGAAACAAAAACAGTGCTGTAGCTTGTCACTCCTCGCCTGTGAAGTATTCTAGAGAAAAGAACAATGAAGTCTTCTGGCGAACTTCTGTAGGCGTGGAAGCCAAAGAGGTGCCTCTCTGGTCCTCCTTTGTGTTCATAGGGGAACCACACCTGGATAACCTCTTTGTTGCACCCAAGGTTCCAGCAGATTTTCTCTTGATGACAGGAAGAAACTCAGTCTGGTCAGCGTGGGGAAGAAATAATCACCCTCTTTGCTTAAATAACAGAGAACCTTAGGTGTGCTAGAAGGGAGGGACTATTTACACAGTGAGGTCAGAGCAGTGAAAAGAAACTATGGGTCAGACTAGTTTCTTGTCCTGTGGAAGGTCCATCCTCTCCCCTTAGTGACTTTGCAGCCTACCAGCTACCACATTCCATTTTATCCTCTTTCACATCTGTTGATATCATTTCCAGTGCTGGACTTCTTCTAGCTCGCTTTTTAGAAGTGCATTACTCTCTGTCATATCATAGCTCTAGGATATATCAATGTGTGAAAGCCCAATAGGTAGAAACCCAGATCATGAGAAACTTCAGAATACATGGGCTTTGGCTATGGAAGGCAAATTACAGATAATTCAGATAATTCATTTCTTGCTTTTTGTTGTTGTTGTTGATAGTGGGGATTGAACCTAGGAGCATTCTACCACTGGGCTACATCCCCAGCCCTTTTTCCTTTGAGACAGGGTCTTGCTAAGTTACCCAGCCTGGACTCAAATCATCTTGCAGTCATCCTGTCTCAGCCTCTTGAGTTACTGGGATGACCATGCCTGGTATGATAATAAATAAATAAAATAAAATAAATTTTTAAGAAAATGCCCAATTGTTTGCTTTAAAGAGCTTGCTGCTCTAGGCACACCTGTGTGTCTCTGGTTCCCTTCCATTGTAGTGTCCTTGGAGCAGGTTTTACCATAGCTGTTCCACTTGCCATTTTACTTTCCATGGGCCAGAGCTGCTTTTATAGTGGATAGATAAAAGGACCCTGCCTCTCTATTTGAGGTAACCAAGTAACTTTGTGATGTTTCATTTTCATAACTTCCCAATTTTTAAATAAACCAGTTCTTCTCATTTCCTTTATATAAATGATTTTTGTGTGCATGTATGAGAATTAAGAACCCGTTATGGGAATATCATTCAAAATTTCTTTATAAAAATTCAAACCTGGCTTCAAATACAGGTCCATGGTGAGAACTTACTAACCATTAGAGGATAAGATTACAATGAGAAAATTATTTTTATTCAATTCTGAGGGGATGTCTATTAAAGTAGTGCATAATTTTAGAGCAGTTCTCTAGAGATCAACATTTTTCATGGCAAAATGAAGCAATGTAACATAATGCAAATCACACTACCATAGCGAAAAGGAAATTAAAGTTGGAAGAACCCGTCAAAATATTATGAAAGTTGAGGAATTAAAGTTTATTGCTTTATTTTTAGAATTTGCAAAGAAATGCCTCTGGGTATTTGTTAAACAGGAGGAAAATGAGAGGAGCAGGAACTACTGAAATGCCTGTGTGTTAATCCAGCCACTGCCTCCTCTTCTCTTCATCCTGTTTCCTCCTTGCCCTGCTGATTTAGCCTTGGCCATTCTAGATCCATCACCGGCATGTCTTAAAGGCTGTGGTGATTTCAGGTGTTTCCTGGGACGTGAACTCTTCCACCAACCGATTGTTTCTCATGTTGACACTGGATTGTTTCCTCGAAGCCCTTCATGACTTCATTGAAGAGTTTGCATTTAAGGTTTCAGGAATATTTTCAAACTTTCTAAACACAGAGGAAAGAAACAAAGCACTAGCCAACATTACGTTTGTCAACGATTTCCTTTTCCAAATAGATGACGACAGAGTTTGTAATATTGCAGAATTGTGTTTGTTCTTTAACCTATCCATCAAACTATTGACATCATTTTATTTCCAAAAATAATAGTCAGTGCTTTGCCTATGGTATCATAGAGGTGTGAGTAAATAACGTTTTTAAAAATTTTCAGCAAGTGGAGTTTTTTTTGTTTTGTTTTGTTTTGTTTTGTCCTTTATGGTGCTGGGGATTTCTACCTCTAAGCTATACCCTCAGCCCTCAAAGGGAAATTCCTTCAGCCACCACTTTCTGTCTTCTGCCCCATTTAAATTACTTATAGCAGATTATAATTTATAATAATCTAAATACTGAGGGAAAAAATAGAGAGTTTATGGTGTTCATAGATTGTGCATTGTGGATTGAATTAGAATGTGTAAAGCCAAGTTTGTGCCTACTGTGGTTCTAAGTACTTTGTATAGGAAGCCTTGGTGATCTGTAATAACAGCACTCTTGCGTGCAAAACACTTCTCAATTTTTTGTGGGGGGAATTTAAAATACATACTTAATTTTAAGGTTAACTACAGAGCTCAGGGAGTCCAATTAATTTTATAGATTTTTGCTGTTTTATAATAAGACCATTATCAATGTGAGCCTTTATAATGTAACATAAAATGAGCCTTCATCTTTCAGTAGATTTTATAAGCAAGAGCCCAAAGCATCTGTGTCACATTCAGTTCTTCTGTGTGCAATAAAAGATTATGCCCTTGCACAAAAACTGGTTCTGCTCTACAATAATATTGCAGTGACCCACTTCATTCTCAGACATTCAGACCTAATGCTGCCTGTGGCCATTTATGAACCTTTTCAGTGGATGTATTTAAGAGAATGGCATGGAGATCCATGGATGCACGTGAGAAATTTAATGGAATACAACAGACTTATCTATTATTTTACAAATTTAAAACTTAAGAACTTTGAGTACACAAAGCTCTGTCATATTTCTGTAGAACTTGAGAATTCCTCTTTACTAGCTAACATGCCACTTTCGATGGTTTCTGTTGGCCAAGGCAGAGAATCAAATGTATATTTAAAATTTTTAATATTTTATTTAAGCACAACACAATTCTGATGTTAGAGATATGTTGAATTGATTTCCAAAGGCATTTAGAATTTGTATTAAACTCTGGAGAAATGTCTTTTGAAATATTACCCTGATTTACCAACAAAACATAGCAATTATACTATGATACATTGTAAAGATTTTTAATTTTCCATTTATGTTCTTATATTCTTTGGTGGTTAAGTATTTAAAAATCCCAACTCTTAAGTGAAATTGAAAATTTCTTATGAAAAGAACTCTGTTGTTCCAAAGTCTATGGTGGGAGAGAATAATTACGCATAGTTTTTTTGATAAACAGTCTAAATTATGCTTCAAAGGACAGATGTGGCTTTAATAATCTGAAGCATTTGCATTTTCAGATTAAACTTTGCTTGATTGCATTGCACTTGATATGTATACTTAAATCTATATGTTAAATGTTATACTTTGATATAGCACATCTTGTTTGACTTTGTTCCTATGATCTGACAAGCTTCATTATATAATAAACTAGTTTAAATAAATCTTAAAGACATAAAAGTGTTCCTGACAGTAAGAAAAAAAAAATTTAAAGCACACCAATGATATATCGGTTAGATGTTCCAGAGAGAGAGTCAAAGTTTTTTCATTCAAATCTTTGAACATGTGTTTTGAATAAAGCTGTAAGGCATTTTCCAGTAACCAGTGTTGTATTACAAAAATGAGTAAAGTAAAACAAAAGGAAAACATGTTTCAACATTTTATTCAGTATTGTCACATATTGTTGCACATTTCCTGCTGGAAGTGAATGTGACATTTGTAATGCGAATTTTTCAAACCTAACCTATTGTATAATATAAAAAATTATGTAGAATATTGTGCCCTTGTGAGACAAGCACAAATCATGAGCCATTCTCTCAGGGTTCAAGTGCATTCCCAGTAGTTTTAGTGCAGTTATGTTGCAGCTGTGATGTAAATCCTTTATTGTAGTTTTTAAATTCTTCTACTGAATCCTATCCAGAAATAAACAGTGATAAGCAGGTTTCAGAACACTTGACCCCAAGAGCCTAGCAGTTTTATAAATTCAAAACTGGGAATAAATATCACTATAATGAGATTGATTGCTAGGATAAAATATGTTGATGTAATGAAAAGCAAGAAGCTTACCTAAAAGCAGGAAAATTTCTGTTACAAGACTTTTGCTGTTTTATTAATTAGAAATTAATGAATTATCTGTCTCCAAAGAACGAAAACTATATCAGGACAGCAATTTAGTTATTTTGTTTTTCATAATAAACAGCTGCCAGGTGCTAATTGAATGGGAGTAAGGAGGTGAAGCATTGAGCATGTGTGAGTAATTTCAATATTTAAAGTGCCAGAGTGGGGAGAGAGGTACTTAACAGTAAGCTATAAACTAGTGGTTTATAGGAAGATGTATATAATTTATTTCAGTGTTATATTTGTTATGCTATAATATATATTTCATTAAAATACTAGTTTTGAAACCAAATCTAAAAACCTATACTTTATAAGCTATCGTTAACACTGCATTTCACTAAGGGAAGGTATTTCCTCTGAAATAAGGAAAACTTTAAAATACTCAAGCTGGGGACATTCTGTTTTAAAATATTAAATTACTAAATTATTTAAAAATTAAGGTTTTTTGAATAATTGAGAGCCTGAAATCAGTGAAGCACTTCAGTAGTTACTGCTTCGAAAGAGGGGTTTCACAGTGTCCAGCTGAGAGTCGGATATTTGGTTTCATGCAGACCGAGTGTGGTCAGCAGCTGGCCAACTCCCTTGCACCACTCCATGAGGTCCCCAAATCTGACCTCTAAGGTTAGGAGTATTTACATCAATTTTGTCCTTGTTGTGTCTAGGAATTTAGACAGGGAATTTATGAGGAGGGTGGCAAATGCATTTCATTTCACTCCTCTGAAGACACAGTAGTTGAATTTCTCAGAAAAGAATGAACTTTTTTCTTTTTTCAGTTGATTTCACGTGGGCTATCATAAATTCGTTTTTTTGCATGCAGGCTGGGTTTTAGGAGCACAAGGGAGGGACATGTAGTTGTTGAGGATGTGCGTCTTCCATGTTCCAGTCTCTCCCTTGGCACCGCTCAGCCCACCGGAAGTGCTCATATCAGAACACGTTTATTCAGATGTTATTTCAGCTTTCACAATGTTTTGTTACAGAAATGATTGTATTTCATCTCAGCAACATGAAGAGGAAAGAGCAGGTGCGACTGCCCTCGTTTTAGAGATGACAAAGTTAAGACTCAAAAGGCCATAAAAACTTTTGTGGTAGCAAATGAAGGGTCCTCTATAAAGTCAAATTTTGGTGTAGTTAGGAGTTCTATGTATTACTTTTTGGCAGTGTACTTTTCAGCCTCCTAGTCCTGTATCCCCAGGGTCTGCAGCACTTACTGGTGTTTATTAGGTGCTCATGAAGGGCATCAGATGAATGAACGAAGTCTAGAATCAGGATTGCCTGGCTTTAGTCTTTTAACACCTACATTATAGAACTACTATAAAATATAGAGACCTCGTGATTAGAAGACTGCAAAGTATGGTTTACTTAAATACATGCCTCAGATTTCTGGAGGTGGTGATCAGAAATAACTCTTTCATAAAATTTTATTTGTGGACCTAGGATTTAATAAAAACTAACATTTATTGTTCACTGATTATGTGCTGTCTTCTCTTCTAAGCCTCTTACATGCTTGAATTCACTCGATCTGTAAACTCTGGGCGGTAGACCATTGTCCTCTCCGTTTATAGAGGAGAAGACTGATGTATGTGGGATGTTCACTAACTTGCCCCAGGTCACAAAACAGCAGCAGTGGGTCCAGGTCCCAGTTAGAAATGCCCCCATCATCCTGCCCTTTGCTACACAATAAATTCCACCTGTTGGTTGAAGCCATCGTATGAAGGTGTGATAACTATTCACAGTGATTTTTCTGTCTCAGCGACTGATAGAGTGTCTATGAAGATGTCTTCATTCTCTGTCTGTAGGTTCAGAAGTTGCTGGAGAACTGACTGATGGCTTGGGAATCAATTGTTATTACCACACCATTGTTGACACTCTGAGAGAAAGACCATCTTTCCTCCAATAACCCAATGATGAGTTTCATTCACTCCTAGCCATAGGCTTTGCTCTTTTGGCACAGGAAAGATGCACATTAAATTTTGAATAGTAGCTACCTCTTATGAAGGAGAAAGAAAAATATTCGAGGCCAATAAATAGGAGGCTTCCACTCCATTGATAGTGGGTTTGGTTTGTTCTTTTGTATTTGTGTTGGTTGTGTTAAGGTTAGAATTTGTTAGATTTTTCTTTTCTTATATTATTTTTATATTGGTGCATTCAAAAGTAATTCCCAATTTTAAAAAATTTAAGGAAAATAAAATGATCTGGACTTACAAGCAACCAATAAGCATTTTTGCTACCTGGGAACTGATGGATTCACAAATAAAGGATATGCAGGCAACTTTTAATTGCCCCCTGAAACAACCATATTCTCATTTTTACCCCTTTAGCGAAGGATTATAGAAATTAGTTATTCAAAACAGAACTTAGAGGACTAGGGTTGTAGTTCAGTGGTAGAGCACTTGCCTAGCATGTGTAAGGCACTGGATTCGATTCTCAGCATCACATGTCCATTGACAGCTATAAAAATTAAAAAAAAAAAAAACTATTAAAAAAATAGAACTTGGAGGAAAAACTCCACAATATTTCTTAAAACACAAGGCCCTTAGAGACCAACTAGATGGAGAAAATCTGAGGCACACAAATATTAATTGACTTGAGAGGTGCCACACAAAGGTACTTGGTTCAGGTGTTCATTAGTTCAAGAAATCTTTATGAAATGCTTACCATGGGGAAGGAAGCTTAGTTGTTGCTGGGGACACATAGTCCCCTCAGGGGACTTAGGGTCTATAGAGGGAAGGTATCAGAGTAAACAAATAACTATAATACAAACTATTAATTGCCTTAATAAAATGTAATTGGTGGTCAGTCTATCATCTTTATCACCTATATGTGTGTATGTATGTATATATCTGTTATCTATCCTTAATACATTAAAGCATTTAGCATTGTACCTGGAACATAGAGTTCTTAATAGGTAGTATCTATATGATAAATATTGCAATCTGTAATTCCAAGTTTTTTTTAATTTTTTAAAAATTTGTTCAAATTGGTTATACATGACAGTAGAATTCATTTTCACTATAATTTCAAGCATTTTATTGTACTTTATAACATGAAGAGATGATTCTGTCAGGACCGCTTGTTCAACCCTTTCACTCTTATGTCTATGAGTCTGTGAAACCTTTTTTGAAGCTCTTAGGCAAAACTATCAATTGCTATTCTATTGTAGGGCATTGTAAATTCTTCCTTAGCTATAGATAATCGCTTATTTTACTTACTAATTACATTATTTGTTATATTATTTGGCTCCACCTATGAAAAACTCATTCACATCAAGCACTTTCTCTTGCTCACATGTGAATGCCTGAGCCTTAGAACATAATAGTTAATCATAAAAATGGCTGCTTGTTGCTTGAATGAATGCATCTTGCAAAGATTTTGCCAGGGAGGGATAAGTTGTTCTAAGCATTTCTTTGACCTTCCTTTGAATTAAAGAAATTTGGAGTCTTGAACATTATGGTGTTGGCTTAAAGCTCAACTCTAATAAAAAGAAAGAATATCCTTAAGTTTCTCAATAACATGACTGGCTGCTTTTGTGGTTTCCCTGAAGTCGTGATGCCACTGTGACCAACTAGCAAAATTTTGCTCTAAAATAATTTTCTGGGTGTACTAAATATAACTTCTAATGTATTTCTTATATAAAAATAAAATATTATTCAGACTTCATAAACACTAAAGTTGTGTAGAAAACACTTCATTTTTTTAATCTCTAGAGAAACTTGAAGTGAGGGTCCAAATATCACACTTAATATGATATATGAACATTTTACTGATGTTTCAATAAAGTATCAAGTTAAAATTTGCTGTGGGGTGTGTGTGTATGTGTGTGTGTGTGTGTGTGTGTGTGAGAGAGAGAGAGAGAGAGAGAGAGAGAGAGAGAGAGAGAGTTTTATATATTAAATGAACAGTGACATTTCACTAAAGTAAAATTATTTTTTAATCTACCATCTGATTGATCATGAATTTCACTGGCTTAATTTTATTTTATGATGGTTAATTGGCCATTCTTTCATTTATTTATCAAATATTTATTGAACATTAACTATGTGTTGGTCATTGATCAAGGCACCTGATTACCTTAGTAAGCAAGAGAAAGCCATCCCTCCCTACTCAATATCTTTCTGGTGATTTAATATTAAACCTGAGAAAAATCCAGTCATTAATGGGCACTAATGTTTTCCTTAGCAATAATTCACTATTGTGTTAGCAAAGTACATTATTACCTATGCTTTATATATATAATTTCATATTACATATGTATCATTTTAAAAGATACCTGCATGTGATTGACCACCATTTAGGACAATTTTCATTTACTACTGTTCTACAGAAAAAAATATGAATATATTCATTTGCATTACTCAATATGCTAATAGCCCTAGCTTTAGAGACACGTGACTAACTTCAGTTATCTAAATATGATTTTGTTCTACATTTGGAAAAAAATTAGTGAATAGAGATTCCATAGCATAACTACAGTAAAATCAATGATTTTATGCCCATATACCTGTTCACAAATGATACTCCAGATAGTACTTTTATTTAAAATATCACTAAATCAGCAGTCTACTAGTCTTTGGAGATCATAGTTTTATTACCTGACTTTCTCATTTAACTTTGTCATTCTGCAGACCCTTTATTATCGGTGAGAAAAATCACACAATTCTTTTAGCCCCATGTATTTCTGGAGGTATCATTCCTATATGAAAAGTGGCTCAAAAGTTAGGTAAATGGGGAGCTATTTCAGAAATGTCACCAGTTGGAGCTTTGGAAATTTTAACGTGATGCACACCAAGCTGTCTTCCAGTAATAAACTGGTTGCAAAAAGAGAAGCTAATGTAAAAACCCCCCAAGACTTGTGAACAGAAATACATTTTTTAGTTATATACCAGTACTTTTCATGGTGAAGTATTTATTTTGGCTCAAAGTGTTACAATAACTTGAAATCCATTTGGAGGACCAGTGTCAACAAATGGCAATGTTTTACTCACAGTGACACTCTCAACATCCTTGACTTAAAGTCTTAGGAAAGAAAAAAGAAAACTAAATGTACAGATGGCACACATTTACAGAACTTCAAGGCTTTATTTTTCTTTTCATTATAAAGTTTCAAAGGAGAAGAAACTACATAAAAGTATTAATTCCATTCACCAAAAATAGATCTGTTTTGTATATAAAGCTTACTGTGTGATCAATGAGTAATGTATTGAAGGTGGTCCTTGCTTTCCTACTATAAAGTACAGGGCTTGTCTCTTCCCTTATAATCTTTAAAAATTAACATAAAATACCAAAACATATTGTCCAGGCAAACTATTCTTTCTGATGACCACAGTCAACTTATAGTTTAAATTCTATTGAGAGGGTTTTGTAACACAAGGTGAAAGTCTTTGTATGTTTATACTGTTCATCTCTTTCTGGACGTGAATTTTTAGTCTCTGAAAATTAAAAATGTTTTCATGGGATATATTTAACTCTTAGAATGTTTCTGTTTCTTCTGACTTTTCCAAATTCAGATATTCTGACATCTTATGTTGCTCTCAAATTTTACCTTTTAGGATGAAGAAAATAATTTAACTAAGGTAGTAATGTAAATAAGGTAAATAAATGAGTATTCACAAAGTTTTGGGACCTTTTCGTAGTGATCATTTGTTTAAAAGTTATAAGTAAATCTACTCTGTGCAGAATCAATACTTGGTTTTGTTTTCAACAGTTAGCTTGTATTGTGTTTGAATTCCAAAAGTACAAAGCTTCATTAACAATTCAATATTTCTTTAAACCTGGCCTTAGTGTTTAATTTATTGATCTTAGCTTTTACTGCATTCTAAAAATAAGATTTAAAAATAGTTTTTAAGGGATTTATTTTCTTTTTAGTGGCAGACGGTTTTCATTCTCTGTAAATAATTTTCAACTTAAAGTAGGATGATAAATGTCTGCCGAAATTAATCAATACTCTGATCTTTTACAACAATTCCTAAAGCTTTAACTTTGCTATCTGGAATTAGTCTTTATTTTTTTAAAAAAGTGATGGTTTGCAAGAAATACATTATTAGCGTACTTAAAAATAATTTAGAGTGAGGAGAACTACTTCTTCCTTTCTAAATAAATGGTCATCTTCTCATTTTTATATAGCTCGTGCCTAAAATTGTTATAAGAAAACTTATAAGAAAGTCCTAGAATCATTTTAGAAGGGTGATTAAAAAAATATGACATATACTATGGGTAGTTGATCTGGAAAGACAAAACAAATCTTTCATCCACACAGCAGAGAATATTTTTGAAGGATTACTTTTTAAACTTTTTACATATTCTGTAGAGAATGAATTTGGATCCAAATAAATGAAAGCTGATTATGACAACTCTCAATTTTGTTTTCCTGTCAAGACACAAAGATAAGTAAGAATTGATTATGAACCTTCCCCATATAAACAGTGTTCTGCAGTGATTCATGGAATATAGTGGCTACCATTTGTTTCTAGGTTTTGTGTTCTAATCTGATTCCTTGGTACTGGATCCCAAACCAGGTGCTGCCCGCATGCTTAGCAAATAAACCATTTTTTAGTTATACCTGATTGATATTCTACAAGCATACTGTTAAAATTTGAACTAAAGTATAGCAAAATTATTCACTGGAATCATTATGCTCTTGGGAAATAAAGGTCATCAGTAGAATATATCCAGTTCCATCTTTTGACAGATGAGACCTACAATAGTGCAGTGTGACCAACAGCAACTCTTCACTGGGCTAAGACTGTGCCCTTTTGGTCCAGTGGTCCCTTAAAATTATTAATGACATTAGGTATATTTATGTGTATGAATAAAACTACCATGGTGGTACCTCCTTTAAATTAAGTACCCATTTAAGAAAGGTCTAGATTCCAGTATACCATACACCATTTGCAAAACAGTTTTTCTGAACAATTCAACAGTGCTTCTATTTTGGGAATAATATAAACAATCTAAGAACACAACCTCCTGTGAGTCATTCTGTTATCTACCAAATCCTATCCCTAGGGAATCTCATCTTTGACTGCCCCCTTCCATTTCCTCACATGCAGACATTGGACACCAGGGTTGAAAAGAAACTTCAGAGTCATATGACCTCATCTGGTGCCAAAGTTCCTCTTGCATTTAACCCCTCCTTTGAGTCATCGCATTGTCCCTGCCTAGTCCTGAGAACCTCACAGACTTCCTAAAGGGACTGCAAGTTTTACTTCTCAATTCGTCTTCCATACTTCCTACAGATGGATGTGCCCAAAACTCAAACAAAATATTCTGCTCCAACCCTCTGAGTGTTTCCTTGCTTTAAGGGTCAGCACTGCCTCCCCACTGTGCCTTCATCCCACCCACCTTCTCCCAGAGCTGCCAAGCTGCTTCCTTTCAGCCTCTGCAGTCACTGCACCCGGCTTTTGTCAGGCACTCTAGAAGACCGCTCACCATTCCCATCTTGTAAAATGTCAGACTGGAGCCAACCTCAGTGGCCTTTTACTTTTTTGTTTATTTAACCTTCAAAATAAAGCTGCTTACATTTTCAAAATTTATTATTTTTTTATTATAGCAATATACATGTAACATTGACCACCTTAACCATTTTGAAGTATCAGGTCAGTGGTATTAAGTACATCCATAATGTGATACAAACACTGCCCCTTTGCAACTCCATAACTTTTAATCTTGTGAAGCAAAAATGCTACTCATTAAACTATCATCCCCGCAGCCACCTCAGACCCTGCCGGTCTACTGTCTGTCTCTGTGGTTTTGATTACTTTACTTCATAGAAGTGGGATTATATAGTATTTTTCTTTTTGTGACTAGCTTATATCATTTGGCATGATGTTCTCAAGGTTCATCTATGATGTGACCCATGTTAGAATCCCCTTCCTTTTAAAAGACTAATATCCCTTCATATGTATGTACCCGATTTGGTTATCCATTCATCTGTAATGAACAAAGTTCCCTGTACTTCACCTATTCAGTCTCATTTATCCCTTCTTTTTCTGTGCACTATTTGTGGTACATAGCATACTTTTTACCTTTGTGACTCTTAGGGCAGTGGTGTTTTATGACTTGTTTTCCCTCCAGTATTTTGATGTTTCTTTTTTTTTTTTTTCTCACAGGAATGTAAGAAAGAAGTTTGGTCTGATTTGTTTCATGCTCTATCCCTAGCTCCTAGGCCCTCAGTGGATACATTTCATATTTCTTTCCAGCAACTGAATAGTGAGTTTTCTCCTTTCTGTCCCCAGCTCATAGGGCAGGTGATGGTCCCATGACTTTGCTTTGTGGTAGATGCTGAAGTGCTCTGATTTTTCATGGGACAATTCCCCAAAACATATATTTCTACTTATTTTATAATTTAGAGTTTAATGTCATTCTCTTAGGAAATTTCTGAATAAATTTAGATTCAAGCTATCTAAAGTGGTAAACATTTTTTACATCAAAGAAAGAAGTGAAAGAAGTTTGTCAGTATTTCCTTATGTATTTCTTTATGATTTATTTATACCAGAATATAGGAAAAACTATTCTAGATAGCTTCCCATTGTATAAATCTTAGGATGTACTTGGCCAAAGTGTGTAGTTTGGACAAGATGTTAAATTCACTCCTTTTCTAAAATATTTTTACTCTGTTACTGAATGCCCAATAATTATTCATTTGGATCCTGTAGAATATTATGTAATTTTGTGTAATATTACAAATATTATGTACTTTAAGTTCTAGGTTCAAGTAAGAAAATAGAAACAAAAAGCATATCAAATCTTAATCATCATGAAAGTAGGGGGCCAAAAATTCCAAAGTCTTAATGGAATACCCAGTGATTCAAGGCCAACTGGAAAAAAACAGGATGTATACAGAGGTTCATCCTAGGTTGCCTAATTTTTAACTCAGAAAAAATTGTGATTGTTCATAAAATACTTTATCAATGTATTGTGAACTGCATAAGAAAATATTTTCTTCTTTCAAAAAGAAGCTGTATGATATAGACAAAAAGAACTCAGGCTTTGGAGGAAACAGAAAGACCCAGATTTGAAGCTGGTCATGGCCTCTAAATAGATGTATGATCTAGTATCTCAATTCTCTTTCAGATCTTGGAAATGATTTAATATCATCTTATTGAATTTGTGAGTAACACAGGGTTATTCAGCTTGGATTTGCCACAACTGTCTTACTTGCTTGACACCAGTGAATTCCTGAGACTTCCATCAGACCTTCTCTAGCAATTTTGTTTCTACTTAATAGTAAATATTCAACAACCATGCAGCATTTTGAGAAAAAAAAAAAAGTTTTTCTGCTATAAAAGGTTTGAGAACCACAGAAATGATGTATTAAAACTAGAAGTTAGCATGTACTCATAATATACAGATTCCGTTCTTAGGTAAAATGATGCAAAACCTAGCCTCCTATTCAAAACATGAACCTCCTGTTACTAAATAGCAACTTTCCAAATAATTCATACAAAGTGTCCTACAGAGATGGCATCTCACTTGAAGGCAGTGCCACACCCTGAGATTGTACACAATTATTTAATCTTTTTTTTTTTTTTTCCTTTCTGTCAATATGTGCCTGTTAAATTAGGTTATTGTAAAACTGAGCAATGAGAACCTGGCAGAGGTATATGCTTTAAGATACAAGGGTCTACCAATACTTTGCATTATTTAAGCTAGGAATGAATTCTCTAGGTCTTAGAAAACACAGAGGAACTAAGGAATATGGGCAATAAGTGATAGCATTTAATTTGATTGAGATATTATGAATTCTTACAAAGAAAAATAAAACTCACACAGCCTCAGGAAGCCTCAGGCTTACAGAGACCTCGTTTAGGTCAGCATCAACAATATAGCAGTGAACAATTATGAAAAACAAGAGTAATAGTAATACAGCTTTGAAGTATACAGAGTTTTAAGATGAAATGTTTATATTATGAAAGGTTTACATTTGATATATTGTAACAATCTTTGAGAAACAGGATCTTTTAGTTTCCTTAAACTTTGTTACATAGAACTCCTGGTTGAAACAATCTTGTATTTCCAGATAATTCTATGAATTTCATGAAAATGACATACAATTTAACTTAGAAAGCTTCTAACCAATAGAGTTAATGAGGAATGTTTTGTAAGATTTACAAATAGTTCAGTCCATCAAAAGACAGTGATGATAATATCATTGTTGGCAATCTCATTTTGAGATTAATCAAACATTAGTATCTGGGGCTCTGAGAATAAATAGTAATAGAGCATTCTATCATTAGTGATATTAAGTAATAGAG